>NC_143409.1:9782777-10098888 GCF_052110815.1 Crocodylus siamensis | reverse complement strand
GTCCCTGAAAAAATCATGGAGCAGATCCTCAAGGAATCCATCTCAAAGCACTTAGAGGACAAAAAGGTGATTAGGAACAGTCATATATTCTTGTGACCTACTTTTGGGTTACAACCCATGGGTTAAGAAACATTACTCTATACCATCTTCCAGGTTATTGATGAAGATATTGAACAAAACCAGCCCCAGGACTGACCCCTGGGGCACTCCACCTGATACCAGCTGCCAGCTAGACATTGAGCCATTGATTACTGCTCTCTATTACTTCTTTCTGAGCCTGATGCTCTAGTCAGTTTTCTATCCACCTTACAGTCCATTCCTCTAGCCCGTAATTCTTTAGCTTTCCTGGGAGAATGTTGTGGGAGACTGTCAAAAGCCTTACTCAACTCAAGGTACACCCTTGCATCCACAGAGCTGACTATCTCATCATAGAAGGCAATCAGGTTGGTCAGGCCAAAAGGAATCTCATGAGATTTGACAAGGACAAGTACAAAATCCTGCACTTAGAATGGAAGAATCCCATGCACCCCTACAGCCTGAAAGGCTAGGCAGCAGCTCTGCAGAAAAGGACCTGGAGGTTACAGTGAACAATAAGCCAGCAGTGTGCGCTTGTTGCAAAGAAGGCTAACGGCATACTGTGCGTAGGTGTGTTGCCAGCAGATCAAGGGAAGTGGTTATTCCCCTCTATTCAGTACCAGTGAGGCCACATCTGGAGTACTGTGTTCAGTTTTGGGCCCCCCACTACAGAAAGGATGTGGACAAATTGGAGGGAGTCCAGTGGAGGGCAACAGAAATGGTTCAAGTGCTGGGGCACATGACTTCTGAGGAGAGGCTGAGGGAACTGGGCTTATGTAGTCTAGGGAAGAGAAGACTGAGGGGGGATTTAATAGCAGCCTTCAGCTCCCTGAAGGGGGGTTCCAAAGAGGATGGAGCTGCACTGTTCTCAGTGGTGGCAGATGAGAGAACAAGGAGCAACAGTCTCAAGTTGCAACAAGGCATGGGCAACTGGTGCCACCCTGGGGGGGGGCACATGCCAACTCTGTGAATGGTCCCACTGACCCAGGAGGGGTGTCCCCCTCACAGCCAATCTTACTGCCCAGGGGGAATCCCCCGTGACAGGTCTCGCTGCCAGGGGAAGTTCCCCACAGCCAATTGCTGTGATTGCTGCAGCCACTTCTGGGAGTTGCTGCAGTCATTTCTGGGAGTGACTGCAGCGATCAGCCAGCACTTGCAGCAGGGGCACCGGTGCTCCCACCTGCCCCCCTGCCCATCACCTAAGCAGCAAGCACAGTCAATCAGGGGGTGCACCAGTGCTCCCAGGGGGTGCACATGAACCGCCATTCACCCCCTGAGCATCACCACTGCAACAAGGGAAGTTTAGGTTCGATATTAGGATGAATTTTCTCATGAGGATGGTAGTAAAGCACTGGAACAGGTTCCCCAGAGAGGTGGTGGACTCTTCATCCTTGGAGGTTTTCAAGACCCAGCTAGACAAAGCTTTGGCTGGGATGATCTAGTTGGGGGCAGCCCTGTTTTGAGCAGGAGGTTGGACTAGATGTAGCCTCCTGAGGTCCCTTCCAGCCCTAATTTTCTATGATTCTGTGATGTTTCATAACAAATAGCCACAGAAACAATGCCAAAAATTGAAATTGTCTATGCTGATAAGATTAGAAATGTTTGTCCTCATTTAAATATTTTCTCAAATTTTGAACAAAATTGTGTCAACATTGATGTGTTCCTATACAGCATTTTTTAACAACTCTATAAAAAATAGGCCATCATCACTATGTGTGTGTGTGTATGTGTGTATATATATATATGTGTGTGTGTGTGTGTATATATATATGTCTGTATATATATATATATATACACACACACACACTAACTCCCAAAGATGAAGATCTTATCCTCTTTGACTGAAATTCACTGGTGTTCAAAGGGCCAGTACAAGCTCTATGAACTCATATAATTTATTTAATATTTCACAGTAGTGAACCCCAGGTGTTAGATAGTCCTTGGACTGGCTACTTGAAAGGAATGCATTTCTCTCCCTGTAATCTCACCAGTAGAGGAGATTACAAGTCACACAGAAACACTGGAATCTTCCAAAGACTCCATTCTAGAAATGGGCTCTGTTTTTCCTCTTTTTGCCTATCTGCGTCTGTTAACCTGATTTTAAAAAATCAGACAAAACATAACATGGTAATAGAAAGAGTATGTCTTCAAAAGCAAGTGGATACAGCTTTTTAGGTAGCTCTGAGAACAGGCCCAGCATAATGTTAGCCACGTATGTTCCAAATGGCTCAAGTGTTAGTTACCAGACCTTGAGAAGTGGGAAGAAAGGATAAATTGTAGGCTAAACTCAGGAGGAAAATGAGAAGATGGAATGCACATTAGTCAAAGAAAGAAAAATAATATCCCAGAAAATGAATAAGAGATAAGTATCCTCAGAATAATACTATATAAATACATTTGCTGTAGGTCACATAAAAGATTCATGGCACACACATGTACAGGTCAAATTACCTTTAAATATTAAATTTCTTTCCAGCAGTGGAGAATTTCAGATTTATGCTGTTTTCATAAGGAAAAAGGATGCATCCATGCATTATTATTTGTTGACAAATGATAGAATAAGAGTTAGTGTGCTAGAGTTGGGTTAGAGGCAGTATTTTACATGGCAAAAAAATAAGGAATCATCATGATTTTTATCTCCCCTAAATGGAAAATTCTGCCTTCTTTTGGCTCATTAAACCAATATTATTTTACCATGGAACCATAAAAGTTAGCAATGGAGAACACCGATTATGTCATTTATAGTAGTTCAGTCCTCTGCCAGTGCCATATTTTTTTCCCTTAGGGAATATTTTGTCCATCTGAGTTTTAAAGACTCAAACAATAAGGTTTCTACTGCTTCCCTTGGGTGACAATTCCACAGGCTAATACACTTCAGTATTTTGATATATTCATACTAACAGTATTCTATTCTTATCGGTGGCAGGAAAAAGGGAGACTGCAAACACTTAAGACATGGCAGGATAGAGTCTAAAAGTCAAAACCAGAAATAGTTTGGCATAGGAGATTGAATAGCTCAAACAATGGGAGGTGTGCTTTTACTACTAGGTTCAAATCTGTCTTATTCATCAACTGCACTGCTATCATTACACTCTTTCATGACCTATGTGAAGTGAGTGGTAATAGTCAAGCTACTTCCCAGTGGGTAGATGTTCTACATTAAAAACATCAGCAACATTTAAAGGGGAATTTAAAGGGATTTAACCCATTTTTCTACATGATTACATTACAATTTCTTTGACAGTATTCATTAGGCAAGTTCACTATTACAAGCATTTTACAAGTGCTTAAGAGACCCAATTAGGGGTTAAAGTTGTCATGTGCTAAGATGATCCCTACCCAAAGAGTTTGCAGTCTAAGGAAAATAATTCAATACCTCTTTCAAAATACTTGATATACTGAACTGGACTTAGTTATCTGGTATTCACTACAAACACCAGAGAAATGTGTTTGTACTCGTAGGGTGTATCAACATGTGCACTTAACTGCACAGTAGCCTAATTTGCTGAGGTGTAAAACATCGCAGTCTACAGGTACAACACAATTAGACCACAGCAAACTAATTTTTGCCATCGTAAGGCAGTAGTCAAGGACAGTACTATCTTACAGCGGCAAAAGTAACTGCACCTAAACACGTGTAAATGCTGATCCAGGTGTCTATTTGCATCCAGTCAGCCCAAGCAGCAGAGGGTCAGACTCCTGCCTGTCACCTAGCCACACAGCTCCTCTCTTTGGGCACTCTTGTGCCCCAGCTGGCCCCTCTGCTGCCTGATGCCACGACTCAGAATCCAGGGCTGACCCCCAAGCCTCCTGACACCCCAGGGCTGCCCCACCCCAGCTCAGGCTGCTGACGTCCCAGATGCATGTGTAAACGCTGTGCCTGGGAGCAGCTGACTCCAGCACAAACTATGCCAGAGTTTACTGAGCCAAACAAACAGCACATGTAGATGCACTCCCTGACTAGATGAGCCTTCCACAGCTCCCAATACACTCAATGGAAAGACTACCTTTGACCTCAGTTGGATATAAACTGAGACTGAAATAAAAAAAAGAAGCAAGGGACATGCTTCTGGGACTTTGAATCAGTTTTTATGAGGAGGCACTGGAAAAGCAGAAATATGGAATTATAGACACTTCGATAATTTTTTTTCCCTTGTTGGTCCAAGAAGAGCTTGGCCATGGCATCATTGTTAAAAACCAAAAAAATAGTTTGCTGTAAACTTGTGGAGTTTACATTTTATTAAATTATATTCCAGGTGCACACACCACACACACACACACACACACACACACACACACACTGCTTTAGTTAGATAATGTCACATTATTTTATGCTCTATTTAATTGCTTTGGTGCTAGATCTCTGGAGAAGAATCTTGGGAACCTTGCCCCGTCAACCAATGTCCAATCACATATGAATTATACCAAGCACACTGCATTTCCCAATCAGCAATTTTCTGAAATCGCCACAATCAATGGGACAAAGTTGAAAGTGTGAAAGCCTGCTCCTAGGTGTAGGTAGTGGGCAAGTCCCTGTCTAACTCTGCAGAGTTTATTAATTGTTGAGGTTTTTTCACTCTTACTTAAATCCAAAGAAATGCTAATCAAAATATATTATGCAATACTATGATTAGTACTATAATTGCAATATTATGCAGTGTTTCATAGTTTCATAGTTTCATAGTTTCATAGTAGCTAGAGTCGGAAGGGACCTAGGTAGATCATCTAGTCCGACCCCCTGCCTTAGCAGGAAAGAGCACCGGGGTCAGATGACCCCGGCAAGGTGCTCATCTAACTTCCTTTTAAAAATCCCCAGGCTAGGAGCCTGCACCACTTCCCCTGGAAGCTGGTTCCAGGCCCTAGCCGCCCTGACTGTGAAGTAGCGCCTCCTAATATCTAATCTAAACTTACCCTCCGCCAGTTTGTGACCGTTATTCCTGGTCACTCCTGGCAGCGCACGGGGGAACAGGGACTCCCCCAATACCTGCTGATCCCCCCTGACCAGTTTGTAGCAGGCCACAAGGTCCCCCCTTAACCTTCTCTTGTGGAGGCTAAACAGGTTCAGGTCCCGTAGCCTATCCTCATAAGGCCTGCCCTGCTGACCCCTGATCATACGAGTGGCCCTCCTCTGAACTCTTTCCATATTGTCCACGTCCCTCTTGAAGTGTGGCGCCCAGAACTGGACGCAGTACTCCAGCTGCGGCCTGACCAGTGCCGCATAGAGGGGGAGGATCACCTCCCTGGACCTGCTCGAGATGCATCTGTGGATGCATGACAGGGTACGATTGGCCTTCTTGACTGCCTCCCCACACTGCCGGCCCATGTTCATCGTGGAGTCAATGACGACTCCAAGATCCTTTTCCGTCTCCGTGCTGGCAAGAGGGGAGTTCCCCAACCTGTAAGTGTGGTGCCGGTTCTTCCTCCCCATGTGCAACACCTTGCACTTATCAGTGTTAAACCCCATCCTATTCTCATCCGCCCACCGTTGCAACCTGTCAAGGTCAGTTTGTAGCCTATTGCACCCTTCTAGTGCACCCACATCCCCCCACATCTTAGTGTCATCAGCAAACTTGAACAGGGTGCTTTCTACCCGCTCATCCAAGTCACTGATGAAGATGTTGAACAGTGCAGGCCCGAGGACCGAGCCCTGCGGAACCCCACTGCCCACATCCTTCCAGGTCGAGAAGAACCCATCCACTACCACCCTCTGGGTGCGGCCCTCCAACCAGCTGGCGACCCATTTGACCGTGTGGGCATCGACACCACAGTCTCCCAGCTTTTTGATGAGGACAGGGTGAGAGACAGTGTCGAAAGCCTTCCGGAAGTCCAAAAAGACTACATCCACAGCAACCCCTGCGTCTAATGATTTGGTGACCTGATCGTAAAAGGCCACCAGGTTGGTCTGACAAGACCTGCCACTGATGAACCCATGTTGGTTGCCCCTGAGCATGCATTCCCCCGCAAGGCCCTCCTGGATGTGTGCCAGGATAATTTTTTCAAAGAGCTTACCCGGGATTGAGGTCAGACTAACTGGCCTGTAATTTCCCGGGTCCTCTTTTTTTCCCTTTTTGAAGATAGGGACCACATTGGCCCTCTTCCAGTCCTCCGGCACCTCGCCAGAGCACCACGAGTGCTCACAGAGCCGTGCCAGGGGTCCCGCAATGACCTCAGCCAGTTCCTGTAGAACCCTAGGGTGAAGATCGTCCGGACCAGCGGACTTGAACACGTCCAGCCTCTCCAGAAGTACCCTAACTAACTCCTCGCTAACCCTTGGCCCAGGCGTGTCACTCTCGGGGCCCGAGGGGGGCCCAGCAGGGAGGTGGCTGAACTGGTCCCTACTTAGGAAGACAGAGGCAAAGAAATCATTAAATATGTTAGCTTTGTCATCTGGCGTGATGACTAAGTTGCCCATCGTGTCCTGCAGGGGCCCCACATTACCCGGGACCCTCTTTTTACCCCCTATGTATTTGAAGAAGGACTTCTTATTGTCCTTAATCCGGGAAGCTAATCCCATCTCCAACTCTGCCTTGGCCCTCCTGACTGCCCCCCTACATCCTCGGGCGACTATAACATAGTCCTTCTTGGCGATGACCCCATCTCTCCATTGGGTATATGCCTCCCTTTTAGCAAGGAGACATTCCCGGATGCTCTTAGTGAGCCATGGGGGTTTATGTGCCCTCCTGCTCCCTTTGACCCTTGTTGGGATTACCTCCCTTTGGGCATGGAGGATCGTCTCCTTAAGGAGCAACCACTCACCTTCGACATCTGATTCCCTTCCCCTCTGGGTCCTCAGCGCTTCCCCAACGATCCTCCTTAGCTTGTTGAAGTCAGCCCTCCTAAAGTCTAGGGCTGTTGCCTTGCTGCAGCCCTTTGCCACCTTACGCTGGATGGTGAATTCCAGCAAGCGATGATCACTGTCTCCCAGGTGGCCCATCACCCGCAGCCCCCTCACCAGGTCATCACCCGTGGCCAGCACCAGGTCCAACAAGGCGTCTCCCCTGGTGGGACTGTGCACCTCCTGGGTTAGATGGAGGTCCTGCACTCTGGCTAAGAACCGACGTGAGCGATCAGACTTGGCTGACTGCTCCTCCCAGCAGATGTCTGGGAAGTTCAGGTCCCCCATGATGACCACATCCTTAGCCCTCACTGCCTCTGTAAGCTGACCTAAGAATTCCTGGTCGAGCTCTTCTCCCTGGTTGGGAGGTCTATAGTAGACTCCCACCGTTAAGTCTCTCTCCCCTGGACTGCCTTTTACTCTAACCCAGAGCACCTCAGAGTGCCCCCCCTCTACCCCCATGCTAATTAACGAGGAAGTATATTCCTCCTTGATGTAGAGTGCTACTCCTCCACCTTTCCTTCCTATCCTGTCCTTCCTGTATAGCCTATAGCCCTTGACACTCACCGCCCAGTCATGCGATGAGTCCCACCACGTTTCTGTGATCCCTACTATGTCAGGGCTGGTGACAGCTAGGAGGAGGGCGAGTTCCTCCTGCTTCTTCCCCATACTTCGAGCATTCGTGTAGAGGCATTTGAGGCCTCCAGCGGTTGTGCCCACTGACCCCCTAGTCTCAGCAATGCCCCGTCCCCCATCGCTTACCTGTTTCTCCCTTTTGACCATTGGTCTGGGCTCGCTGGCTGTTGCTGGGCCTGGTAGCTCATCGTCTCCTCCGCCCTCATCTTCCCCCTCCCCCGACGAGCCTAGTTTAAAGCCCGCCGAAGGAGGTTCACCAACCTGGAAGAGAACACACGCTTACCTTTAGGGGAAAGGTGGAGCCCATCCCATCCCATCATGGTAAATATGACACTTCTGATGCGAACTTAAAATTTGCAGTTCTGGGCTGTGTGCAGATGAGCACAGGCATTTGTCTCCCTGGGGACAAGTAGCGGTGGCACAAATTGTTCCGCTGCTACTTGTGCCTGTGAAATGCCAATGCCACGTGCATTCTGGTGCATGGCAGTTTACCCCAGCTGGGGTAGAGGAGGCTGGGGACAGCAACTGTTTTGGTCCCAGCACCCTTACCTGGAGTCTTGGGGGCCTGCCAGGGCTGCAGCTGCAGTGCTTCTGCAGCTGGGAGCCTGGCTGACAGCTGAAGCATGGCTCTGGCTAGCCACGCTCTGGTTTTGGGTGGCACATGCTGCCACCACGGGTGCTGTCTCACTTTTTTTGGCATGGGTGTTTTTGAGCCCGTAATCTCCCCGGGTTAAAAAAACCAAAAACCCACACTGCAAGGTAGCACCATGGGGAACGCCTGCATGTTTACTGTGTGGCACTGCAGATGGGTCTGCGGTGCCACATGCCTCAAGTCGGTACTCATCTGGGTGCAGCCCTAGTGTTTACAATGCCACAGTCACCACAGCACCTGGCTGTGTCGGAAAGCCATTTATTTATTTATTTATTCTACTTGTGGCTCTTCTTTTCCTTCCTTCCCTTCCCAGGCAACTCCTGCGTACCATCTGGCACAAGTGAACTGGCTAACTCATTTTCCAAAGTACACACCTCAGCCTGCTTCAACATCTCTCACTTTCCTGCACAGGGATATAAGTACAAAAGACTTTATACGTTTCAACTTTAACATGGACGGTGCTTGCCATTCTTCTTGGAGTCCCTTGAATGGGAGGCGGTTCCCTCCTCCCGCCCCCCCCCCCCCGGGCCTCCTGCTTTGTGTTTTATCTCTCTCTGTAAAGTTGTGTGATTATGGATACAGAAGTTACCACACAAACAGGATAGAATTCGCCACAATGGATGTTTTGTTCATATACATTTCACTGTCTGTCTCTCATCAGAGGGTGGCTATCATCTTCACACTAACAATATCCCTGGGTAAATGATAAAGTCAAGTCTGGAGTAAAACTAGACGTTTTATCAGCATGTTCAAACTATCCCCTTACCGCTCCATACCTGCCAACTGCACATCCTTTTTCTACACAAAGGCTCAATGCACATTAAAAGGCACTTATTGCAGCCAGTGTTTGTTTGCAGAAAGGGTGTGGTTCCTACCTGCTCCGACAGTCGCTTTGAATGCTTGTTCTCTCATCACCAAGAGAAAAATCAGGCTTTACTACCTGACATTGTCTTGGCTCAAGTTCGAAGTTACTTTGCTCCTTGCCAGCTCATTCTTCATTCCTCTGTTGATGCTCAGTGATGGATTTCCCCTCTACTGAGGATGTAGTCAGTCCAGTGTCTTACTGCACTTGAACATTCACTGCACAACCATGATAAAAGATGCAAAGCTCTGAAGTCCCTATATGTCGGCCCAAGAAAGGGATAGTGGAAGGCCCTAGTATATGATCCATCTGCTCAAAGGAAGAGGAAAATAACTCTCCGCATTACCTCCTGATTTCAAATTTGGTCATCAATTTAACTGTGTGAAAGACTTGCATCATGAAGCATGTGCACCTGTATCTTGCCAGGAAGGGATCGTTAGGCAATATTTCAATAAAGATTTAAACAGAGAAAATAGTGCTGGGAAGTAAGGTGATACCTGCATTTATTTACTTCTTTCTACTTCATAAATGTTAAAGTGAATGGGTGGGGTTTTTTGCCTTCCCTGTTCTCCCCCCACAAGAAAAGCTTCTATTGCATCATTAGGTATAGGTATGTATCATTAGATATAGACAAGTCATTGTATAGGATCCTGTCAACAGTCCTGCTGAATTGCATGCAATGCAATTGTACGGTGCATCCGTTTATCACCAATATTTTTTTCTTAATCTTACCTACTTGCCATATTTACTCAAATAGAAGACAACCCTGATTATAAGATAACCCCAGTAATTAGATTCTATATATGGAAAATTTATACATTTGTTATAATTATCTGGGTACAGAATCTAAGTACTGAGGGTTTGCTTGAATTTTTCCCCCTCCCACTGCTACGGCAGGGAAAGTAAATTTGGGGGTCAGGTAGCCCTTTGTTCTCTTTTTCCCCACAACTTTTTCCCTTCCCTCATCTCCTTACTATCAGACCCTACTCACCCTAATCACTTGCAAGTAAGAATCAAATTTAGAAACAATTGGCTGTAGCAATTTGAATATAGCACCCAGGGGTATAGGTTGTACCTATTCCAAATATTTGAGTTGGTCTAACAAAACTACTTATTGGATGATATCGGATTTATCCTAAGAACCAATAAAGTATCCATGCATTTAGTTTATCCAAAATTGATACATGCTACCTTTCTTGAAACTGCTGCAAGGTTTAGCACAGGTATTCCATAAACACACTTTTAAGCAGCACTTTAGCACCTATTGACATGTAGTACAAACTATGCATGATGATGGCCCAAACCCAAAGGTTCATGATTTACCACACAGTTCATTGCACTGGGCCCTACCAGATTCAACAGCATTGCAAACCATGGTGACTCCACAGCTCAACACTACTTATTATGTGTGCATATTCCAGATACCTACCACAAAGGATTTCATGACTGGAACCATGTGTTCTTATCACAAGTCCTGGGATGCTCCAAAAATGTATATGACAATGAGGCACAGGGCAACCTGGTCCAACTTCACCTCATGGAGGGTGGAGCCACACTAAGCACATGTACCATGCTGAGAGAGGGGGCAACAGATGGATTCTGGGTGAATCCCAATGCCTTGGCTCACCATGACTTGATAAAGAGTCAACAGTAAGAATGACAGCGCTTACTGGGCACTACCATATATCTTTAGACTGTGGTCGGTTCCTATCCTCATGCTTATCCATTGTGGGCCATGTGTTTTATAGTCATGTTCAGTGTCGCATCACCTTTATAGCTGGTTTCCATTGCTGAACACATGCTGCTTTTGCCAGCAGTTTAGTTATAGACACTTTGTTTTGTGAGATGTCCTTGTACAGCAAAATCTCTGTTATCTGGCACTCATGGGGAATGGGGGGTGCCAGATAACCAAATATGCTGGTTACCTGAGAGGCGTCTTTGCCTGGTCGGGCAAAGACGCCCCTCCCACTGAGTCCGGTGTATCAGTGCGCCAAGAGACAGGCACCACGCCGCCCCTCCCACCCTTTCCCTGGTGTCAGTTTGCTGGGGGACAGGGAGAGAGGTCCCATGCAGGTTGCTTTGCCCCAAGCCATAGCCTGAAGTGGGACTTGGCAAAACTAGAAGTCCCACTTCCAGTTTCACTTTTGCCACGTCAACCGGCATCGACCGGCATGCCAGTTAATAGAGTATGCCGGTTAATGAAGTACCAGATAATGCAACTTTTACTGTACATGATTATAAGACAAAGGGCTTTTTCCCCATGCTGACAGAAAAAATATGTCTTATATTTGAGTAAATATGGTAGATCAAAAATCCTTCAAGATGGGGATCATGCTTTAATCCACTTCTTCTTCCTATGCAGTACAGACAGGCACATCAGAAGCCGTTCATCTAGGCCAATCTGGCAGTCTCTAACAGGCTCTGACTTGTCTTGTGCTTCAACAGTTAGAACAGTGATCAGTAAGCATTCAATATATTAGGCCCCGACGAGACGTCATCTGGAACTTTTTGATCACTGATCCTCAGGAAAAATAAATTCTTACTGGAATGAGTACAGAGAAGGTCAAGGAGGATGAAAATCAAAGAAAAAGAGAAGGTTAAAAGAGCCTGGCTTTTTTAACCTACCTAAACAAAGGTAGAGAGGGCATGTGCTTCTGTCTACGTTCTCCCTCTATAGCATCCATTTCTGCTGCTGTCAGAGACAGAATACTGGACTGGGGGACCACTGGTCTGACCCAGTATGGCATGTCTTATGTTCTTATATGTATAAATATATTTAGAGGTAAATATCAGGGAAGGAAAATAATTATTTAATCTTAAGGACAATATTGGCAGGAGAACAACAATGACCAATTTCTAATTGGTATAACCTGACCACGAATAAATGTAGTCTGGAAATAGTTTCATAGTTTCATAGTAGCTAGAGTCGGAAGGGACCTAGGTAGATCATCTAGTCCGACCCCCTGCCTTAGCAGGAAAGAGCACCGGGGTCAGATGACCCCGGCAAGGTGCTCATCTAACTTCCTTTTAAAAATCCCCAGGCTAGGAGCCTGCACCACTTCCCCTGGAAGCTGGTTCCAGGCCCTAGCCGCCCTGACTGTGAAGTAGCGCCTCCTAATATCTAATCTAAACTTACCCTCCGCCAGTTTGTGACCATTATTCCTGGTCACTCCTGGCAGCGCACGGGGGAACAGGGACTCCCCCAATACCTGCTGATCCCCCCTGACCAGTTTGTAGCAGGCCACAAGGTCCCCCCTTAACCTTCTCTTGTGGAGGCTAAACAGGTTCAGGTCCCGTAGCCTATCCTCATAAGGCCTGCCCTGCTGACCCCTGATCATACGAGTGGCCCTCCTCTGAACTCTTTCCATATTGTCCACGTCCCTCTTGAAGTGTGGCGCCCAGAACTGGACGCAGTACTCCAGCTGCGGCCTGACCAGTGCCGCATAGAGGGGGAGGATCACCTCCCTGGACCTGCTCGAGATGCATCTGTGGATGCATGACAGGGTACGATTGGCCTTCTTGACTGCCTCCCCACACTGCCGGCCCATGTTCATCGTGGAGTCAATGACGACTCCAAGATCCTTTGCCGTCTCCGTGCTGGCAAGAGGGGAGTTCCCCAACCTGTAAGTGTGGTGCCGGTTCTTCCTCCCCATGTGCAACACCTTGCACTTATCAGTGTTAAACCCCATCCTATTCTCATCCGCCCACCGTTGCAACCTGTCAAGGTCAGTTTGTAGCCTATTGCAAATGAGAAGGTCCCCACCTATTACAACGATCAAGTTCTGGAACAGCTTTCCAACTGGACTAAGGTGGGGGAAAGCCTGCCTGTTTCTAAGGTGTAGATAAAGGAGTCTATGGAAAGTATTATATGGCAGACTGTTTTCGTCACCAGGGCTAGGTACAGGCATTGAAAAAGCTCAAGGCAGAATCGATCTCAGTGATGTGGTTTTCTGAAAACAGTGTAGTTTAGATTGGCTGTGAACAGAACACACGTGAGCCCTTTGGCCAGGCCGGTGTGGGGGGAGGTGGGAGGGCAAATCTTAAACCAGGTTCTGCCATTTTTAAACCAGTCTATATGTGCCAAACTTTTTTTTGTTATAAGTATAGACTGGTATCCAATCACTTATACCGATAAAAGTTTAATGTCTGTACTTGGCCCAGGGGACTGGACTCAGGGCCCAGGAGATCCCTCTTAGCATTATGTTCTACTCCTGCCTTGTGCAATGAGGCTCTGATCCTTGCCAATGCCTCAGAACATAACAAGAACAACAACATCATCACCACCAATGACTTTCCATTGAGGAGTGTCTGATGGTAGTCAAATAAAGAGAAATGTTCCAATTAGTTTAATCCTTGGCAATAAAGCTTGCCCTTCTTCTGAACTCATGGAAAATAAAACATTGTAAACAAAAGTAAACAAATGTATGTGCTTTAGTTTTATAGGGATTTCTGTAAAGATTGTTTTTACCTGTGATCTACAGAATAGCTTCCTATATCCTAACTCCCTGCAGGGGAGTTGCAAAGAGGATGGAGCTGGACTGCTCTCAGTGGTGGTGGATGACAGAGCAAGGGGCAATGGTCTCAAGTTGCAGCAAGGGAAGTTTAGATTAGATATTAGGAAAATTTTTCTCACTATGAGGGTAGTAAAGCACTGGAGCAGGTTACCCAGGGAAGTGGTGGAATCTCCATTCAGGTTTTGAAGACCTGGCTGGACAAAGCTTTGGCTGGGATGATCTAGTTGGGGCGGGTCCTGCTTTGAGCAGGGGGTTGTACTAAATGTAACCTCCTGAGGTCCCTTCCAATCCTAATTTTCTACGATTCAATGAATTAGCTGTGGAGTAAAGTGTCACTGTTTAAACATGCAATGGTATTAAGCCACAGTAAACTAAGTAACACCGCCGTAAGATAGTATTGTGAGAGACAGTACTAGCTTACGGCAGGGTAATTAACTGCAATTAAATGCACATGTAAATGCTGATTGCAGACATAAATTGCACCCAGTCAGCCCAGCCAGAAGAGGGTTAGACTCCTGGCTACTGCCTAGCCGCATGGCTCCACACTTTCAGCACCTGCATGCCCCAGCCAGCCCCTTCACTGCCTAACATGGCCACTCTGAGCCTGGCGCAGGGCATGGCAGGAGCAGCACTGGCATAAATTGCTCCACTCCAGCTCAGATAGCTGCCATCCTGGATGCACATGTAGATACTATGCTCAGAAGTAGTTTAATCTGGCTCCAGCTGCTCTGGAATGTATTGCTTCAAATGTATGGCATGTGTAGATGCACTAAGTGAAATACAAGGATAAAGACTAGAGATGGATCATGGGAGAAATGAAAAAACATTTTAAAATATTTTATTGTTGCCCATTTTTTCTGTCAAGAGAGTTTTTGCCTCAGGATGTGGCCCTCCTACTTCCCTCAGTTGAATGTTATAGTGTGGAAAAGGATAGCACTGTAATGATTGCTTATCACTATCTATTTTTTCTCTTTCCTTTGTACGTGAGCTGGGGATTTTCATTTCCTATGTCATTTATAACTAGCTGAGCTCTGTATTTTTTATTTTGTGGGCATGTTGTGAAAAGGGGACGTGTTACAGATTTCATCACTGGGCCACATCCTGAGTTGCACTAATAATAAGTCACTATTTATCCTTAAAGATTGACTGGAATCCCTTCAAAATACATATAAATTTTAAAAAGCATGTTCTGATGGGGACAGGTTGATGGGGGCATAAGAATGTAAAGGAACCCTAAAACTTTGTAACACTTGGCCGCCAGCTTGAGTCAACTCTATAGTAGAAGTGGCAAAAGATAGTAGTCTTGGATGCATGCTTTAATTTCCAGGAGACAGGCATCGACACTCTGAAAGCTGCAATTATATGATAATTTCAGCAAAAAGATGAAGGGCTGGAAAACTGGATAATAGTCCTGAAAAACCAAGCCTTATAAAAGGCCTTTTTAGGTCACAGTTAAAGAACACTAGCAGAGGAATGAACTTCATGGGCTGTGTAGTACCAGCTCTGTCCTGTTCATTATCCAGGAATGTCTATCCGGAATTGCAGAAATGACCATAGTTTTTTAATCTAGTTCTCAATAAAGACATATTAACCCTCACTGGTGTGATATCATTCACAGTGAGCAAACTGCTACAGTATAAAATACTAACTTTTTCTTTTTGATAGTGAAATGTCACCATATTGACAGTGAAATTAGTGAAATTGCTCCTCTCCCGAAGCCAAAAGAGCTTTTGCATAAAAATTTACTCGAAGAAGCTGAAACTTTCCTAAGAATTTTTCTTGCTTAATTGGTTGGTGCCCTTCTACCCATGTGGCATTTGAAACCTATTTCCATGCCTGTCAGCTGCTCTTCTTTCTAACATTCAGTTCTGAATTCCTTCATTTTCCTCTCTGCTGTCCTCTTCCATGTCCCTTCAGGCCTTTCTCTTTTCCTATTCCAAGTTGGTTTCTCAGGTGTTGTCTGTTTGGATATTTCTGCATCACCTATTAGTAACACATGATCAATCCATCTCCATCTCCTTCCTTGGATTTCCACTTTTTGATTGGTCTTATAATACCAATTTTGCCTATGAACTTTGTCGACTCTTCCTCTAAAGACCCCTACAACAAATTGTTGCACATACAATTACATGCCCCTTCTTCCAGGGATACTCCAGTCAGTCTTTCTTTCAGATACATGTTGAAACAACAAGACTAAATATAGTCTCTGGAATAATTCATGTCCTGTTACTTCTGAGTAACCTAACAAGTGCCTTTAAGGGTACAGACCGAAATGACAATTTTCACCTGATCTGGCTGCAGAAAGCAGTCTATAGCCATGACCAAATACAAGTGCATGGCTGCAGACCATTTCGAAAATAGCTGATCAGGTGAAAATCTGACTCCTCATCGCATGAGAGTTCAGATAAAATGTTTCAAAATAAAGCATCTTCTGTAACTTGCGTCTGCACTGCCTGCCAGCCTGTTGCTGTTTTCAGATGGGAAGAAATGGGGAAAGGGAGCAGAGTAAGTTCAGTATGGTTGTTTTTCAGCCCCAGCTAGAGGGTGGAGTGGGTGTATTGGAGGCCACCTGAGGTGGGGGACTCCAATTCACCCCGCCAGTGTCAGATGGAGAACCCCCAGAACAAGCTCCCCCTGCTCCCTTTCCCCCCTCCCATTCTGAAAACCGTGCAGGCTCGCAGGGAGGAGGGGTCATTGCTAGGGGAACCCGGCTGCAGCTAGGCTTTCCTCTCCTCTGAAACCAACAGTGCAATTGCATTTGGTCTCGGGAAACATTGTAACTCAGCATCCTGGAAAGCATTCTGAATTACAGTGGGAAGCTGCACTTCTGTCTGTGCCCTGTGACTAGTAGGCAGCTGAATACATGTTTCATCAGTCACCTGGGCATGTTAGTCATTGGGATTGCTTTTTTGGCTGTCTTGTGCCATGAGGATTTTTCTCAACCAGATTGAAAGCTTTTAAGTAGCTATAGGTTTGTGCCAAACACTAACTGAATTAAAGGGAAAGATGTAGAGGGCTCAGCTCTCCTCTGGAAGATAATGGATGATCATCAAATCTATACCAGTGCATCTCTGAGGAGGATCTGGCCCAGATGCTCTGTTCTGAGAAATGCCACAACATATTCAAAAAACTGATACATAATTATCTAATGTTAGAGAAGAGTTGAAGAATCTAGGAAAAATGTGATGTACAGCCCCGGGCTCATGGTAGAGGTGATATCTTTTATTAGATCAACAAGATTTTTGCAAAAAAAAATCTTTATTTGCAAGCTTTCAGGCACAAACACCTTTTGTCAGGGATTGGAAAAAAGATTGTAAAAGTTCTCCCTGGTAGAAATGAAAGTTCATATTTCATAGGATTTCACAGAGGAGTCAGTAGATGGAAAGCTGTTCTGGGCAGGCAGTTCTTAGCTGGTGAAGAGTCCCTCCGCTCTCCTGTGAGGCTTTGTTATGATCCAAATTTCCTTGAACTGAGGCAGGAGTAGTATCTCCAGTTTCAGGTGGTCACAGGTGCTTCCTCCTTGGGAAAATATGAAGTTTTCATTTTAAAAATGTATAGATCAAGCACCTTTGATTAAAGGTACTTATTTCCTGTTATGAGCAATATACTGTATTTTCCAATTCAGGAAATAAGCAGAGGCATTTGCTAAAGTTAATGTATCTGTTTTGCTAAACACACTTTAGTGGACCCTGTTTTATCAGATGTCTTAATGTGCAGGAGAATGACAGCATTCTGAGTCTACATAACCATTAATGAAACAATGCTTCTCAATTATCTCCATCACTGTCGGTATGTGCGGAGGATCACTTATCATCTAGGATGTCTCTTTGGAAGACCACGCTCAGAAACAAGGACAGTGACTCAGCCGTGCAAATGAAGAAGTGCGAGGATTTCTAACAGTGAAGATGTTTCTCTAAGTTGTGATCTGACTTCAGTCTTGCAAGGGAACAGCCACATTTCTCACTTTTCCAGATGGTTTTTAGGATCTCAAGAGAAAAACCCTAATTTTTTCCTGTTGTCTGGGAAGTTCCACAATTTTGATTCCCCCCGCCCCCTTCTGGCATATTCTTAATATTTTTCAATAAGTTAAAACACATGAGTCAGTGGAAATATTTCATTTAAGTCAACTCAAAACATTCATTTTAATTTTGACCTTTTAAGACTTAAACTGGATTAAGTTATAATGAATTGCATTATAAAAAGTCAATTGAAATGTTCAATAATGAAATGTCAAAACCGGATGTTTCAACATCACTGAAACACTTGATTTCACTTTTTATTAAACAAAATTTCACTGAAGTTGACACATTTTCCAAAATTGGTTGATTTCAATAAAAATGGCAACTTTATAAAAGGAAAAAACAAGTTGCATCATGTCAAGGAAAAAAAAAATTCTTAACAGAGTTAAAATTAAACTATTCTTTTACTAACAAATCCTAGGAATTTGAGACGCTGCATGAAAAGCTGACCACTAACCTCCCCTGGAGTTTACAGGAGTTTTGTCATACAGAGCCAAGATTTCACCCTCTGTATTCAATGGCATCGTGTAATGTAGAACTATAGGCTCCACATCTATTCAAATGATTTAACCAGAGTTACATTGGACAGTGATAGCAGAAAGTAATGTATATTGTTCAGGTTTAGTACGTATCACACTGTGGGGGGGAGACTTAGGGGGCTGGGCAGGAATTCTAGCTGAACTAGTTCACTTATCCCTAGTCCTTCCTATCTGATGAACAACCCCTGGCAGAGACTGCCACAATACAAAATTATGCCAGCGTTCATGTGTCAAAGGTGATAAAAAGTTAGAAATCATTTTGCATCAAATGAGCAAAAAAGATTCCAGGATTTGGCCTGGTCTCCTTTCCACAGCCTTTCAGCAAACAAAGGCTAGTTCCACATCAGCCCGTATCAGCACTAATTCCTGTATATCATTTCTGAAAGGCTTCAGCTCAGCGACTCATTTTGTCCATCAGCCTGACTCAAAGGTGTGTCGACAGGGGAATATGAAGAAACCAGACTTTAACACTCTGTCTGGCCTCGAAAGTAATGCAGGGAACAAGAGGGGGAGGGAGGAAGAAACCCCGGCTCTGCCTCGGCTGACAACAACAACAAATACAACCCTTTAACATTTATCAGCATGAAATGGGTTTATTGTGGGCAGAGTTGTGGTTCCAGCTTACCTACAAACTTTGATAAGCACTTAATTCTAAACAAAAAGAGAATCAATTTGCATTTTCTTTTCTGCTGGCGAACATAATGCTTTATTTTGCAGTTGCCATTAAGTGGTATTGCTATCTTAACACAATGCATTAGGCAGTTTGTGCCCATTGTCTGCTTGCCACCCCATCAGTATGTCTCAGACTGATGGTATTTATACCCTGATGTTGCCTTTGTCCTGCCTAGATGCTATTATCTGGGATGCGTTTATTCCAACAGGTCTCTTCAAGAACTAGAAACTTGTCTCCCCCCCTACTTGCAAAAACATGTCACTCACCACTTCCCTGACTGATTTAACAATGCTGAAGGTCTCATCTGACACACACACACACACACACACACACACACAAAGTTTCCTTAGGTGGGCAGGCAGGTAAAGCTCTTGACCTTAATGGAGTGAAACCTGTATGCACTAGAAGAGCCCTGAACATATACTGAGCCAATGTCAGCCTCTAATGATGCCACAATCAACATTTGAATTAGCATTTTCTTTTCTGCTCTGTGGCCTCTCTCTCTCCCCTCTCTCTCACTCACTCATTCTCTTTTTAATTCCAGGGCAGAGGAAACAAACCACAAGCATGCATTAAGCAAACAGCTGTGGACTGGAGGAGATCAAAAGTGCAGTCTGGAAACCATGTGTGCTTCTTGTGTTACAATAACTGGGTAATGATGATCAACGACAGGTAGGGTAACACAATAGTTATAGGCACACTGAAAAAAAAATCAAAATCCAACATAGAATAATAGAGACACTCAGCAAAACCTACTTGACCTCTGAAAAACTGTTTTTCAGCTTAAGGGGTGGAAACTCAAATTATAACATACAGGCCTTTCAGAGTGCAAAAATTAAAGTACCCCCCCACAAATTCTATGTATACATGAAATAAGAAATCAAGGTGTCCATCAAAATAAGATACCTCTTTAGTCACTACTCTTTATTATTGTATTAGGTACTACATTGCAGTTCCATGTAACACCTTGGTAATGAATGTCATACATATGTCACGCTCTTTCTCTATGTCAAGCAGTTTATAAATTCCTGCTGCACTGCCCAGTAAAGCATGCTGCTTCATAATGCCATAAGAATTTTAAAAAAACTCTTTGGATCAAAGTCTACATGGGAAATTCAGACTTTAGCATACAGACAACCCAACTGTTTTCTGGTTTAATGGATGCAGCTTTATTGATTTCACTGACGTTGCAACCAGCAAAGACTTTGGCTTGTTGTAAATAAATTGCCCCATGCCAAAACAACTTTCCTATCAATGCTGATGAACTATATGGTAACACTGGCTGAAATTCACCCATTTGCAAATCGACCAACACAAAACCAGTGTCTTCCTAATAAGGCTTAAAAAGAGCTTTTATGATGTCATAGATTTGATAGATTTTTAGGGTTGGAAGGGACCTCAGTAGATCATAAAATCTGACCCCCTGCCCTAGGCAGGAAAGAGTGCTGGAGTCAGATAACCCCAGCCAGGTCCTTGTCCAGCCTCCTCTTAAAGACCTCCAAGGTAGGGCTTCCCTTGGAAGCCCATTCCAGACTCTGGTAACCCTTACCATGAAGAAGTTCTTCCTGATGTCCAATCTAAATCTGCTCTCTGTCAGTTTGTGGCCATTGTTTCTAGCTACCCCAACAGGCACCCTGGTAAACAGAGTATCTTCTATTCCTTGCTGCCCTCTCCCTCTCCAAGATGAATAGATGGCCACAATATCACCTCTCAGCCTTGTCTTGCAGAGGCTGAAAAGATCCAGGTTCCTCAATCTCTCCTTGTAGGGTCTTACCTGAAGGCCCCTAGCCATCCAAGTGGCCCTCTCGAGGTTATCCATATCCTTCTTGAAGTGCAGTACCCAAAACTGGATGCAGTACTCCATTGGTAAGTACTCCTTACCGATGCCGCATAGAGGGGAAGTATTACCTCCCTGGACCTGTTCTGGATGCACCTGCTAATGCATGATAGACTGTGGTTAGCTCTACCGTGGCAAGAAACTGTTGGTGCCTGCCACTTTAAGGGCCAAGTAAAGCAGCCAACAGGTGCTTGACTGTGGTGGCCATTTTAGAACCATGGTCCCCTATATAAACAGAGCAGTTTGCTGCTGGCAGCCAGGCATGAAATATTGCCTGGATGAGCTGCCGCATGAGAACATCTACAGGTAGGAGCGGGAGGCTCTTGGTCCTGGGCATGACCTAAAACTGCACCCTGCTGGGAGCGGGTGTCCTGGTGGGGCTTCAAGTGGCACGGGAGCCTCCAGAAAAATACCAGACCAGTTATCACCCCAGTGGAAGGCAGGTTGGGGTGCCTCAATAACCCCTAGCCCCTACATCACTGTGGGTAACAGTTGGGGCCAGGTGTAGCTATGGCCACCTGAGCCCCCACCAGGGAGAGAAGCCCCATAACACCAGTGAGGGGAAGATGTGAAGCGCCAGTAAGGACAGGCCCCCCATGAAGATGTAGAGATGTGGAGCCCCAGTGAGGGGGAGACCACAGGGCTGAGATCCTGGAGTGTATGTGCAAGGAGGGGACAGGGGAAGTTTGGCCCCAGTCAGGTAATTGGCTGGCCACTACCCTGGTGAGGGTCACAGGAGAGGCCCATAAGGGCCCTTAAGATATAACCTAGCAACAGTGCACTTGTGCCACAGTCCTGCCACCCAAGGTGTGCGCTAGATAAAATCTATAGCCGAAGGGGCCCACTCCAAGAGGGAGCAAGGTGGTATAAGTTAGGGTGGCAGACACCCTGGAACAGGGGTTGGAGCATGACAGGCCCTAGTGAGAGGAGGGCGGTATGAATGCATGTGCCTGAGGCCTGACAACGAGGGCTAAGCTTGGTCCAGCTACAGGCTGGGAGCATTGTTTACTTTGCCCCATAATTTGGTGTTGTCCACAAATTTGGACAGAGTGCTTCCCCCACCCTCATCCAAATCACTGGTGAAGATATTGAACAGCACTGGTCCAAGGACCAAACCCACACCTTTCCAGGTCAATGATGGATGGGCTGAATCTTGGTGCTCCTGGAAGATATGTGGGTGAGAGCCTTGGAGAAAGAAGTTATCTTTCCAGGGAGCAGATATAACCTAGCAACAGTGCTCTTGTGCCACAGTCCTACCCTAACTTGGAGAGAGGTCCTGAAAGGGTGACTCTCCATTGTCCACAGTCATAGGCCTTTCTGTTGAGAATGCCAGACACAAGAGTTTATTATTGGTTTATATCTCCCTTAGGAACTGGACTAAGACTACCAATTTATTTTTGATAAACCACCAAACAATTCCCAATTGGCTTTGGCAGTGAACTCCCATTACAACTAGCCTGAGTTGGCTTCATACCACTGACATCTTCTCAACAACCTCCTTCCATCACCTAGTTCCCAATCTCTAACTACTTTCTTATCTGATTTCCTACAAAACCAAGCTGATTATTTTTTTTCCTATCTTTTTATTTTGTTCTGTTGTCTAGAACATTAGATTCAGAAATCTTAGTTCTCATAAAAACACCATCTGGGTGAATGCAAGGTGGAGTGCAAACTCCCCCAGGCCACTTTGGCAATGCATTTCAACCTTACCCTACAACACTCCTTTGTTTTATAGTAGGACGGATCCTTTCCTGAGGCTGTACTTTGTGCCAAATTGTGTAATATGAACAACTGGCCATTGGAAATTAACTCAACAAACTTACTCCACATATGCTTTTAGGACAGCTTGCTTGTTTATGGAGGGGAGATTAGAGAAGAAAGAACCAGGTCAATGCTGTCCTATTAAGTATAACTGATTATTCATAGCCATATATCCTTATCATTATATACAAGGTAATTTTTAAATAATAATTTGATGGTAAAACAAATGCTTTGGGGTTATGGTGCTTACCTTGCTTACAAGTGAATCCCTATATAAGGCAAACCCTGAAAATAATAAGCATTGTGTAAAGTCTGTAGGCCTTTCCAGTATATTTCAGTGGAGGAAAATGCCTGCTGTAGTGAACAAATACCCTGTTATAGTGAACAATCATTTGGCAGCATAGGTTATTTTAATGGACATATCACTTTAAACAAAGCCTTCACCATCTGTTCTGCCCTCTAATTACAGATGCAAAAAGAACATAATTCACAACTGCATCATAAAAAAGTAAGATATAAGTGATTTAAATGCATGTGTATGTTCTTTATTCAATGCAGCATGCAGCTGTTATGTTGTTTTCATGTTCTAGACACAAATCAGAATGAAAATGGCTTTCCTTTGATAGAGTGAATTCCCTCACATAGGACATTTTGTGTGCAGTAAATAGGAATTCACTAAGGACGGGATTTATCCCTTTTCATGCAAAGGCCAAGTAGCTGGATTTTGTCCATCACAGCCATTCCCTCAGTCTATGGATTAGAATGGCAGCTATGGAGGCTACACGAGACTAATTGAGACAATGTTGAAGTCATTGAGGATGATTGCGTATAGTTCAATGGTCAATGGATAAGAACACACACCATGAAGTCATCCATCTTATAGGTCTTTCTACTATTCCTATTCCCCCTTCCCATATGATCCCTTGGGAGTGATTGTGGGGCCTTAACCCAACTTTGACAAGCTACCCATGTTATCAGCCCTTCTCAGAAACCCTACAGCAGCTTAGGCCATGAGCAAAGCATTTCCTCCTGCTCATTCCACGAGAGTGAATTTTACTCTAATAGAACAGATCACGCTATAGTTCTCAAAAAGAGAAATTGGAGAGTTCCTTCTGAGTGTGAACTCATCTATCAGTGACTCCAAAAGGCAGGAATATGCAAGCAAATAATCCATTCTGAAGCTTAAATGATGCCATAAAATGAAAGAAATGCCAATTATTCTTAAGCGTGCCAAGGTAGTTAAAGTGCAACCTTTTACTGGACTAACAAATCGGTTAGAAATAGCACACACAAGCTTTCAGGATGTAAATGTATTTTCTTCAGATGTTGGCAGCTTTTAAAGTGAGATATGGCCCAAACCCACTTTTCTTAAAAATCAATATGACTTGAGGCATTTTATTCTTTTATTTTTATTTTTTATTTTTGGGGCTTTTCATCCAATAACTTTTCTTTAAAGATGGCTTTTATTTTTATTTATTTGGGGGAGGGGGCAGGGAGAAAGAAGGTTCATGCATAACATTTTATTTTTCACAAGCCTATAAAATTGGGATTTTTTTCCCTTCCAGTTTTACCAGGGTTAGTAATTTTTTAGCATAAAAATTAGAAAAATGCAAGAACATAAGAAGTACCATACTATGTCAGACCAATGGTCCATCTACCCTGGTAGCCACATTTCCAACAATGGCAAATAGATGCTTTACAGGGGGACTATATGTATGGGGCATATCTAGAGTGATCCATCCCCTGCCCCACTCTCCATGGCATCGGACATTATTGGTTAAGGGATGTTAGAGGACACATCCATGACTGCTTTATTTAATAGCTCCCAATGGACTAATCCTCTTTTGAACCTTTTCATGCTATCTACTTTTACAACCCACTGTGGCAATGAGTTCCACAACTACATCCTATGGAAAAAAAGGACTTCCCCTTGTTAGTTTCAGTGGGAGTCCCCTAGTTCTTGCTTATTTCTTTTCTTAAATGTATTTTAAATTGTAGGTAGTTTGGGGGGGGTTGTTTTTTTTAATGATAAAAGCCAGATTGAGCTAGGGGCTCAGTTAAGCACTTAATTTAGCTGCACATTTACTTAAGCACACACCTAACTTTGAGCACATTAATAGTTTTGTTGACATTATTCAAGATCATTCAGTTCATTACATGCAAATCCATCTAAGAAACATGTAATCCATCTAAGAAAGTTAATGATTTTTTGTTTGGTTGAACTTTTTTCTTTCTTCTGGGGAAGTAAGTTACTGTGCAGAAAATGAGTTAAATAACACATTTGATTTTTATAAAGTTCATTTAAATTATAAAATGATTTATAATTTTAAAACTTTTGAAATTTACCTGATGTATAAAGCAGTCTATCTACTATGATCATACATCACTCTGAGTTGGTTCTATTCTCCTATTATTTTCCATGGAACTTAAATTGGTCACTATAACCTGTGTAGAAGGCACTGGTCCATTGTATATATGTTTCGTTGCTCTTTTAGAGTATAAAAGCAGTGCTGTCCACAGAAAGGGACCCTACACTCAAAGCCAGGAACTCTTATATTTGATGTTGTCTCTCCTAGAGAACTGCTCTAGAGACCTCCTGTGTGTCCCAGGAACCCAGCTGGTAAAGTGGGGGGTAATTGGGTTGATCACCATCCTTTGAAACACATTTTGAGCTCCACAAGTGGAAAACACGACATAAAAGCTAACTATGGTTATACAAAGCTGCTTAAAAAAAGTTCAAGTTAAATGCGTTTTTTGGTGTTTTAAAACAAGTTTTACTCAATCAGCCTATTAAGCAGACTAGATAGTTCAAAATTCAAACTTTTGCCAAAAATGGTATTTCCCATCAAAAAATAGGGGTTTTTTTTCACTCAAATGTTTTTTCGCTCTGTAAACATGGGTCGGCAGTGTAGGGAGGCAGTCAGGAAGGCCAACCGCACCTTGTCATGCATCCACAGATGCATCTCGAGCAGGTCCAGGGAGGTGACCCTCCCCCTCTATGCGGCACTGGTCAGGCCGCAGCTGGAGTACTGTGTCCAGTTCTGGGCACCGCACTTCAGGGGGGATGTGGACAGCATGGAGAGGGTCCAGAGGAGGCCACTCGCATGGTCAGGGGACAGCAGGGCAGGCCCTACGAGGAGAGGCTACGGGACCTGAACCTGTTCAGCCTCCACCTGAGGGGGGATCTTGTGGCCTGTTATAAACTAGTCAGGGGGGATCAGTGGGCATTGGGGGAGTCCCTGTTCCCCCGAGCACCGCCAGGAGTGACCAGGAATAACGGTCACAAGCTGGCAGAGGGCAGGTTTAGGCTAGACATCAGGAGGCGCTACTTCACGGTCAGGGCGGCTAGGGTCTGGAACCAACTTCCAAGGGATGTGGTGCTGGCTCCTACCCTGGGGAGTTTTAAGAGGAGGTTAGATGAACATCTTGCTGGGGTCGTTTGACCCCAGTACTCTTTTCTGCCATGTCAGGGGGTCGGACTAGATGATCTGTTCCATACTTTAAACCAGAAATCTATTTTATTGTTCTTAGCAAGAGGATGCTTTGCGTAACATGTATACGGTTTAGTACTGTATTCACTCTCTCACCTCAGCCATGGGACTGGTTTTGTTCCACTGTCGTGGGCAGTGGGGGAGGTGGGAGGGGGGAAAGAGGAGGAAGGCAGGGTTAAAGGATTTGGGGAAGGTGTCAAATCCATCTCCCAGGGAATTCCTATACACACCGAGCAGGTATTAGGCACACTGGAAAAAGGACAATATAATGTGAAACACCTGTACCTGGTCTTGTTTGCCCATTCTTCCCATATGTCACAGTATTACAACCAGCTTAGTCAATTCTACTTGATGGCACAATTTCTACTAGAGAGTGAAAGAAAATTGGTTAGATATGTTGGGCTTCAGACTGTTCAGACTTAAATGTAAGTCAGATAGCTTCAAAATCAATGTGGAATTTTACAGGGTAACAATTCAGGAAAGGAGTTCGAGGGAATAAAAGGCCAAGAGGGCAATGTACCAATAGGAATGCTAGCTACTTCTTGGGAATAAGATATATCCTGGAAATAATGCAATCAAGTAACTTGACTAAAATAAATTTTAAAAATACAGTAATTCAAACTTACAATAACAAAGGCACAGGCCAATGATTTTAATCACGGCATTGGTAGAGGGCAAAAAAATGCATTTTTTCTGGGTCAGTTCCTAAGAAAAAACATACTGACCAGCTATGGACTTTCCCAACACTGCATAACAGCCAACATAAACACTTAATCAAGTCATTGCTTGTGCCATTTCCAAGCAATGATCATTTTCAAATGTCTGCTGCTGTGTTTAGGAAATGGGAAGATGCTTAATTAAAGTCTAGAATCAAGGGTTTTCCTCAGGCAAATGAACTGAAAGCCTTGCTAGCAAAAACCTCCTATTGCTTTGAACAAACTAGGAATGGAACTGAATCAAACAGAATGATTCTTGAAACCAAATGAAATGCACTGGGCCTGGGTACGTGTTAAGAAAGGGTGAGGGAAAAAAGTGGCTTAGAGTCAACTTTACTATGTTCCACTCCTCACCTTTCAGGCAAAAAAAAAAATCCAATTTCAACCTGGAAAAAAATTGTTGTGGCTTTCAGGATGCTCTAAGTTTGGCCAACTCAGGATTGCAAGAATGCAGTAAACTCATTTTAACCTCAGTCTTGGACCCTGTACCCTGTGTTGCTGGGAGGAGTATCACAGAGCCAGCTTTATACCTTTCGGAGTAACCACTGTATCTTTAAATACTATTTTGGCAGCTTCTCCCTTCTTTGCTCTGCCTGAGTGATGGCCCAAGAGTCTTGCCCTTAGTTCTCTACTTCAGCTATTGCACAAAATATTGTCATTAAGCTGATGAACAAAATTTATCAATCAGTATTTGGAGAGCCAGAAGTGGAAATCAATGGAAGGTAGGTACTCAGCACGTGTAAGATCTCTCTGTACTATAATTTTAATGCAGGCCTTGCCTCTTTGTGTAGTAGGACTACTGAATTACTTATTTCCAGAGGAATAAGCACCACCTGTAGATAGGAGAGTCCAGATTTTCAAAGGTATTTCTACACCCAAGGTTGTGGATAGGTACCTATTGCAGTTCTCAAAGTGGCTTCAGGCAGATTAAGTATCTAACTCTCACCATTTTGGAAACACCTTTCAAAATCTGGTCCATGGTCAGGTTAATTTGACCTATGCTGGTAGAAACCTCAACTAATTCCTTAGAGATATGAATATTCAGAGTTCCTGAATAGTCAGGCCTTGACTTCAAGTAGTGCACAGCTCAAGTTGGTCACAGACAAACTAAGTCACAAAAATAAAAGCTCACTTCAGATACTCTTTTCCTGACATGACTTATTAAAGCAAATGGTTCTTCATTGCTTTAGGCAGAAATATTGCTTAATAGCCAAATTCTGAGCACACCTGGGAGTTTTACCATTGATTTTAAGGAGGCCAGGTTTCTTCTTACTGTCAAACAGTTGCCAGATATGCTAGGCCACAGAGACTTCTTACTCCTACTCAAGCCAAAAACAAAGCCATGAAGTAAGCATGCTTTAAAACAGGATGCTAAAGTCTCTGTCCCTCTTTCAGTCAAGGGATTGACTTTATTTTCCAAATTCATAACTTCCTGTTTTCTGTTTAGCTTCCCTGCTTAGAAAGTCAAAAGGTCTCTGAAGATAGGGGGAAAAAATTCCAGAAAGATGTCGCTTTTGCCCTTTCTAGAATTTCCTAGCTCATCTCTTATCAAATAGGCACAAGCTGCACTGCTTAAGCACGTAAAACATCCTTTGAAGCTTGTTCAAGGTCACAGAGAGTGAGTTAAATGAAGAGCTAAGAATTAAACTTCACTAGACACCTGGCCTTGAGAAGGAAAAAATACAGTTAATTCAGAATATGGGAGTTAATTCTCAAAAAGGGACACTGTCGTTTTGTCTTCCCATCTCACCTCTTCCCTTTCTTCTCTGCAGGGCATTACCTAGGGGTATGTCTACCACTGCAGACTACAGTTCAGCATAGAAATATGCAGGCTAGTTTTAAGCCATTTAGCTTGAATACCAGAAACAGTGTCGCTTCAGCAGCATGGAGCTCCATATACCATCTAATTTACCCTGTGTCTTGAGTAAATTAGCACACTTGTCTCTGGTATCTGACCTATTACATTTAAAGCTAACTTGCGTATCTCTATGCCACAGCGCAGTCTGCGGTGTAGATATAGGCTTGGAATAACATTTACATTTCTCACTACTACAGAATTCCCTCTTGTCCAGCATTTTTAACTAGCTCATACATCTGTGTGATATGGTCTCCCCAAGACCACTATGGAAAGGGGGGGAAAGGGGATTGAATGGAGACAAATGTCAATAGCTTGGGAACTGTCCCCATTGTCTTCTAATGAGCCTCTGCCTGGAATGACACCGACAGATCACAGAAGACATTCTATTTCCAAGCTAGTATTCAGGCAGTGCATCTTCCAGACAATTTAATTCGGCTCTAACCGACTGCACTTGGGCTCACAGGTCCCATTATCCAAATTCTTCCTCACCTAACGTGTCTCAGGGAATATGTGAATACATCCAAATAAATGCTTAGAGTCTAAATGCATTTAAGGGTAAAATAACACTCCAGTCTTTGAAGCCAGTGGAATTTATGGATGACGAGGTTTCCAAGGAGTTTGTTGTGAACCAGCTTGTTCCAGGAAGCTACTACTTAACAGATTTCTTCTTGCTGGGGCTGATCTTTAGGGAATATTTACTCTGTTTCAGGGCTGGGGTTTTTTTAGTACAGAATCTTTTATATTTTCCAGTCTCATTCCCAGCTTTTCTGTCCTTTCCCACGAGAAAGAAAAAAGCCCACCATAACAAAGCAAGAGCCGGAGAAACCATAGCCCACCTCTTTGCAGGGAAAGAGGTGCAGAAGCTCTGGTTTCTCCTGCCCTTCCCTTGCCCCCTGGTACCCCCAAGCAGTCCCCGCCCCCCAAGAGAAGGAAAGATGGTTCTCTCTGCCTGGAGTAATAATGTAAGTCTTGGGAGGAAATGTTGTCTTTTGGGAAAACGCAAAATTGTGTGACTGCATTAAAGTCAACACTATTTATCTTCACCTCTTATCCTACAGGATGACAAAGGGACACAACTGTTAGGCTCAGCCCCTGTGTGCAGCTGCAATGGAGAGAGGGCAGGGACTGGTACTTTCAAGTGTCAGACCTTTTGTGCCCAACTACTAGTTTATGAGGCTGATGTCAAGCATCTCACTCAATGAAGCCTTTGTCCTAGGTGTATAGGGCAGGACAGTGGAAAAACTACCCTGTCTTATATCCCAGGCTCATCCATCTTCGGCTCACCCGGTTTCTCCATTTTTTTCCAAGCCCTTGTGTGGATAGTAAGGATTCCCCCCTCCCGAGTTAATGTACTGGAAAATTGCTCTGCATGTTTATGTGGGGGTCTCTTCCAGCTCAAAGAGAAAAGGAAAGAGTAAAAAAAATCTACTTGGGAAGAAGAATATTTTTCCCACTGAACTCACAGGGCAGACCTCAGCTTGTGGGTTCTGACCCTGATTAAGAGAATTTCAATGACCTGCTAGGAGGTTTATTGTGGAGTTTGGCAGAATGCACTTCCGAATTAAATTTTTTATTATTTATAATCACAAAGGTGGATTTCAATGGCCGACATTCCTCTCTCCCCCACCAGCTCTCTTGCTCCAAGACCCCACCTTTGAACAGCCTCCCTACTCCCTAGGTGCCACTTGTCTCATTCTTGGAGCCCGTGGAGACCTAGTGGTGTCTTCTACCAAAATGATTCTAGTTAAATACTGAGGACATCTTCTCCTTTTTTGACAGTTAAACAGGGAACTGCACTGTGCAATGTGAACTTATCTGCTGTTGACTTTGGACACAAAGAAAGGGCAACATTGCACTGTAGCACAATGCATGATAATTTTTACTTGCTACTGGCTAAAAATAACCAAAATAGACCCATGAAAATAAAAAGTTTCCACTGTTGGTCTATTTTTAACTGAAACAGAACTTGATGCAGTCTCTGGGGTTTAGGCTGAAATGTTAACCACATTCAGAAGTGGAATGCCTTAAATGTACCCAAAAAAATGTCCATAAACGAGCTAAAGATCAACAGCTCTATTTGTCCAGGTGTTGAAGAACAACACCTACTAAAAAGACAATAGAGGTTCACAGTCCCTGGACTGATCATGGTAAATGACTGAAATGAGCCTGATATTTGAAAGAAATTGGTAGTCAATGTTGAACTACGGGTTCAGTTCTGGTTCTATTAAATGGGGTAAGAATTTTTGGTACCTACTCCAATGAGATCAGGAGCAGTCCTTTAAGTTTAAAGAACAAAAGCGAACAGAGGCTTCCATCATATCCCATACTCATTCCCAACCCAGAGTTTCTGGGATGGAAGGGGACCTTCTTATTCCTTTAAATTCACCACCCTGAGCCCGTCCTATCCAATTACCTACAATCAACCTAATGTTCTCCTACTGCATTGGAAAAATAAAAAGGACTCTTGATGTTACCAAATTGCTAAAGAAGTGTCCTTCAGTCCCACATGGCTAGGAGAAATCCAGGTCTCAACCTCAGGCAATTATCACTGATTCTGGGACTATCATCCCAAAAGCCAAATTATTCTTACTTTGTGATGGCCCCCAAATGAGTTCAGAAAGCAGCACTATTGCCTAAGGTTCACAGATGTTAACTTTGCAATCAGCACATAAGGACATTTTCACCACATACAAGTTTTCTTACACAGACTATTAAGCAATGAAAAAAAACAAGCTGCCAAATTCAGAGCCTGGTTCTAACCTTACTACCAAGCTCTGATCGCACCGTGGACTTTAGTTCAGTCGTGAGCGGATACAGACGGAGAGGGAGGAATGCCATTTGAATGCATATCCAGACTCTGACTCAGGCCCTCATGCAGTTTGGGGGAACTGGACACAGTCCACCCCTAATAGGTCAGTTTTTCACTGTTTCCCACTCCCTTTCACATGGCCTTTAACACCTTGTGACTTTAGATCCTGGCCAAATAATTGGGATTACCAACCTATTTATTCAGACAGAATATAAAAGAAATAAGGAGTAAATGACAAACCAGACTCAGGAGAGAAAAACCTTAAAGTCAAGCACAAATGTTAATATGAACACCCCTAATCTCTCAGTTTGTCCCCTTTTGTCAGCAGAGGTCAGAAACATTTGGTCCCCAAAGACCCTTAACAAGCAGATGTTACTGTAACATGCTCGGGGAATCAAGCATAAATATGACCTCTGACCCTAGTTGTCAGATGATCCACTGAGACTCTTAGAAATATACTCTTAACTTTTATAAATTCCCACTTTTTCCCACCGTCCCACTCCATTCTTTCAGTCCCCTTTCCCTTGTGTTTCCAAGACCTGTGGCTGCAGCACTGGGGCTTGCACAGTTGCTCCCAGTCTGACCCTTCTCTTCACAAAGGTCAAAGGCCTTAGACCCAGGGCAGGCCTCTTTTCTTGCTAAAGGCCAGCTGATGAATCATTCCCAACTTGAAGGGAACAGAGGAGAGGGGAGGAGTTTGTCTCTCAAAAGGCCTTCAAACAACTGTGGCCTATATATCAGCATTTACACTATTCTGACACTCAAAACTCACTTTCCTTTCTGGGAACGACAACAAAAAAGAAGGGAGGGGAGCTCCAAGAATCTCACTGGCCAGGCCATGGTAAAATAAAAGACAGGTCTTGATACCAGGCTTCAACACTGCGTAACATGAGACTTTTCTTTAAAAAAAGGAGGCACTAAAATGGCAAAAAATCTCTCTTGTAATATTCAGACAGACTGACTTATCAAAGAGAGGAAATGTGTGTGGTGGAGGGGGCTGATGGGGGGCCCCACCAAGATGAAGGTTTGACCGAATTAACCAGATAAAACTGACCTGAGATCAACCTGTCCCCTTTAGACAGAACAACTTGGTTTGACAAGATGATCTAAAATCATTTCTCAGCATCTCAGAGCTGATTTTTTTTTCTTGATTTTTCCCCCAGCGCTACATGGTGTTCGTTTTTATCCTGTGTACACTTGTCTTTTTCTACATGATAATCCAGTACAGGCTTTCAGAGTCCATTTGTAAAGTCATGGCTTAGTTTTTAATTATTCTGTATCGTCTGTTGAGAAAGGGACTGTCTTATTCTGAATCAGTTGGGGGAGTAGTTAGCTAAGTATGGAAACAAACCCAGACAGCTTCTAGACCTGCCAAAACATTGCTTAGTCTTTCCAGTGTATCTACCTCAGCATGTGTGACTCAGGCCTGAGAGCATCTGGAGACAGTAGGCAAAGGGATGTATAACACTCCCTAAAGATTGTTTATTTTTATTTGATTTTCACCTTCATAAAATCTCAAAACGAGTTTTTTGGCCTCTTCCCAGCCTTTGATTTGAAGTGGGGATTTCCCTGTCTCTGGTGTAGTTCATGTCCCCTATCCAGACACTGCTAAACTATAACTGCAGGGGATGACTTTTATCCCTGGCAAATAAGTCTGTTTCTAAAGATGGTGCCTGTGGAATGCACCAAATGACAAGCATCTTCAAAGCATGCTTTGAATGGGGTGAATATCTTTGTGCTGATCCCTACAAGGTTTCTAGCTGGCCTTTGCCTTGCTTCCAACAGCACATAAAATAAAATCTTGCCACTTCCATTTTAATTGTTAGTGTTAAAATATTATTATTATTATTATTATTATTAAGTTCATTCTATCAGAATAAGAGCCCAAGACAACGGAAGGATGTTTATTTAACTTTAGTGGGATTTTTAGCACACCCGCCGGCAGTTTTTAGTTCTCTGGATTTTAAAGATGTTCAGAAAAATAGCTTGTGGTCACTATATAAAAAGCTGGTATTGTGCAAGGTCATTTTAATAGGTAAGTAAATCCTTTTCGTATTAAAAAAATCAGTAATGAATATCCATGTCATTTCACTGACCTGTTCAAAACCGGTGTCTGTACACTGACAACTCCATTTTGGGTGGTCCACCACAATACCATATGATCAACAGTGACTGAGATTTCAATGTGGTTTTCCCTGTGATGAGTTTAGTCTCTTTCAATCTTTCCCAAGCATATAAATATGTCATATCCTCTACAGCTATAACCCAGTCTCTGCAATCATCTATTTTGATTCTTCTATTCATGCAATTATGTCATGTCTCATGTTATATCATTTTAAACAGTATGCTCTTTGGGCCTGCAATGATCTGCTACAGAGTGTTTTGCACAGTGCCTAACACAATTGGATCCAATCCGGTTAAGGACTTTAGACACAATGAGTCAACATAACACAGGTGTGGCAGGACGCCTGCAGTGCCTGCCACTTTATGGTTTCTAGTTGGCAGTGGAGCAGATGGAAGGTGGGTGCTAGCCTCATCAAGGCTAGCACATGGACCTAAGAGGAACCTGGGGTTGGCTGAGGGGGAAGAGCAGCCTCCATTTTGACCCAGGCCCTCAGAGAGTGAAGTGGCAGTCTGTGCTGAGCAGGCCAGGAGGCAACGTGAGGCGGAGCTGCTCCTGAAACATTTTGGAGGTAAGGGTAGGAGCTATGGGGATGGTTTGGAGGCTCCTGGTCCTGGGTATGACCTAAAACTGCACTCTGCCGGGGAAGGGTGGCCTAGTGGGACTCTCTGTGGTGGGGAAGTCCCCTGGAAATGCCAGGCCAGTTACCTCCCCGGTGAAAGGAGAGGAGGGACACCTTATAACCCCATCCCCTGCCTACAGGTGGGTTACCAACACTGGAAGGGAATGGGGCCAGCCAAGCACAATATTGGGGCTGCCTGAGCCCAGTGTAGGGGCCAGGCACAGCAGCAGCCACCTGAGCCTGTAGGGTGGAAGACCCCAGTGCAGGGGGCCAGGCATGGCAGCAGCCACCTGAGCCCCGCTAGGCCCAGTGAGGGGCCAGGAGTGTGAAGTTGCCCAGTGAGGGGCTGAGTGTGTAGAGCAGCCCAGTTAAAGATGAGTGGCCCTAGTGAAGGACAGAACCACTGACTTGGGGAACAGATATATCAGATGGGATAACATATAAATACCGGATGTGACAGAATCATTGGAACTGACAATATGGAAATACTGGATGTGACACAGAAACACCTGTGAGGCATGGGACGTGTATAAGGGCAGGTCAGAGCATGTACTTAGGCCCTTGTTATCTTGGGGCCTCTTGTCTGAAATAGCATTCATATTATTTTCATCAAGGCATGGCAGGAGAGTTAGGCAGGGGGTTAGCCCAGAACAGATGGGCCAGCACTTTGACCCAGGCCTGAAAGGCCAGACTGTTACAACACAACTATTTAAACATGCTGTTGATACTATAAACTAGCCAAGTGCCCATCAAGAATGATGCGGGGTGGGGAGAGGGAGGCTGGGATGGAGTGCTGCCACCTTATGCCCCATGCTGCCACTATTCTGCCTCTTGCAGGGAGTAGGGTGCGGGAGCCATGCTGGCCTCAGCTCCCCTGCCCCCTGGCTGGTCCTCGGCTTGCAGGGAGCCGAGGCCAGCACTGCTGGCCCTGGCTCCCCCACCCTCTGTCCAGTCCTCAGCGTGACTTTGCAATCATGGCGCTCTCCCACACTTGGAGCACTCTGATTAGCTGTTTCTGTTAGCCAATCAGAGCATGAATAAAGTGTTACAGACAGACAGACTTAGGCGTTTATAATATTAGAATGATTACAGTATAGAATTACTTTTTTTTTTTGGTTGTTCAGGTGTAAGGCATTGTTTAGAAGTGTGGTTGCAATAACTTATGATTCTGTGTGCATTTCATTCAACTGGAGCCCTGAGGAGTGAGCCGCTCTACACTTTGCACAGAATATATGTTTTTTATCTTATTTGCCTCTGGGTTTTGGTGGCATATGTACTGAGGTAGAGAAGGGTGCAGCTTGAGTGAGTTGGGTAGGTAAGTTGGTAGGTTTGAAAATACCCATTGGGATGGCTTTCTGAAAAAGAGATGCCCAATAAAGTATTGTCTTGAGTAGGATCAGACCATATGAGCTCTAGGGTAAACAAGGAGTGCTTGTAAAGGACATGACTTTTTCCACCTAATGCATGAAATCCTGTCCCCACAGAAGTAAATGGAAGTTTTGCCATTAAAAACTTCAGTGAGGCTAGAATTACACTCTATAACTTCACAGCCTGTTAGTCAGATCATGTTAGCTGCTATCTTCAAACAAAACACCTTTAAATTTTAGTCAAGACAGGGTCTCTGACAAGACAGAAACAATCCTCTTACGCACTTCAGAATATCTCTCAATGCCCATGGAGAGACTGCACTCATTTTGCCAGTTGTTGTTGGCATGAGGTGTTTTCTTTCCAATGTGTCATTTCCTGAGGTTATTGTTATGACCTTGTAAAAGCAAAACACACCCTCAAAAGCAGATCTCTCAATTACAGCAATCCTTTCCTCACAGGGCTCAGTGCAGGGCTTTTCTGCATCTTGTTCAGAGCCCAGCAGCATATCTGCTCATGCGTCTAAACTACTGACTACATTCATCTGCCCTGTGTTTCCCATGCTGCGTGCTTCTGAAGCAGCAGACTGACCACAAGCTAATACCTCTCTGAATTGAAAACTTTTAATGGAATTGCTGTGACTTCCCTGCTTTGTCCAAAAAAGCATCTATAGTCATATGTAACCCTGCTAATAAGGACCTAATCATCATAAATTAGGTTAGTGAATGCTTCCCTTCTGCCACGAGTATGCCAACATGAGAAATGAAGTAAGGCTATTAGGGGTGTGCAAAATGGGCCATATTCAATTCGGATTTGGATTCAGCCCAAATCAGGCATAGTAATTTGATTAGTTGATTCAGATCACTGTCCCTGATTCGATTCGGCTGTATCCAGATCTGAAGTTTCAATGTTGATTCGGAGAATCAGTGGCTCGGCCATAGATACAGGTTTAAATGTTTTTTCTACATACCTCAAGGTACCAGGCACAGCTCATGAACGCTGTGATGCTGGGGTGGATGGGGCATCCCACAGGAGTGCGAGGGGGGCCTCCTGTGTGCTCAGTGGTGAACCCAGAAGTGGACTAGAAGTTCTTTTGGTCCTCTTCCAGGTCTACCGCCAAGCACACCAGGGGGCCCCCTATAGCCCCCTGGCCCAGTAATCAGCCATGGGGGACCCCAGGTTCCCCCCCCCCGACCCAAAAGGCACCAGTCGCTGAGCTAGGGGAGTGCAGGGGGGGACCTCGGTGTGCTCCCCAGTGGACCTGAAAGTGGACTGGAAGTGCTTCTGGCCCACTTGCGGGTCTGCTGCCGAGCATGCTGGGGATCACCCTCCACATGCTTATGTGGGATGCTCCATCCACCCCATCATTGCAGCATTCATGAGCCACCTGGTACCTAGAGGTATGTAGAAAAAACTTTTAAAGCTGTGTCTGTATCCAAATCGCCAAGAATCTCTCCAAATCAATTTGGAGGGTTCTGATTCAATTCAGAAAGATTAAAAGGTCTCCTGATTTGATTTGGATTCAGAGGTTCAGCCACTGAATCGGGCCAAATCTCTGCTGATTTGAATCAGGGACTGAAGCTTTGCATAGCCCTAAAGCTTATAGATCCATGCTGGTCTAAGAGCGGTACTAAGGCATGCAAGGGCATGTTCTGTGGCAGATGTGATACTGGGGAGGTATAGAAATGTCCTAGAGGTACAACATATTATTCTCCTCTAAATTTGTAACCTTACTTAGGTCCAAAGCAGAAATCGGCCTCTCTAACCTTGCTTACTCTTATGGACATTTTTCCCATATTATAAACCTTCAGGCAATCTAGCAAAATTGGCTTTTCTTACTCCAACTGAATTAGCATACTATAGGTCAAGCTGAAGCTAGTGTGGAAAAACTCTGAAACAGTCTTTCACACAGCACAGTCATGCAGAGGAAAACCATTAAAATGCCTGGAACGTTTGCATCTGCCTGAAGCTAAGCAGAAATAGAACAGTGTAAAAACTTTAGGGCGCCTGTACACGTGCATCGAGGTTGCTCCAATGCGCTGCAATTACATTACCGATTAATCGAGTCTGCTGGAGCATGGTACTTACCGCACTCTAGGAAACTCCAGCATCACATGTATCAGCATCCCTGTGCTGAAAAAGACTTAAAGTGCCCTTGCTGCCATTTTTCAACATGGGGGCACTGATTTTCATGATGCTCTGGGTACTTTAATTAGAGAGGCTCTCAGTGCTGCTCTAATTAAAGTGCCCCCCCCCACCGGTCACTCCTGCAGCATGCGTATAAGTGCCCTTAGAAACTAAGTGGCATTCAGAGCGGCACAAGCCTTTCGTAGGCAACAACCTACTTTGTTATAGGCTAATAATGCATGTGTAAAACTAACACTGAGGAACTGTTCAGGAAGTGGTTTTCCTATGCATGAAAATTAATAACATTTGAAAACATTTTCCTATTCCAAATTGGGATTAAAAAAAGGTGAAACCTCAACAACTGTCATGAACATGGGCGGAGGTGTACATACACCTGGAAAAAATTCGGATTGGATAAATTTGAAATGTTTTCTAGTCCATACAGGTTTACATTTTTAAATATATATATATTTACTTAAAATTCACATGCCTTTAAACAAATTGTTTTACGCAAAATGGACAATTTTGATTGAAAAATTGGTCAGCAGAATGTTTTTCTAATGGCAGAACTCTCTTTTGACAACATCAAATGCCTCAAACTTGACTTTTATGTTCAAATAATTTAGATTTTAATAACACAGCTTTTTAATGAAAAAAAAATTGAAAAGTCCTGACAAAGCTTCACAACAATTGGATTTATCTGTTCACATTCAGCAGTCAGATTTTTAAGTGCCCTTCGTGGAATAAAGACATTACTAGTTGCATACAGATACATATATGATAGACCTATGACAAGCCTAGGTGTGAACAAGCAGGGCACTAGCCCCAGGAGACCTGGAGGGGATATAAGAATGGCAGATGCCACCACTGCCCATGTGGCCATTACCACTGGCCCATTGCTACAAACATCCATAGCACAAAACTTCGTATGTACACCTCTGCCCATGTACATATAGACAAACTTTGCCAGTTAATTTGTTTTCATGAACAATAAAGTCATCTTATTCTAAGACATGATAATACAAACTAGAAGTGCAGCTTTTCCTCCAAATATCAACATAGCATTAAGCTGCATCATGCCATCTTCCACCACACTAATTGAAGAGACATAGACATTTTACATGATAAATAATGTAATAGGCGTAATGCAACATTGTGCAAAAATATGAAACAAAAGTAATTTATGAATGTGGGCTGATAAAATGATCTTGTAAAAATTTGCTTCAGCAGACAAAGGAAAAAAGAATTATAAATCTCAAAATTATCCCAAAATCAATGGAGCATGTTTACTGTTTCCACCAAATACTCTACATATGCTTATTTAGACTACTTAAGGATTTGCCCCTGGTATATTTTTCCTCATATTCATATCTCACCAAAAAAAAATCTTTGGATTTTAGAATTCTTCCCTTTTTGTTGCTCCCTCCCTCCCCCGGCATAACTAATTTCCTAACCTGATGAGTACCCCTTTACAGGAAAAACTCCATGAAGTATCCCTTCAGAGCGTTTATTTATTTGTTTTGCCCAGATCTTACACTTAACCTACTTTTATTCATTGACAAACTGTTAAACAAGACTCAGCAAGGTTTCTAAGGCATCACAAACATTTTTTTTTTACAGATTAAAGAACACTTACAAGGGAAATAAAGTACAATGCATTTGAAACAGGGATTTTCCAACCCACTTTGACTTCTGAAGTTTTCTCCCTTCTACTGCCTGCATTTAACTTAAATGTTTTTCAGATTTCTAAACTCTCTTGCTACCATGCTAAACAAATAGCAGTAGGTCAAGGGTGAGGGGCAGGAGCCTAACGGGTGAAAGGTTGAATAACTTAAAAGAAAAGAGTTATAGTTTTTAAGAAAGACGTTTAACAGGTTTGGGACTTCTCAAGTATTGGCAAACAATCAGCCCCCTCCCATTTGGCCAGGTCACAAGTACTGTTAACTTTTTAGCAGCTGGCAGCTTTTGCTTTATTAGGTTTTCATACTTTTTACCTGTTTAATTATTGCAGTGAGCATTCCTTCCTTTCCTCAATGAACATTACGTCCTCCACTGCTTCGTATTTCCATTGTTTATATTTGTGAGACCTCAACGGGTACATATCTGAGTTTGTACCATGCCCATCCCAATGGGGTTCCGGTCTATGATTCAGGTTCATATGTGCTTCAATTATATAAATATTGGCTTCCAACTCCCTTTGACTTTTAATAGAAAACAGAAAGAAATTCCCAAATATACTGAATATGAGAGGTTTCTGTATCATTTCCATTAATATTATATATGCTTAACTTTATCTGCTTAGTACTATTCTACACAGACACATATGGGTAAATCAAAAATTGTTCAGCGGAAACAAATAGAACTGAAATAATACAAGTAAGATACTTTGAGAGAAAATGCAATGGGATCTCAATAGAATATCTGGGGAGGCACAAATTGGAAGATATGTACTTGCCTGGGTCTAGCCCAGTGGCTGTCAACCTTTGTAGACTCAAGTTTTCCCTTATTAGAGTCAAGGTACCCCTTAGAAAATGTCAGCTCTTAGCTTTCACTTGTGTTTTGGCTACAGAAAAATAATAGAGCAATTCTTCTGTTACTAAAACTCCAGAAGACCACAAAAAGCTCAGAATGTTTTACCCTATGGATTCCTATTTGAAATCTTTGGGTTTCTCTTACGAACCATGTGTAACTGTTTTCCCGCCCAACAGTGCTAATATTGTATGGAACCCAATGGCACCCTTTAAAGGATCTCATAGTTCCCTAGGGTGCCATGGCAACTTGATTGGAAATCACTGATATAGCCAAACTAGTAGGTATATTTTTTGTTTTTCAGGCCCATGCCTAGGAACCAACAGACCACTACTGTTAAAAAAAACTTCTGCCAAGAGAAGGAGGAAATGACTAGAGATAGCAATACCATGGAAGAACACTGTAAAGACTCTATCTCTTCTCCAGCCCAAAGGCAATCAAGATAAAATTCTTCCTTTGTTATTTTAACCCCCACTTCCCACCCCCGCTTTTTTTTCCCTTCTGACGACTGCATTCCTATTGACTAATAAATAGCAGTGTGTTTTGGAAAAGCTAAGTTGTGTTGCTACATGCATTTTCTGCTTACAAAGCTCTCAGAGGACGCCTACACATCATGATATTTTAGCACAGATACAAGAGGCAGGGTGAGAAACGGATTCTGAAACCAATAGAAAAGTGTCAAAGACTTAGGACTCCACCATGTGTGAAGTGGGGGTCCCAGAGCCAGTCACGGAGAAGAACTCACAAAAGTCTGCAGAGGCGTCTATAATACACTCTTTGTGCTCCATTGCACCAGGAATACTGGAAGAGGCCAATAATGAATGTGAAATATGCAACTCTGCAAGCATGCAGTGCACTGGAGACATGATCTAGCTTCCTTTAAAACTAACGGGAGTCTTTCTATGGGTTTCATTGAAGAATTTGTTCTGGCCTTTGAGTGGGAAGATTGTAATGCTAGTCTGCAAGTTGGTGGTTAAAATGCCCTGTACTGAAAGGGTCCTAAAGTTCCAGGAGTCAAAGCAATTGCTAAGGACTGAAGGAAGACTCATCACCGACCAGATTTTTTTCATATTACTTTTTGAAAAAGAGTTGACAGATTCATAGGAATGTAAGGGAGGTTCCTCGTTAAGTCCTAAAGTCTTGTTTTTACAAAAGAAAACATTCACAGGGTGAGAAAAACTCCCTCATGCCAGAGTACAACATGACCGCAGAGGAACAACAGTTTAATCTGTGCTTATCCATGTTCAGGATATGTACTTTGACCAAAGACTATTCATCATGTGTTCTAGCTATTGCCAGTGGTTAAACCACAGACATTCAATTGCTCAGAATTAGCTCCATGACATTCTATGGGTAAGTTAGTGCATGTGGCAAAATATATCATACACTTATGGTCAAACTATAAATGTAGTGATCAGAAGATCTTTTCAACAGTACTATTTTCCAGTAACCCAAACCACCTCCAACAATGAGATACTAAGCACATCCTAAGTGTGGGAATAAGAATGATTCTCCTGCTATTCCTCTTGCTGACCCATTGGAATTAGAAGTGTTAGTGGTTGGAATATCATATTGCATTTCTGAGAACAAACACATTTGAAACAAATCCTCATTTTAGGCTCAAAAATAGGATGTGCAAAAAAACCCCAAGTCTGATATGTAGAAAATGATGTTTATAAATATTATAATGAAGGGTGACTGTAACCATGATAACACCAATAAATGTCTACATGAAGACATATTTCTTCCCCGTACCTGTCTTGTGTCACCTGCACTTGTTTCCTCTATGGTAATACTCATTTATGTCAATGGGATTTTGGCATGTGAAACAAATTCAGGATATACTACATGCTTCAGAGACAAAGGAAAGCCTACTAGTGACCATGAGGCTGGAAACTTGGGTGATTTTGTTCGATTCCCTGTGCTATCTGTATAACTTGGAGCAAACCACTTAATCTCTTCAGTCCTAAAGCAAGGAAAATATTAGTGTCTTTCTCCTAACTATTATCTGTCTTATCTCATTGGATTATAAAGACTTTGTGGCAAGCATTGGCTTTTAATATCTCTTTACACAGTGCCTTGTCTCTATGTAGGGATGTACTGCCATGCTGTTGTGCAATCACAACACTGAGAACACATAGGGTGTGTGATAGACACTCCACTGGTGTAACTCCAGTGACAATTTGTACCAGTTGAGGATCAGTTTCCAGATCAAACTGCATTCATTCCAATGGAAAAATCTCAGAAGATCTCAGGAAGTGCTCTTAAGACATCAAAGAACTGTGGCGATAAGTGAGAAAGAGACGGGCATTTTACAACATGCTTTTGAAAAAAAATTAATAAGTGAACGTAGAATTTACTACCAAATTCTTTGCATCAATATACTCTTAAAAAATTGGATGTCTGCAATGACACCATTTTAACTCATTGTTATCCATCATAAAGTTTTGGGCTGGTTCAGTATGTTTTGGGGGACTAGACAGATAACCTCCAAGGTCTCTTCCAACTCTATGATTTTCTAAATTAGTCACACACAAGATATGTGAAACAAGCCCTTTTTTTTTTTTCTGGTGTAAAAAGGCCTGTCTCCACTGAGATCCATGAAGTTCTGCTTACTTTTTGCTACCTAAGAATCTAGCCTAACATTTTTTCCCATTCCTTAAACAGCTAAAACTATCCCATATTCTCTAAGCATTAAAGAGAAACCATATTATAGCGTATTTTCAGTTGCATGCCAACATGCACGTTCATTGTACTGATTTTTTTAAGTGAACTTTCAGGAACAGGAGACTACTTTGCTTTGCAAAACCCCCTTACTTTCACAATAGTAATTATAAGTAATTACTTGCACTGTTCCTTTAAGAATAAAAACATCACCAGCTAGCCCACCTCAGGGAATAAATATGCATCTCACTTTGATGAAATTTGCACACAATACAGGTCAGGTAGTTAATGAAGCCATAAACCATAATATGTTGGAGGCACTAAACGTCACCTTATTCATTTGGCCTTGGTGTTTAAGAGAGCAAGAGATGTTTATTGCCATGAGACACCCTCTTCGCCTTTAGGATCACCATTCATAGCTGGCGCTTTGTAAATAAACATATAACCTTTGCAATGGTAATTTAAGACTGTGCAGTAAAGAAGATGCAGTGAGTGCACGGAGAGTGGAAGAGAAGATAAAAAACCTCATGAATAAAGTCTAAGGCTTCAGGCTAAGGTGTTTATTAAGTCCCAAGCTGTTTTTTTACCCTCCACTTTTCCTCTCTGCTGAAATAAAAACAATGATTGCTATGATGCTCTAAAATTAGAGCACATTTGTCGTTTTTAAAGGCAGCTAACAACTGAACTTCAACTGTGCAACAGCATAATAGGTGTAGAATATACATCTGCCCTGGGCCTCCCCTCTTCTGTTGTGTAATCAGCCAGTGAGAAAGCAGGAGATCAGCCTGGATAATGTTAGTTTCCACTCTAGAGTGATGCAGGTATAAAAGGTACACATTAAAATGCATTGATGAAATACTGCAGACCAACTGGCTGACTTCCTAGGACAGTGGCACTGTGTAGAACTAGTTAACCTTTTGACAATGGTGTCATATCTTTATGAGTTGCAAACAAAATCTCAAAATTAGAATTCATAAATACTTAAATAATAATAATAATTTGCACTTTCAGCCACCAAAGTGCTTTGCAAACACGAACAGACTAAGCCTGACAATGTTCTGAAAGGCAGTGAAATACAATTACTCTCCCTCTCTTGTAGCTAGGAAAAGTGATAGATGGAGCCCAACCCAACGTCATGCACAGGATGAAGCAGATAGAAGTTAAGTCGCATGATTTCCAGCCCTGCGTTTTATTGAGAAAATTATCCTTCCCTTCCCTCTCACTCTTGGAAACATCACGTCATGCCCTTTGTCAGAAAAACATGACAAATTTCACTATTTACCATTTATTGCTTCTAGCCCTTCTACTAACAAATGGTAAATTTCTCTATAGACACAAACCAGGGATATTCAATAAATTGTCGTTTTTGTCTGTGACCACCAGATTCCAACGAACTAACAACTTATACTAGCCACACGCCTTCCAGGTCTCACTATAAAACTTCACAAAACTCTACTTCTGCTCTGGGTGCAACCCATAACTCTAGTCTCTGCTCTTTTAAATCTAAGCACATGCTTGTGTGCATACACACACACTTTTCAGATGTTTACTAAATTTAAGCTGTCTAGAAATCATTTTTACTGGTGGTAGTCTTTGCTCTTTAAAGAAACTTAGTAATATCATTCTCTAGATTCTATAGTCTAACTGATTTACCTGGTTGAGTTACAGAAGCCTCAAGGCTACTCTATCTTTAAATAGCTGCCTGTGGCTCCAAGGATCCAATGAGGTAGCTGCAGTCCAGCTATTGGCAAAGAGATTACCCACACCCCTTCTGGCCATGCCTTGAGAGCTGGTATATCCTCCTTTAGAGCCGCACAATGCAGACAAAAAGTTACTCTGCTTAAAGGGACTCTGCAAGTGGCTAGTTCAGATGAAATACTCATTATTTTTGCATTGTCATAGTGAAGTAAGTAGCTGTCGTGCTCTAGTGAGTGTGTGTCAGTACCTCTTAAAATGTTCACAGTCTGCAGCTGTAATATCAAAGTGCTACTGCACATCGTTATATTAGCAACAGCCCATCATCATGAATAGAGGAAAGCCGCCATGCTAATTTGTTAATCTGCTCCATTCTGACTGGCTGTTAACAAGGAAAGTGGGTAGATCCAGTAAGAATACATTATAGCTACACGGTAAACGTTTTGGAAATTGTCAGGTGGGTTTGTTTTCGGGAGCAAATTTAAAATAGTCTTGAAAGCCTGCAAACATGACAATTCCTGTCTAATGAAAGAAAGTCTTAGCTGAGCAGCTCTATGATGTGACTTTGCAGAGTGGATGAAAGACACACCTTAGGCAAATTGAGATATAAAGTTTGGGTTTTTTTGACCCCTGAGAGAGAGAATAATATGTCCGTGCATTTATCCATGAACTCTGCAGCTGGCAAGGGCTGCTTTCTGTTAGTAATTACCATGAACAGATGAAGGGAGATTTTTTTCCCCCTTTTATTTTGACCTGCAGTTAAAGAAAATTTGCTTGTTTTATTTTAGGTTTAAAAATGATGAGGCAGCAGCAACCTGTGTTTCACCCCAGAGCTGTTGATTTTCCCCCATCATTCCTCCCCACATCCTAATTTATTTCAGACTATAAGGGTGCAGATTCCCAATTTAGTGGGAAATGGTTGCTGCCAAAGCCCCTGAGGGTCTTTTACTGCAGTTTATTTTCTTAGCTACAAGTTTAAGGTTTTTGGGCATGTGTGTATGTGCAGGTCTCAATATGCACATGCACACTGATGTATAGGTGGGGACTGAACAGTGGATGCTTTCCTCAGCATCTGCAACAAGAACAGGTCACAATGAATTTTAATGAAGCAAATTTGCTTCCTTATTGTCTTTAGAGAATTGCATTGCCTCCTTTCGCAAAAAAAAAAAGACAAGTACACAGATAGCCACCTACCTGGATTTGCTTCAAAATGGCAATGGTTATTGGAAATATGCCTGATTTTTCTCCAAGCCTTTGTTGGTGCCAGGAGAATGGAAACCAATGTTTCTTTATGCTACCTTTGTGCTCTGTAGAACAGACCTAGTCAACCATCTATGCAAAGCAGAGGCCTCAGAGCTACTCTACTTTGCACACTGTTACACATTACCACATAAGTTTGCACCATCACTCTGGAAACCCTACTGTACCCCATCCTCATTCCTGAATTCCCCTGAGATGCCTTCATGGACGTCTGAGAGCAGGGCTAGCCTGGAACCCTTATACCACATACAAAGGTTCCTTACGCAGGTGTTATTCTAAAGGACTCTTTCTACTCGCTTTAAGTCCCTCATGTATTGCCAGAGTTGCACAAAAGCGCATTAAAGTAGTTGAAAATCCGGCCTTTAAGGTGGACAGCTGTGTACAGCTTCCTCCAGTGCAGTAGTGATTATGTATCTCCATCTGAAACTGCAATACTACCAGTAGGGATTTTCCGGTGAAACAGTTTCCTTGAAAAAAACGCCAGTTCATTTCACCTTGAAACGTTTTGTTTGGTCTACCTTGGGGTTGACAAACTTTCACCAAATCCCTGGTAAGTTTGCAAGGAAATCCTGTCTAATCTGTCTCAGTACCAGACACCTACGTGCTCCCTGTAGAGGCTCAGGTATATCTGCTTGGTATTAGCAGGGATACGGACAGAAACATCAAATTTACCCAGCAGACATGGCTTGGAGAATTTCCAGTTGGCTGAAAATATTGTTGGGGGGGGGAAATAGTTTGGTCCCTCAGATGAGTGGAGGGATAAGACAAGAGCACAAGAAGACTTCTCCCTTGATGCTTCCATCACAGGGGCTGATAGACATCGTTATTCATGGATTTGCCCAAATTTGGAGGCTCCAAGGCTATCAGCACTCCAGAGGGGACGTGAAAATGGTAATGACAGACCATGTGACCTGAACGACCAATCATAATCACTGCCCCAGCTCTCATATCACAAACGTATCAAATATTTGCAGCAAACTGAGATCAAGCCATAGAGTAACGCATATATGCGGATACAACGCTGTTCAGTTATCAGAAATAATCAGTAAATGCAAGGAAATCCTCATCTGCCTCAAGGCATGCCATGAAGAAGAAAAATAAGGTTCAGGTCATTGAGAAAATTATTTGCTACACAATAGCCTCTCATTTCCAGTCACAGGAAATAAATATAAGAAGAATATAAAAGATGTTTGGTTTGGTGGGGGTGGGAAAAAAAGAAGAAAAACTGCGGAGACTGAGTTTATTCAGAGGAAGAAAAGCTGCTTAGGGATCGTTTGCATCTCATCTGTTAACTTACTGCTTAATAGGACACGTGTCTCTGTGTGATGGGAACAAGGTTAATTTCTGCATGGAAGGCAGTGCCCCTGAAATTTGGGTTTCATAGCCTCCTCCACCTGAAACTGCAAACTGAAAACTGGTCAGCACATGCTTCAGAAGTGGTTAGTGTCTTTCGGCCGGCCTGCCTGCCTTTTTCCTGGCATCCATTTTTTACAGATGCAAAATATATTTCTGTTGAAAATGACTCCAGTTATTTCTATATTTCCTCAGAATTTCAATTGAGCTTTGACGTGCTCCATTATTTCAGTTTATTTCTGGTGGGATGTGGTGGTTGATGATCCCTCAGTGTTTACACTTGCAAAAGATTTCATTCCTTCTGGCCCTGTAGTAAATGACTGTCTTTAACAATATGCAGTTCATATCACCCTGTCCAATTTCTGTCTGGTACGCTGAGTTTTTAAAAGAACATTTTACTATTAACAAGTAGTCGTCAATACCATTCTAAGAAGCTATAGTATGCAAAATGGCCAGGATATTCTAGGTTTGTTTCTGCTTTGGTTCGGCAGGTGAAGGAGAAGAAGAAAGTTAACCATAAATAGCAAACAACAGGGCCAGCCCAACCAGTAGGTGAAGTAGGCAGTCGCCTAGGGCACCAAAATTTGGGAGGTGACAAAATTATATGCAGAACAAAATAACAAGAACATTATTATAAATAACAGCCCTGCCTGGATACTGCTCCACCCTGGTCTAAGACCTTTGGCGTGATAAGGAGAGAAAGACCTCTGAAAAGATCTCAGAGGAAAGATCACTAGAATCCCAACTCCTACCATTTCAGTGCTCAAGCAGACTTATGACAAGAGTATACCGCTGGCAACATCCTCCTAAAAGATGAACCCCTACTCCTATATCAGCTTACAGCTCATGACACTGATTTCTTACACCTTCCTTCTCTCTTCCAACCACTCTTTTTAAATCTAAAGCACCCTAGACTGCATTTAAGATTTCATCTAGAGTAAGATGACCAAAGTCCACTGACTTCAGCATATTTGCAAAATTACAAAACTGAAAGCACAAAAAGCAAAGGTCTAATTTTTTACACAAATGGTCATGAGGATTTTCTTTTAATTGTACATGTATTATAATACATTCTATTAGAGTTTTTGCAATATAACTGTGTTATGGTTAATGCAAAGTGTGAAACAATCAATACACATTTTTGGTTTTATTGTTCATTTTGAATATCAAATAATTACATGTAAAAGTTCATTCTAGACTTCTTATTTTCCTCTATATTGGAAGTGGTGGGGTAAAGAAACCATTTACTATTGACTTTGCTATTCATTCCATCTAGGAAGAGCACAGACCAGCTGCAGATGCTTCCTCAGCCTGACAAAAGGTGTTTGTGCCCGAAAGCTTGCAAAGAATTTTTTCCAACTATTTGAGTTGGTCTAATAAAAGATATCAGGTTTACCCTAAGAACATGGCTACAACTAATGCCCATAAATAGAAGTGAGCCAGTTGCTACCAAAGAAGAAAGTTAGGATTGAGAGAAAGCATGCCACAGTGCAAATCATCATTACAAATCCTCTCTCACTCATGCCCAAATACACAATGCAGAGGGGAATGATATGCTGCATAAGCTGCTTTTGCATACAGCCCTGCAATATTTGAGGCTATGGAAGACAACTCCACTCCAAAAAGAGCATCAGGAGAGACTGTAGCAGGAAGTGCAAGCTTTGTTCCATCCATTAGGATGGCACAGATTGCTCCTCTGATCTTACATGCAGTAGGAATTGAGCCACAACTTGGTTTCCTTCCTGCTTTTCTCACCTCTGTTTTATGCCATTGGACCATTAGTGGAGGTGATGAGTTTGTCTTGATTTCAGTCACTGCTATTGTGCTTGACATTTAAGTGAACAGAGCAGATGGATGCATGGATGGATGCATGGATGGATGTGTGCATGGGAGAACGTTCCTTCTCCCACAGCCCTCCTGCATCTCCATGCTAGACTAGAGCAGAGCATAGTCTGCTCTAGAATAATGGGACGGAAGCTAAGTCAAAGAGTGAAAAGGCAAAATGCAAGCGCTTTCTAACTGAGCCACAGGGAAAGAATAAGGTAAAGAAGGGGGCAGGAACAAGAGAACACATTTTGCCTTACAGCCCCTCCCTCCCCACTCACTATATGTTGGAGCCTTTTTTTTTCTAACTCAGGGAACAGATGGTGTCATATTTGAATATGAAACAGGTTTTCATTTACTTCACCATAAAAATCAAAACAAACAAAAAAAAGAAACACTCAAAAATGATGCTATACTTTTTTACAGACCTGTGGTCTCTGTAACAAGCTGAGCTTGTTGCCATTCTGTGAGCTAATTTGTGGTTGCCTATAGCTCCTATTATGCCTGCAGATGTACAAAATAAAATAAAAAAGTTCCCCTATAAATGGAAATACTTTTCTACTTAGATAATGTACATGTTTTGGAGAAAAAGTGAAAAAACTTTAACCACGTTTGGCAACAAGATTTTAACTGTACGGGCATTGAATTCACCATAGTTCCTCTGTTTTATAGGTTTGCATCCTTCATTTCAGCTGATATACTTAAAACACAGGAAACACATTACTTTACTTTTCCTTAGGTATGGGTAAAATAGAAATAAAAAGACAGCCCTTTTTGCAACTCTATAATGTTACAGGAAACCTAAAATGAATAGGTTTTTCACTGTACATCTAGCCAAAAATTGAAGTGGAAAACTAAGAAATCTCACAAGAAAACATCTTGGGTATCTCTGCACATCATTGTCTTGAGCTGTATAGGCTCTAGTATCTGAATTTGCATGTTCACAGCTAGCTGGGGGAATCTCTGCATGGCACTACTGCGAATCAAGGAGATATATGCTGATCATACAAGAAAGAAGTGACTCATTTCCCTCACCAGAAAAAGGACCTGTGCTTCATTCTTCTTTAGGCGGAGAAGAAAAAATATGCATCTACTAACAGCCCAAATGTATGGATAAAGAGGGGATGAAGAAGGTGGAGTTCTTCTAACCACTGATGGCTAAGGGAGATGTGAAAAATAAGGCCTGTTTCCATTACCATAGGTAGGAAGGAGGAGGACAGAAGATCAGAGAAACCAGTTGAAGGAAAACAGGCCCCTGCTAAATTTTAAGCTTCAAACAATATCATCTCTCAAATATAAACGGTCAAGTATAGAACATGTTTCTGTAAGGGTTGTCTGTACAGTGTACCCATATCTCAGAAGTAAGGACCACTGCTCTATAGGCCTTAACCTTCCTGGAGACCATGAATCCTTGCTGACTCCTTTGGTCAACTCAAGCAACTGGAGAACATTTCTTGCATTCTTCCCATGGGTCAGATGGTTTGACTGACTTTCTGAAGTATTGATAATAATGGTAGAACTCTTTTGGGCTGGCCACATAACATGTACAGGTCATGGGCAAAAGGCAACCATTGAATGGAAAACTGAACGTGGTCAGTGAAAACAAGGGTGGCTAAAAAAAGGGCATTTGGCAGGCCTGCTGAACTTCCACCTTAGTCTCAAATGGTTTGATTCACTGGCCTTAGATGCTTTGGCCAGGTCATCCTTAAATCAAAGGTATGGATGAAAGAAGAAGTGTGTGGTCTCCAAAACATTTGAAGGGGATGTGTGGAGGATGTTTCCAAAAGCTAGCTAACTAGCTAAGCTTTCTTTCATAGTTCAGTCCTCTCTGTACCCAAACTCTTCCGGATCCTGAAGAGACAAAGTCTAAGGATGAATAATAGAATGTATAAATGTAAGCTCACCAATAAGTAGCAATAAACAAAATACCACATTAAACACTAGGCAACAAAAGTATTAATGAAAATAATTACAACCAGATTGATGTTTGGTATAACTACAAACTCCTGCTGTTTGTAGGTTGTATTTTTTTTTCTGATCGTTCTATTGCTTTCCATAGCTATTTACTAAAACTGCTTCCCCAGCAGAGCTAACATTGCATTTTAAGATCTTTTTATACACTGTACTTTCAATGCCCAGTGCCTCTTCTTTTTGCATTTCTCCTTGATTTGACTTATTCTTGGAGGCTGGCAGAAGACATCCATGTGGTGAAGGTTAAAATTTGCAGTCTTTGGAATGGAGAAAAGCAGCCTGTTCTTAACTGGCTCCTATTACTAACTAGCCCCAGGGACTGAGATTCAAAATCAGCAAATAGCCTCTGATCAGGACCAAAAAACACATGCTGCAGTGTGGGTGTAAGAGAGAGAGAGATTGAGAGAGAGGGCAGAAACTGTAGGACCTTTTCCTATGAGATGTAGAAGGAAACATATTAGAAAGTCTGGTATTTGTACTTCTTGCAAAATTACTGTAATATCCCTCTTCTATTATTTTGAATGTAATCAACGCTTTGGTGCTTCTACCAGCATTCAGCTAAAATATATTTAAAGTGATAACAGCTCCTTTTACCTTTGAGATTCATAGTTGATTGAGTCATTTATAATCTCCTAGTTTCTATTTTTTTTCTTTCCCTCTCTCGCTAAGGGATCTCTGGAAATGAAAGTAGAAATTTCACTGCTTTGGGTCTTTGACATCTGACCATGTGGAAGTTTCAGGTGAGACTCTTTTTGTTGTATGGAAGTGAAAGTTGAATGAGAAATGGGTCCTGAATCTTAGCCCCCCCCAAAATTTAGGTGGTAAAAAGATTTAGAGTATGAATATAGCAGGAATTTTACAGCTGGGAATTTTTGCTCCAGGGCACTGAGCTAAATAACCAAGTTTCAGCAGTCACAAACTTTTGGAGATTTAAATGTTATGCCCTAGTCTGAGCTCTGCAGCCAGCTCTCATTAATGATTGGAATACATAGGACCTACCCCAGCAAGGGAGCAAATCAACATCAAGTAAGGCAAGGATTTTTTGACAGAGATCCCTGTCCATTAAGCCTCAAACTGAACTCATTTACCAATACATTTAACACAGTTACTACTGTTCTGAACTAGTGACCTAGATGTGAAAGATACCTACATTTCACTACCAAAGCACAAACCATTCAGTTCTCGCCTCTCTTCAGGTTTTTCCATACGATCAAGTGGAGGATAATGTGAACGGGAATGGAGTGTGTATTTGAAGTAGGGCTGCCAACTTCTGAGTGGCTGGGGGCTACACACAACACGGGCTGCCTGCCAAGTGGGCTGCAGGCCCCTGTGCTGCATGCCATATTTCCCTGATGCATAGGCTGTGTGCCCTTCTGGGTCCTTGCAGGCTGCACTGTGCCACCCCACCCCACCTCCAAGGACAGAGCCAGGACACGGAAGATAGAGGAGGGAGGGGAAGCCTGCAGACCCCTGCAGCACTGGCAGATACAGTGGAGGGAAGTGTTGGCTGGGCTAAAGCCCATGGGCCACCAGTTGAACACCCTTGAGATAAAGGAAAAGGTAATGGGCCTACTTTTGTAAACACTGGAATACTGGAATTTGAGAAAATAAGGGAATCGTGGATTTTGACTCCACTTTTTTTCAAATTCAGTGCAAATTTATTCTGAGAACTTTTTGGCTTCTGTAATTTGCAAACCTTTGCAAACACCTCAGTAGGGGGAAAAAATAATAAAAGGAGAATAGCAATGGGAGAGACTCAAAAGAGCTGTTAGTTCATTTGAATGGGGTGCTTCATCTACGGCTGCATTACTCCAACATTAGTTAATCTCATTTTTCAATTATGATTATTTCATCTTACATCATTTAGATCTGCATCCTTAATCGGGAATTCTCGGGAGGATTAGCCCGAGTGTTGCACAGTGCTAATGCAGCTGTACAGCCTCTGGTTGCAAAACGAACGCATGCCGAAATAGTTCAGGTGCTTTTTGTACTGTTCTAAATTATGCTATGTAGGCATATTGCCAGGGCTAACTAGACAGAGAACTCAGTGAACTAAACCCAGACATATCATCATCATATTCTACCCCCCACCCTTCCCTCCAGTACTATGGATATCAAAAATATTCACTCGGCCATGAGTAGAGCTGGGCAATGGAAAGCTTTTTTGGTTCTGTGACAATTTGCAATTTCTAAAATGTTCCAGTTCTGCTTAGGAATCAGACGAAAGCCTTCCCGAGGAAAAAAAAATCCACCCTGCTAGAGAAAGAAAAAGCACTCACCCGCCTAGACTCACTACCAACATTTCCTTGGGATGTGCTCTGCATCAAGCAAGGCCATTTTAAGTTCTCCCTCTATCATTAGAAATGCAGGCGTAGACCTCAGACAACTTTCCCAATGCAAGTCTCAGTTGCAATGTATCAATGTTTCTCCAACAACAACAGAAAATGTGTTGGAAAATTCTCAACTCCTTCGAATCACAGATAAAACTCATAGCTTTTTGGAACACGTGTTTTGCATGATTCCCACTCCATAGTTTCCAAAGTTAGAATGAGTAAAATTCTGATCCTCAATCCACCTTTGCCTAGGTGGCTGCCCCACACCAAGGACCTAAGGAGACAATAAATATTTGAGTATTTGAACACCCAGTGTCATTGAAACTCTGCTCAGATTAAAAGGCTTGAATCTGGGGGGAAATTCAGTTGAATTCTGAAAACTGACTGGGATGGATGTACTACTTGCGGGGGTGTGTGTGTGTGTGTGTGTGTGTGTGTGTGTGTGTGTGTGTGTGTGTGTGTGTGTGTGTGTGTGTGTGTGTGTTTAAATAGACTGTGTTTGCAGCTCAGGGCTCAAACTGGGGATGAAACTGTGACAATTAACTGAGAAGTGTGAGTGTGCCTGTAGGATTTCTATTCCCCCTGAATGGAAAGGGAGTTTCAGAAAGCACCAATATCACTGGAGCTCGATTTCTTTCTCAAACTTTTGATGGAGATCTTCAACCATATTCAGATAAAGTTTTAAATGAACTAGAAACCAAGGGGACAAAATGAAACACTCACCCTAATGGAATAACAGATGGTAAGATCTCGCAGCACATCATTCTAGCGTTTCAGCCTCCAGTATATAATGTTTCTTTTTCAAGTGAGAATACCACTGTTTAATGTCTTCAAGGGCTGGTAGGGACTAAATCATGATAAGAGCCACCGACATTTTGGGAAGACTCAAAGTGGATAAGTGTCAGTCGCTATCATCTCCATCAACCTTAACTTCCTTAGTCACAATGTAAACAGCTCTATGTAGTTTTGTTTCACCGTTTACGGAGAGAAAAAAAATATTCTAAACGGTTCTGGACAGCAGCTGTGGGAGGGAAAACATATAGGATGGCGAGGCTTGTGAAGTGTGCAAGAAAAACAGTGCTACTTAAACGTGTCTAAAGACTGGGAATCCCAGGGCATTCATGTGCTTCGATTCGGAAAAGGGAAGGATGCCGCATTTCACAGCACAAAGCCTTAAAAATAAAATAAAATAAAAATAATTGCTTTGGGGACGCAAGTTAAAGCGCAGGTGTTTTGAGGGGAACATAAACATTTTTTCCTAAATGAGGCGTTGAGGGCTGGGAGAAGGGCAGTAAAATTAGTGGAATTACTGCCTGATTTTAACCAGATGATTGCTCCAGTTGGACACCAGCGCGTTTTCATTAGGGACTCTAATTTACAAGCCATTCACCGCATTCCAGTGGAACACAACAACTCCCCCAGGTCCTAAAGAATGCCAGCTCCACAGCTTTATAGCAGAGATGCCTGACTGCAGGTTTTGTGTTTTTGTGTGTGTGTTTTTAAGGCCAATCTGACTGTAGACTTGTGCCCAAGTTTTGTAGAAAGGGAGTAGAGAGATAATAGAGGACTAACCAAGAAAAAATGGTCCAGGAATCCATGTAAAACTCCATTGGCCTTCTGTGGAACATAGAAGACTTCTAGTAGGATTTAGACATGGCTTGCAATCGCATGCTTTATATCATAAGGTATTTGATGCCAGCATATTCCAGTTATAAAAAAACCCATCCTGGCCTTCAGTTAAATCCTAAATTTTATTACAGTACAATCCTGAAAATCTGGAGGGGAGTAGAGTTTTTGGCCTCACCTAATCATAAACTTGTCTGATCCTTATGGAAGTGAATGACCTAGTGAACACAGTGAATAGAGGGGATTTCCACAGAGCCAGCCAGCCTTGGGATTGGCATTACTTTCAGAGTTATGATGCCCTTTTCTTTAACAAATAACAGACAGCTCCCTCACATTCCTTACACTCGCCATACTTGGCTACCTTGGATCAAGTGGTCCCATACCAAAGGAGCTTTCCAGTCCGTCACTACTACTGGGCACTAGGGGTGTGGGAAATGGCTGTGTTTCAATTCGGTTTCGGATTTGGCCATTTTGGAAGACAGTGATTCATTTCAGTGTTTCAGATCACTGTCCTGTTTCATTTCAGCCAAATCTTGAACGGGCTGCAAGCTTTGCACAGCTTGAACGGGCTGCAAGCTTTGCACAGCCCTACTGCTTAGCCAGGTAGAGCTTGGGGCCGGGGGCTTGGGGCCCCAGCAGAGAGCATGACGGGGCCGTGGGTGGCTCATCCGTGGGAGGGAGAGGGCCATTGCCCTCTGTGCAGGGGAGGAGACAGTCCCTGCTGCATTGTTACTGCACTGTCATTTAGTACTTCCTTTTGGAAGTACTAAATGATGGCACAGTAAGAGCCCGTACTGTGCCATATGTACCACACATAGTTATTTTTAGCTACTCTGTCACAGTAGCAATGCACTATACTGAGGAAGCTCATCACTATGGTAATATAGCATCCACAGGCAAAAATTGTGATGCCACAGCTACATCGCTGTAGCACATCACTGTGGTGACATCGCGTCACGTGTAGAAGAGCCTGTGGTCTTCTATTCCATAGCCACTGCATTACAGACTGATCTGTAATCTACAGAAGACTGTGAGAGCTCCTTCATTTGTTTCATGGTGAAGACTAACATCTCTTTGATGACTTACCTTAAACTCAACCTTTCTGTTATTCTTACATCTTCTACTTTTTCTCCACATATTTCTCTTATTCCTTGTTTAGCTATGGTGGTTTTCTCTCAGTCACACCCAGTTCCAGCTATGCGTTTTTTTGCTTTACTGTTTTAATATTCCCACACTTATATTTCTACAATGACTATTCATTTTGCTAAACTCATGTTTGAGACTTGAAATCAGCATAAAAACAATAAATCATTGTGGCCACTGTGTTTCAGTCAGTCTACCAAAAAAGGACATATGAGCAAAAAAAGGTGAACAGAATCCCAACCCTAGACAGGATGGTAATCACATTTCATTGTCAGCAGGCTACAGTACTGCAGTGTTACATGTGTAACTGAGCACTTTCATGCAAGAAACCTGTTTCCTCTCAATCACAATGAATCTCATATTTTTCAAGGACAGCCATCATAGCCTATGCTAAGCCTCTACCTATTATTCTGCCTGATTTCACAAACTAAACAAGTTGGACCCCAATGTGTTGTAGCATGGAAAACCTTCTATTTAAAACCCAAAGCAGATGCAGTAAGAAGTGTACTTCCCTCTGAGGCAGGAATGAACAGATTTGAAATGAGTCAGAAAACAGGCACAGTCTTTATCGAACTTACAGTTACCTATGACACTGTATGGCACCAAGGCCTCAAATATAAACTATACTCTATGATACCTGACCACAAGCTATGCCTTTTACCTTAAACACAAACATGATCTCCAGTAGATCATTCAAATTCACTACCAACCAAGGAGAAAAAAGCAGAGTACAAACTCTGAAGAATGGAATCCCCCAAGGGTCAGGGTTATAACCAATTCTTTTCAATGTACATACTTCAGTTTTCCTGCATACAACATCTAAGCAATACATGTACACTGATTATGTTGCCATACTAGCCCAAGAAATTGAAATGACAGAACTGGAAAAGACATTGAGTACTGACATGGAACTCATTGCTGACCCTCTCTACAAGTAACACTTAAAGTTGAGCATCAAGAAATTAGTATCATCACACTTCTATCTGGACAATTGCCAAGCCAAGAGCATGCTGGATATCAGAGAAGGCAACCACATCCTTCCCCATGAGCATACCCCAACCTACCTTGGAGTCATACCAGACTATTCCCTCACCTATGAATATCACATTCAGAAGGTCAGCAACAAAGTATCTGCATAGGTAAGAAAGAGCCTTAAGATGTGTAACCAGCGTGACATGTAGTGCCAACTTCAAAGTACTCAGAACCACCGCACTTGCAATGGCGTATGGCCTGGCAGAATATTGTGCCCCTGTATGGTTCAGAAGTTGTGATACTAAAAAGCTCAACACTGTACTTAACAGTGTGCTGAGACTCATAATAGGCTGCACAACTTACACATGCACAGATGTACTCCCTGCACTCTTGGGCATTAGGCCAAGTGATACAAGACAGACCCTAACTTCATTGCTGGCAAGAGATGATGAAAATCATCTGCTCCATCAACTGTTAGCTGAAGACTCAAACAGATGGGGGCTTCAGAGGCTTAAAGGTCATAAACTATTTATACTTGAAGCCCACAAGCTCCTGGAAGAGATTGGAGATGCTGAACCAAACCTGTGGGCAGAAACAGAGTGGGCTAACCACTGGGAAAGGTCAGACATATTCCCACAGTGTTTTATACAACTCCAAACAAGTTCCCCTTTGGTAGGGACCTACCTAATTCATGGAGGCTACCTCTGGATTTTGTTGTCCTGGTGTGGGCGCAGGCACCATTTTCGGGGTGGACTGTGATGGGCCCTCCTGTAACAGAGAGCCAGGAGCTCTTTGTTTCTTCAGAAGGAGAAGAAGCCTAGCCAGGGAGCACTGCAGGGCAGGCAAGGCACCACAGCTGCAAGCAGAAAGGGCAACAGGCTACTGGGCAATTAGCAGGCACTTGCAGACAATCAGCTAACCAGAGGTTGGCAGGGCCCTGCATGCAAATAAACCTGAAGCTTGAGTTGGCAAGCCAATATAGCCGTGCTCACTGCATGGTTAGAAGCTCCTTCCCAGGAGAAGCACCCAGGGACACTGGTCTGATCACTTTGCTGCCTGTAGGAACACTAAGGCTCAGGGAGCTCACAAGAAGCCTACACCAGCGCAAGGGGAGAAAGAAGGTTTTCCCTCTTAAATGGGCAGAGAGCTGCTTTCATTGTTGTTATTTATCTTGCAGCCCAGGGGCTAATGATTTATGTTACTGCTTCTACCAGGGCAATCGACTGCCTTGAGCCCTGCCAGGAGCAGGCTTAAGGTTCAAGCAGTTATTGAGCCCAGAGCAGGCAGAGAGAGAGGGCATAGCCACACAGGAGCCAGGGCCAGAGAGCACTCAGCCAGACAGGGGCCAGGTGCCCAGTGCCAGACAGGGCTCAGCCAGACTGAGGCCAGGGCCCAGTGCCAGACAAGGTCCACCCACAAAGGGGCCTGGGGCCTTGCAGACAGGGGCCAGGGGCCCCTTGACAAAAGGGACAAGCAAGAGCTAGAGCCTCAAAGCCAGGTCAGATTCAGTGGGCCCAGACTAGAAGGCCTAGCAAGACTAAAGGGGAAGAGACTGAGAAAGCCAGAGCCTCTCACAGGGAACAACATTGCAGTAACCACTGTGAGGCATGGGGCATATTAAAGAGAAAGATTCAGAGCCATGCAATTAGCCCTTAAGGCTTGAGGTGCCCTGCAGTGGCATAGTTACGTAGTGAGGCCCAGCAAGAGGCCTAAGGGCCAGTAAAGCCCAGCGAGGGTCCCGGGTGCAGACAGAGACTGGCAGGGTCCAGTTGGACTGAGACCATGCAAAGGCCTATGGGCAGCCTCCCTATTTATTTATATTTCCATCAAGGCGTGGCAGGTGAAACAGGAGGGTGCCCTAGGGGTGGAGTAGGGTACGGTCATGGAGTCACCAGAGCTGTCATGACCAACCCTGGGACTCTACGTGTTACCCCCCCATAACTTTGATTGGCTGAGAGGCCCCAGAAGTCCTACTCCTCCCCAGAGATTGACAGACAGCCATCTCAATTTTGGGGGAGGGCAGGACTTCCAGATTCCCTCAGGAAAGGAATGCGGGGGGGGGGGGCGCTGCCATGCTCTGCCACAAAAATTCCCTTCCATCCCATCTCCCTCCTGCCCATATTTTAGGATGCCAAGGCTTCCTGCCTCTGTTTGCAGCTCCCTATCCTGACCCCCCTGCCTACCCCTACCACTTTCCTGCTTTTTCATGGTCCCCGTGCTTTTTTGTGGGGACCAGGCTTTTTCATGGGGAACTTACTAAATTCATGGTTTCTGTGAAAATCATGAAATCGTGAATTTGGTAGGTCCCTACCCACTGGACATGATTTTGATAGAGAAGTATGGGCCAAGATAAATGGACTGAGATCTAGATACAAATGCTTCAAAACAATACTTCACAAGATGAACATCTTGAACAGCCCCCTGTCTGAAATTGGTGTCCAACAAACAGCTCAGCACTTAATCCAAAGATGCAATCTTTACAAATGCCCAGACTGGACAGATGGAATCCACACATTGAGCAATAAGATCAGGCAGTGGCTCATAGATTTGGAAGTTGATATTCAACGCCATACGAAATAGAAAGAATAAACATAGTAGATTCTGTGCTTATAGTCTTTTATTAGAGACAAGAAATACTTGATGTTCCAGCCACTCATCTGAGGTACCGTATCCTGTTTGAAAACTAGTATTGAATAGTAAGGGTGTTAGCTCCAATATCATACACAAATTCAAGCTCGCATATTGACATTCTGGTTTGTTTGATTTTTCCTGTAGTTTCAATTCACTAAAGTGATCTTTAGTTCTTCTAAACTATATTGTCTGTTTACTGCTGTTTCCAAGACTGCACGCCACACTTTTGTGTAGACTTCACCTTATATTTTTACTTTAAGAGATTAGGCTGAGAAGATGACATCTGTGGCCATGTGTAGACAACATGAAAGGTGTGGGTGCACAATACTTTAAAGTGGGCTAAATGCTTTTTCACCACTTTAATGGTTTCGGTGTTTGCATGCCTTGGCAGCATATTGCACATTAATTCCAGCCTAAGTAGGAAATTCGGCAGTGTAATGTGCTTTAAATGACTTGGGGCGCAGCAAACTAAAACTGTCCCTCCAGCCACAGAGCAAAGCACCAAGCTCCATGCAGCCCTACAGTTCTGCAGGAAGCCCTGCAGACAGCCTGGCAGCAGCCAGGGAAAGCAGGCTCCGCCCAAGAAAAGCGATGAGCCTGATCTCCACCCCCCACTCCCCACTGGAGCCTGCCTGCCTGAGCTGTGTGGGGGCCCAGTGCTCCCCTCCGTGTCTGCGGTGCCCCCCAGCACTGCCCAAGTCGGATGCCTGCAGGTGGGTGCTACCTGGTGGGGGGGTGGGCCACCAATGCCATGGAGGGAAGCTCCAGCCTCCCCTCCGCAGCCCAAGAACCGCTCCACCTGCCAGCAGCTGGCCCTCACCATTGGAGAGGCAGGTAAGTCAGTGGGGTGCGTGCACAACACGGGTGTTTAATCATCCCTAAATTGAAGCAGTATTTTTTAAAACCCACCACTTCAATTTAGGGCCCCTGTTTTATCTACACACACCCTGTATACATAGTTTATATAAACAGAACAGTTTCAATTATTCTCTGCAAATATTACTTATTGAACATTTAGCCCTTTTCCGATTCTCAAAAATGTCTGTGAACATGTCTTGCTTCCTGAGAATGCCTCTTTATTTTTAAATATTTACTAGTAGTCTACAGCAAATAAATTATGGTCAAATGCCAGCCTTTGAATTGTTTGCAAACTATTCATTCCAGCTATTTCCTGTGAATTACTTGTGGTGTATTATTGGTTTGTTAAGTCATATGGCAATTCTTCTACTCTGTGACTGAATGCCTGAAAACTTCTTAAACCATGGAACAGCAAAAGACAAGTGGAGAACAACAACAAAAGAAAAACTTCATTTTCAGGGCGAATATACAGCAAAATTATTTGTGCTATAATTTGTGAAACTCTGGGGTTTGGCAAACCTTTCCATAAATGCCTGGAACCAGTCCAGTTATGAGCAAACAATAAATAATATGACCATACAAATGAGAGGGAACTGAATTCACTGATGAAACCCTAAGCCCATGGAAGTCAATAGCAAAACTTCCTCTAATTCCCATTGGGTATGATTTCTTCACCTACGACTGCTTGCAAAATTGGCTGGATCATATTTTATTTTGTTTTACCAACACTTCTCATGTTCCAGTGTTTTACGCTGGTAAACGTCCTTAGGATTCCTGGGAGTGAAAAATATTGCACATGTGTAAATTGCTGTGATATCTTCCCACTCTTTTATAGACCATAGAGAGCAGAGGTCATGACACAGATCTGTCTGAGTTTTACAAAGATGTTATTTTCACTGTGAGACTATCAGACAAATTAGTCAAGGAACCACTTTAATTTCATTCCATTAACCCACTGAATGCCACTGGTCATTAAACCTCAGCTGCTCATAACTCCTTGGAAGGAGGTTTTTTTCCCATCATCAACAGGTACTCATAAATTCAACATACAAGGTAACATTTTCAAAAGCATTTTAATGACTTATTCTAAATCCACTGAATTTCAATGCAATATAGTCTCCTAAGCCATTCAAGTGGTTTGTAATTTTTGTCACAGTTTTTTAGAACTTTTTCTTCCTTTCTCACTGTGAAGAACTCAAATGAACCTCCACCCTGCCTAATTTTGCAGATGCTTTTTGCAACCCTAACAAAGAACAATCTGGCACAAATTATTTCCCTTCAAAAGTCAAGGACCCTTGAAGACTTCACTCCTTGTTTTTATAAGATCACCTTCTATAATTGAGGACTGAAATGCAGAGCAATTTGTTCAGACCCTTCACCAGTCTGGTTATCATCATTCATGGATACCTACAACCCAAACAGAAAGAAAGCAAGTCTAATAAAATAAGAACCAAATAATACTTGAAGAATATAATAAATATGGGCTGATTTTGTAAGCAGAACAGATTTTTCTAAATAAGAAGTCTGTACTTTTGAACAGCCTGTTTCCATTTGGTTGTCTTTCTAACTGTTAGGGCTGTGCAAATCTTCGGCCCCTGATTCAATTTGGCAGAGATTCGGCCTGATTCAGTGGCCAAATCTCCTAATCGAATCAGAGGACCCTTTAATCTCTCTGAATCAAATCAGAACCCTCTGAACTGATTCGGAGAGATTTGGAAAGATTTGGAGATTCAGACATAGAGACGACATCTTTAAATGTTTTTTCTACATACCTATAGGTAGCAGGCGGCTCATGAGTGCTGTGATGCTGGGGAGCATGGAGTATCCTATAGAAGCACAGGGAGATCCCCAGCATGCTTAGCAGCAGACCTGGAAGTGGACCAAAAGCATGTCCAGTCTACTTCCGGGTCCACCCCCTGGAGCGCGTAGGGGGCCTCCCCACACCTCATGCCACCCCCCCCAGTTTGATGACTGGTGCCTCCTGGGTCTGGGGGGGGATGCATCTGGGATCCCCCCATGTCTGATCACAGAGCCAGGAGGGCTTGGGCCAGCCCTCCCCAGCAGACCCACTTCTGTACTTCCAGTCCATTTCTGGGGTTGCCGCCAATGGTTGGCCCCTGGGCCCCCTGCACTCCTGCGGGATGCTCCATGTGCCCCAGCATCGCAGCATTCACAAGCTGTGCCTGTTACCTCATGGTATGTAGAAAAAACTTTTAAAGCTGTGTCTATGTCCAAATCGCTGATTCTCCAAATCAGCATCAAATCTTCAGATTTGGATTTGAATGAATCGAATCAGCGACAGTGATCCGAATCAACAAATCAAATCACTGTCCCTGATTTAGGCCAAATCCAAACCCAAATCAAATGGGGCCCACTTCGTACACTAACTGTGTACACTTCATACTAACTGTGATGGCTCTGATAACTGTGGAATAAATGAAAATCATGTGTCTTATGGGCATGGGTAAGAATGCTGTCATAAAATTTCAGGTGTTCAGGTAAATCCAGACAATGAACTATAAGAGAGACTCTTTTATGCTTGTCACCACCAATTATAACAAAGTAGCAGCATTCCCTCTAAGCTGCATGGCGTGCATGGCCATGCAGGTGCGCTCGTGCCACACTGCCAGGCGCGCTTGCGCAGCCACACACACCACGCAGCTTAGAGGGAATGCCGCCAAGTAGACTGACTGTTTATCCTAAGTCCAACTGAGACTTATCTGCCATCTTAACTGTATCTATCTGACAAACGGCACCAGGTGGTGATAGAAAATTAAAGAAGGTGATTGTTTTAAAACACAGTATGAATATAGAGTTCCCTGGTATTCATTATAGTGATTAGCGGATATATCGGGGGCTGGAGTGGTGTGGGCTCTAAGGTGCATGGTTGACAGCCCAAGAGGTCACAAGTCATGAGGCCGTAGGAGAAGCACTCATGGAACGGCCTGTCAGATTCCAACGAAATCTGCAAATTCTGCTAAATACCTTGTCACAAGGACACAAGAAAGAAAGAAAGTTAATATGTCAACATATTGGTTCATCAGGTTGGTACTTAATAACTAGAAATGTGGCATGATTTAAAAGATTTAACAAGAAACCTTGACAGAATATGACAAGAACATTTCCACATTAGATTGGAAACCTGGTGAGCTTGCAAAGATGTGAGCCTTTCTGAGGTAGCGCACCAGCAAAATGGAGTAGAGGCCTTATGAGAAGACCCCCTCCCTGTCCTGAGAAGGAAGGCTGGTGAAAGGGTAAAATGCCTTCGTGCAGCTTTGTGGAAGGGACTGAGGTGAGGTGAAATATGAATGTTAGACTTGAGTGGAAGCGTCAACTCAAGATACTACATCGCCATAGCGACACACTATGGTGACATAGCTCATTGCTACAGCAACATAGTGTTGGCAAGCACAAACCAGGAGGTGAACCCTACATCGCTGTAGTGATGAGCTACCTCGTTATAGCACATTGGTACAGCAACATAGCTGCTACAAATAACTTTGCACTGCCAGGACAGTTGTTACTGTGCCATCATTTACTACTTCCTAACAGGGCTGGCCCACAATTTTTGGGGACCCCTACAAGAAATAGTTTTAGCCAAAGAAGCCAGCAGCAGTGGCATGGGGGGGCGGGGGCAAGTAACTGAAGAAGCCAGTGGCGGTGATGGTGGAGGTGGTGGCAGCAAGGGAAGGTGGTAAACGACTGGGCATGAAGCCAGCAGTGGGGGGGGGGGGGTGCGTGGCCGGACTCACGGGGCCCCTTAGCTGCAGGGCCCCCTCAACCACAGGTTTCACAGCACAGGATGGGCCAGCCCCGCTTCCAAAAGCAAGTACTAAATGATGGCACAGTAACAACTGTGCCCAGTGAGTATGAATATAGTGTTGAAGAACAAGAATGATTGATGGCACGGACGAAAGGCCATATGCATTTGCATATACGTCCCCAAGACTTCCAAGAAATGCACTTCAGCTTTTACCTGGAGCGCTCTGTTATCTCCCCCTGTACATCCCAGCAAGCCATACTGACAGAGATTTCCTTGATTTTTTGAGACAGGCTCATTCAATTTTGGTACTCGGCTAGTGCTAAGGTAAAGGGAAGTCCACTTTCTTCAGCCTGCTGTCTCCCAGTGAAATGTGAAGACGCTCTTTTAGCACTTAATCCAGGCAAACAGTGACAAAACACTTGTTCTTTACACAAAAAAATGCACCACCGTGCCGAAACTACGCTGAGGCCACGAAATAATTTTCCTTTGAGACTGAACCCAACTTGGGAAGTTTGCAGAGTAAACATTACCAGAGGAGAAATAAACACAATCTACTGGCTTGGGCCTCCATAACCCTCAGCTGTTGAAAGAAAATCCTTCATAAGAGGAAAAAGGAATGTTTAGATATAATTTGAAGGATGGAAATTTCCTGCCAATATTTAGGAGATCTCACAATATCTGACCACAATCATGGACAGTGCTTGGTATCTACCCCCTCCCCAAAATATGTTCAGGCAGATGGGGAATGAGATTACCAGGTTCTGATTTGCAGGAAAAAAACCCACAAACCTGGATGAGCTAATGTTGTTCCAGATGTATTATCTCATAATCTCCAGGAAGAAAACATTTCAGAGGAAAGGAACATGGAATCATCCCTTCTTAAAAAAAAACAACCCCTTTTAGTGTGTTTAATCCCATATGCTGCTTAGGAAAAAAAAAGAAGCTCTTTGCCCAAAACTGAAGAGGAACTTTGTCCAAGATAGAGCAAGAATCAAAATATCTGCAGAATTCTTCAGCCACTGTAATGTAAAAATAAATAGCAGAGTTTCATGCAAGTTCCCACTGAAGAGAAAGAAAACCAGATGCTTGGTCCCTTTTTAGCTACTTCGTGCTTCTCAGAAAGTGCCTTTTGTTCATTGCTTTTATTTGACTCTTATGAATTTATTCCCTCCCCACGAAGGAAAGAAGTTGCTGCTGGGAAACACCCTTTGCCAGCACCGGGTCATTATTTGGGCATATGTTTCATTTGTTGAAAATGCAAATACAGGTCAACTTGAAGCTACTCATTAATTTGTATCACATCTGTGAAATTATTTCAGGCTGTTGAATAAAGGCCAAAGAAAAATATATGTTTTTTTAAATCTAAACAAGATGTTTTGATTTTTTTTAATGACATCTCATTTAGAAATGTATCTACATTTATTAATCAAAAGGATTTTGAAAACCTGAAGAAAAACACCTATTTTGTTTCAAATCGGAGGAAACCTCTGTTCAACTTATTCTTTTTCCCTAGAAATCCTAGAAAAAATAACCTGTTACTTATACAGTTTTTCCCATTACCTAACTCTCTTCTCAGCTAACCCTACTTAAACAACAGTGAACAGTTGATTGGCCTCACAGATCGGTTTATGGAGTCCATATTTACTGTCATGTAATGGAAAGCAAAATGTGTCCCTAGGTAACCTGTTTGGCAATGCAATTTTAAACCAATGCATCTCTCTATCATTGTTTCTTTACCAATAAAAGGCAGAAACCTCACACAATCCAAAAAAATAAAATGACAGTTTTAAGGGCTTTTAAAATATCCAATGCTCCAGGTTCTAAATTGGCAGTGAGCCAGTCACTGTCTTAAAGGGACAGGCACTTTATTATACTTCCTAATTCTTCCAAAGTCTGTCTTCAGGATATATGAGGTGGCTCTAATATGACTACTCTATTCTCATCCTCCAGTGGTGTACTCTGGTCTCAGCTCATAAATTGAAAATGGAAGATCAGTAAATCAGGGGAGACTGTTTCAGAGGGACATTGTGAATTTCCAGTCAAATCTTCCAGTTTATCTTAAATATTTCATCTTAATGTCACCTTTAGAAAAATCTTTCATTCAAGTAAGTTACAACACCCAGTTCTAAACTGATTACACTTCCCCACTGACCTTCTGGAGGGAGACTTCCACTTCAGCACAAATGCCAGCTCCGCCGCTCTCTACTACAGCCTAAGAGGGGGACTTTATGACACAGCAAAGACCCTTTAAACCATTCCACGGCACAGTGATTCACAAGCAACACAAGCAGAACGCCAGTATTAACCACCACAGAGATGCAAACACCTGTCTTGCAAACACTTGGCCAGCATCATTTTTTGCAGTGGACTATTTCTGTTTGAAATTCTCAGAGACTTTACATTAGCATGACCAATGCGCTGGCATTAATAGCAGCCTAAAAACACCGGGGCTGAGATTTTCTGGGTTCCTGCTGGATTGCAGCAGTGGAAAACAGGGTGCCAGGGAGGTTTACTGAAGAGAGAAATGACGAGAGTAGCACAAAGTGGTTAAAAGTGGCCAGAAAGAGTAACAGGAAATCAATGGAAATCTTCTGCAGCATCTCTGTACTCCCAGTACAGAAAAACTCAGTAGAGATGTACTCAGGATACCCTCAATAAAGTACAGTATAGCTTCCTTTCTCCAATGAGAAACAACAATTCCTTGCAACACCTGCCTTGGGGTAAATCTTCCCCTGAGGATCAAAGGACCAGACTGCCATAGGGAGTTGCATTTAACTGTGGGCTTCATATGGTGAAATGGATTATAAACGCCAGTTGAAGCATCATTCATTTGAAACAATGACAATTGCCAACTGTGCTAGACAATGACCTGTGCCTAGCTCTAGTGTGATTCTTCTTTATCCTGCTCCTAAAATAATTGTCAATCTAAAGAACTGCCCAAGCGATGCTTTATTACACAAGTTACTTAGATAGGTCTGCTCCATCTCTTCTCCCCCCGCCTCTTAACCCAGCCTGGTTCCTTTGCTGTCTGGCTGGAGATGTTGCTGCTGCTGAACACTTTCAGCAGAGCTGGGGACAGAATATTTCTGTGGCTGTTTATTTATACAGGGTTATATTCCACACTTACCTCACCCACTGACAAGACTGATGTTGAATTTTCTTGTATATGATCTTGCATTTAAGAATCTGTCAGTTTAGAGGGTTCTAAATAAACCTCCTCTTCAATATTTAATATTCTTCCAGTGGTGTGTGCCATTAGGCTCTGAGCCTGATCCGTCTATCTAATATTTGGGTTTGTTAGAGCACCCGTCACCACAGTGTTCCCAGGTCAATTCAATTTGCATGGTGAGCTCTTTGGTGGCTTGTAGGGAGTTTTATTTTCCTTACCCCCAAACACAGACATACACACACACACACACACACACACACATACATATGCATGCATGCATACAACAGATTCGGATAGGCAACTTTGTATGTTTATAAAATGTCATGATGCTCAAAATAAATAAACCAGGACACATTGAAGGGGCATGACATACTCAAGTGCTCTGTGATGAGCAGTTCAAAGTAAGGCTGGGTCTGGTTTCTGCACCTGTCCCAATTTACCTCTTCTGACGATGGCAATCATAGTGAAAAGAGAAGAACTTCATGGGAAAGTGCTAGGATTCTGTAGTGAGCAGAGTCCGGTCACATTGCCATGTTGTCACCTGTCATGTTACGACCAGTTCAGCTTTGACACAAAATACAGCAGTGCAATGTGATGAGCGTGAAACAGCATTGTAGGAAACACTTTGCATCAGCGTAGCTGGAACATTTTTTTCCGTGATGGCCAAAGTCAGACCCAAGGCTGCTGTGACCGTTGGGGCACCTTAGCTGTTGTAACAACCCTCCTCCACTCTGCCCTGTGTTTAGCTACTTTTGTGCACCCTGTCACTTGATGCCCTATCCGGTCCTTAATGTTGGTTCCCCAGCTCTTCTCTTTTTCTCTTTCCTTCCACGGCACCATGCATTATGGTGTTGGCAAGGGTGTCCAGCCTTCTCATGATGTGTCCAAACCATTGCAGCTTCCTTCATCACACAACCTCCAATGACAGTTCATAGGTTTCAATTTCTTGACTGGTTTGCTGCAATTCTGATTTCAATGACAAATCTTTGCAATTAGGGCTAACTGAAAAACAAGAATTCTCTTTGTTGAAAAATGTTAGGGTTTTCAAATTTATTCTGTTCTGCACCGGACCAAAATCATGGCCTTTTGAAAGGTTTTGCTATAAAGGAGACCGATAAAATATATATATATTGAAATGCCCATTACTTAATCATAGAACAGACCTGGAATATGGAAACCCAGGTACAAACCCAAGCTTTGAATCAGATACAGCCAAAACTTGAATATGGCACTACCATGTCCCAGGTACATGCTCCAAACCTTGGGCTTTTGGTTATTGTCAGCACTCAGGGCATGTCTATACCCTGGTGGCAATGTCTCCAAGCAAGCATATGCTCAAGCATAGCCAGCCTACCAGCTATGGCTTGCGCACTCCACACCTAAAAATAAAGAATCAAGGCTGTTGATTTTATAGTCTCTTGTGCACTTGAAAGTGGCCACAGAGGAACTGCTTAGAACAGCGGTTTTGGCTCATTTCTGGGTTTGAAACATGCATGGTATGAAATTGGGGGGGGGGGGAATCCTGGCCAAGACACACTACACCATGGTGTAGATACATCCTCTCATTTACATCAAAACTCCATCCTAGATGCTGCAAATGTCATAGCAAAAATCTGAACAGAGAGACCTTGGCCACACCCTGTAGACTAGGTGTGTCCAGAGTTAAATTTCAGTCACAAAGACACATACCACTGACAGAACTTGATTCTGAAAGTAAGAAGAACTTTCTAGACTCTTGGTGAAAATTTTTCAGAATATATATTTCTGTCCAGTTCTAGAGATGGTCCTGTCCAGAATAGTTCCTTCATAACGGTCATAGTAGAATTGCTTCAAAGCAGGACTTACCATCAGCTCTAAATATTAGCTTGGAACATACAAAATGAGGAAAAATTCATTGCATTAACTAGAGGTGCACCAATACATCGGTCCCATATCACATTGGCACCCATATAAGGAAAATTGTCAGTACTGACAATCAGCTTTTTTTTAGCTGATGTGGTCGATAATGTCACCAGTAAATACCCCGTGCATGCAAGCAACCACAGTGCAGCACACAGCTGGCCAGGAGCACAGCCCAGTGGTGTGGAGAGCAGCCAGATCTAACAGGTAAGTTTGTTGTGAGGGAAGGGGCGTGGGGGGGCAGATCAAGGCCCCCACAATGAGGGAGGAAATGGGGCAAGAGCAGGTGCTGTACAACCAGGGCAGGACATGGGGCAGAGCCATAAGCAGCTCATCCAGGGGGTGTGGTGAGGGGGTGATGACTCCCACCACTGCATACACCCTAGGAGGGCATGGGAGGCATGTGCCCCCAGATCTGTGTGTGGAGCAAGGGTGAGGTGTCTCTGCAGGCTGGGGCTGGGATGGTGCTGAGCTCTTCCTGGTGGCGGGGCTGGGCTGGGCTGGGTTGTGCTCAAGGTGGGCAGCGGCTGTGCTGGGAGGGGGACTATGGCAAAATTTGGGGTGGCTTGCAGTCCCCCCCATAGCCTCGTTCCCAGCACCACCACTGCCCCCCCCAAGCACAGCCCCAGCCCAACCCCCTGATGGGAAGAGCCTGGAACCACCACAACAGCAGCCCACACTCGCCCCATGAGCAGATCCAGGGGCACATGCCCCCCATGCCCTTCTGGTGTGCACGTAGCGGCGGGAGCTGCCCCCTCCTCCCCATGCCCCTGGATGCGCTGCAGCTCTGTTCCACACCCCACCCTGGCTGTGCAGCGCCTGCCCCTACCGTACTCCCTTCCTCACCACGAGGGCCTCAATCTACCCCCTTGCCTCTTCCCTCCCCCAGCCCCTTCCCCCACAACAGACTTACCAGATGAGCACTGCTTTCCAAGCCTCTCAGCTGCATATCAGTAATCAGATCAGTATTACCCAAAATGCCTCATTAAAAATCGGTATCGGCCCAAAAAAATCTCTGTCGGTGCACCCCTAGTATTAACCATAGCTACAATACCAAATGAACATGATGTGTTCTCCTACTCTGCAGCATAACTGCCAGTTTTCTGCTTGCTTTTTGGTTGTTGTTTTTTCTATTCTGTATACGCTACAGTCCATGGAGTTTTCCTACAGGGGCTTATAATTATATATCACAACAAGTCTACCAGTTTCTTTGCTAATCTTCAACTTAACACACACTGTAAACTCATCCACTATTCCATCACTTCCTAAAAGATGAATGAATAAGCAGAACAGGTAATAATTAATTCCTTCATTAATTAATCTTACTGGTTTTAGTGCTCAAGGATACATTGAAGCAGACAGCATTTTCTTCTTACTATTATTGTTATTATGCCCGTGGTTCAGAGCATGGGCCAGTGCATGTATAGGAGGATATGAAGGATTGTAAAAGAGCAAGTCATGCCTCCTTGCTCACCAAGAATCTTTTGTACAATCCTCTCCACCCATTTCTAGTGTTCTTAAAGCCTTCGCAGTTAGCTTAGATACAACTTGATGGACTATATCACCTTCCCCTCTATCAGTAGGATGTGGTACATTCTTAGTCTCTCTCCAGTCACCTGCTACATATTGCAAGCAATTGAGAAGGCAACCTATTGATGAGCAGTGCTGCACTGATCTTCTTACCCATGACCATAATACCTAGTCATCTGTGTAGTACTCTGCATCTGGGATGCTATTGTGTGCTATTCCAGTAGCGCCAGCTGATAGAAGGGCCCCATCAGGAACACTGCTTTCCCAACACAGAGGCAGCCCTTTCACCAGAGTTCTTTCGGTCTGAAAAGAAAAGAAGTTTAGAGGGAAACTAGAGGTGCAGAGACACCTTGCCCAAAATGACACAACTGATCACTGGCAGAGCTGGATACAGAACTCAGGGTTCCTGTCTCTTAGGCCTCTGCCATGGGGTCTAGACTGCACTGCCTCCCAAGGCGAGTGCTTTTTGTCTGAAGTGTAACTAATATAAGAACAATCAATCAGTGAGGATACTGCCTATTGCTTGCGCATGCTCAGCCATCATATCCCACACCAAGATATCCCTTTGTTAACAAAGCACTGAAGCATCCCAAATGGAGGAGACAAGGAACTGGATGCAACGGTATAACTTTTCTAAGCTAAAGTAAATCAAAAGAGCCCCTTCCCCCCAGCTCCCCAGATGTGAAACTTAATGGACAACAAGCAGAGGAGATAAGCTCCAGCTTTCCACACAAACTAACAGGGGTCATGCTGGCCAGAGTTCGAATCTCTCTGGCAAGCAGCTAGCTGCAGCTCTACACCTGGCTGGGTTTAATTTGTTATTTATGTCAGCTTTGCATATTTGTAAAGTTCAAGGGTTTATTGCCCTGGCCTGACCTTGCCAAGTCAGAACTCACATGTGGTTCTCTAGTAGCAATTTCTTTCTAATAAACTTTACTTGAAAGAACATGTGTGATAGATTTTGTTGATGATTAAAAAGAATGGGGCTATGTTCATTGTTAGCCAAGCTGGTTTTGAAGTTTTGTTGGAAGTCACCTCTGTTCTCGTTTAAACAAAATATTTTCCTTCCCCCTTGCCCTCCCCCCCACTTTCCTATTTTTATGGTGGACCCTAATTATGTTTCGTGTTGAAGCATATAGCATTGTTTGTGTCCATACAGTATGGGCCCTTTCCCCCACCTGCCCCCCTTCTAGGGCTCATTAAAAGCTTGAAATTAAATAGCCTGGTTCCATTTTTTAAGTTGGAACACGTGCACAACACCCACCACACGTGCAGCTAGGAACTGTGTACACATAAGGATGTGTCTGCATGAGTCGCTCATGTGCATTCATGTAATCAGCAACTTGTGTATGTGCCCCCTTTGCGTGTCAACTTCTTAACAAGGCCAGAGACCACTGCTCCTCACCTGCTTATTCATCGCTATGAACAGAGACAGACAAATATACTCTGCACCCACAGAACGTGCATGCAGGTGACATGAAGTCCTAGCTCCAATGAAGTAAAAAGCAAGACTGGCATTGACCTGTGTAAGGCTCTGGTTTCATTTTTTGGCCTTTTAGCTTATCCTGCCTCCCTCTCTCCCCCACCGTTCTGCTTGTTCATACCCTCCATTTTCTTCATGCTTTGTCTGCAAACCAAGGATCTGGTTCAAGAAATCTTCGTATCCAGGAAAGGCACTAGAGCAGGTGCTTAACTTTGAAGATGTGCTTGTATTCCATCAAAGTCAAGCAAGCATGTGCTTAAGTGCTTGCCTGAATAAGGATGGATTTAAGCACAGGCTCCTGTGTTTTCCTGAGCCATCACCTAACACTGTTAAGCAGCAGGGGTGCAATAGACTGGCATTTATTATACATCTGCGCAGTGACCTGATGGAAATCTCTAATGCTGCCATGGGATAAATAAATAAATAATAAGCCCATTCATGTTCTGCCTTCAGACTTGAGATTTTTCCGTTCAGTGACAAGGCCGGCAGTGAGTGCTGATAGCAGCGAGAGCAGGGATCTGGGAGACGGCACTTCTGGGCTCTTGTTCCCATCCTGCCTGCTGTGGCAAACCCAGGAGCACTATGGAGATATCTACCTCCAAATGCATGTTGCTGGCTACCACCATAAACAGAACATGGGCTAGACAGACCGTCTGTCCATTTGGTAAAGCTCAGTAATCAGACTCTGATTTCAGGAGCAACACGTTTTAAATCATTTCTGTAGACTTCTCTTTCTCTTTCTCTCTCCTTCTTTCCTGGACATGTTTTGTATTGAAAAATGAAAATGCCACTACGTAGAGTGGTTTTTATGTTACAGGCTGGGTAACGAAACACATTTGATTGCTATCACTTCCTTCAGTATGAATCAGTACTTTTGTCGCGGCGGTTTGTTTTTTTCTTAAGCAACTTGGTAGCCGCATCAGAAGTATCTTTGCATGTGTGTTAAACTGTCTTAGCACCGCATTTCTAAACTCAGTCTGAGATGTGTAAATGAAGCCAGCGGGATGCTGCGAGAGCCGCCAGATGATCTTCCTTCCAGCTCTGGATAGCAAGAGTAGGCTTGCCCCGGGAAGATCACTTTTTTGATATGCTCTTGCTTTCACTCTCAGTTAGCCTCAGGCTGGACACAACTAGGTAATTACTGAACGGGCGTGCAAGAACTGTTGACCAGTGTCCCACAGGTAAGTAATGTATGAAACAGCAGAGCTTTGTCTCTGAAAGGAATTCAGCTGCCAACTTTGTGAACAGGCCAAAGGGACTTGTTTGAATTGTGACTGCAGCACATTGGCCCTTAAAAGCTACAGGGGAATCAGCAACGATCTGCAGCAAATGTTTCGTTCAGCGTGGCTGTACCCTGGGTGTCCCACCTGGGACTGACCTTCCAAACACCACTAAGACCAATCTGAAATCACTTCCGAGATTAATACCAGGTGACTTTAAGAAGACCTCGGAAATGTGACCAAACCAAACAATACACATACGTGCACACATGCATATTTCCAATTCTGGATTCTTTTTTCCCTGGATGGTTTTTTCTTTTATTTCTCCCATCAGCAACTTTTCTCCTCTCTTGTTTTTGCCTCAGGATTGATTCTTGTTTTTTTCCCACTTTCTGTGTCTTTTGCTTCCCTTCCAATTTTTTTATTTAGTCTCTGTGTTCCTTGCCAGATATTTCCCACTAAATAGCCTGCCCTTGAGCCTACTGAAAACTTTCCGCCTGTGGCCTTCCATTCTCTACTCAGACCATTCTGCCTTCCCCAGGAAAGTTTACATGGCTCTGATAGCATGCTCTTATTTGAAATCCAACAGGTATATTGGCAGGATCAGTCATTTCCATGGAACAACGCAATATGGGCTTGAGCCTGTTGAAGTCAATGGAAATCTGCCTTCAGGGTTGAGTTCTTAAGTTACAAGCAACACAGCAGCAGGATTTCGGTACTCAAAAGAAAAGTTGAAAATTTTCCTTCCTAATCTTTTAACTGGACATTGTGTTGTTTGAAGGGGCACTGTGGAAAATAAAAAATGTCTCTATTGTCCTTATAAGTATTATAGTAATAACTATTCTTTAAGCATCAATAGTGATTTTGATCTAAAGACCATAAAGCACCATGTAAACATTCATGAACTAACCTTTCAAACAAGAAAAATATTATTAGACCCATTTGTATGGGTAAACTGAGGCCCTGAGAAGTTAATGTCAACATTTCTAAGCTTATGCCTCTAATGTTAGGCACTGAGGATACCTGCAGAGGTTTAGGGGCTGTGCTCTAACTCATGGCACTTTACACAAAGCACCATGAGTTAGAATCCTTCTCTCCCCCTCCCACCAACTCGACCCGTGTTGAGTTGGGGGGGAGGGGTTGAGGCTGTCTACACTGGCCCGAGCCAGCAGGCATGGGTGCTCCAGCAGCCTCCTTGGAACTGCCCAACCCCAGCCCCCCCAGCTCTGGCTACCCCTGGGGCTGTCAGTGGGGCAGTGAGGGGGAGCAGCATGAAGTTGCTGGCTGAGCTTTGCCAGGCCATAGCTGGACCAGGGAACAGTACTCCCTCACCTTGCAGGCCCAGCCTGGCTCCCCACAATACCCTAGCTTGGGTAGATGGGGGGGGGCATGAGATAAGGGGGCTCTGTTCCACCTGGTTCCCCCCACCCCACCCCAGCTGTGGCCAGGCAAAGCACCCTGCTCCCTTCCCCTCTCCCTCCCCCTCCTCCCCACTGACAGCCCTGCAAAGGTGCAAAATATTAACTCTCGAGGGAACACAAGATCCTGAAGGCACTCTGCTCTATAGCACCTTCACTTAATACCTCTTTTATCAAGAGTTATTTTTTTTTGTCAGTCGGCCCTTTAAAAGCACTCTGCAGCCATGCACTTGTGTTATGTCATCACTGTACAGCACTTTCAAGGGCCTGATCGCATGAAAAATGTAACGTGTGTAAACACCCTTAAATCCACACGTATTTAGATGCGGCTTGATTTTCAAAACTGCTGGGCAACTTCAGCTCCTGTTGACCTTAGTGGCAATTGCAGGGAAGTAGCTCCTGTAACACTTGGGATGCTCCTTTAGTTGCAATAAAAAATACTTATTTAGATGCCTGACTTTGGACACCCAGGTATAAAGCATTTGGCTGGTCACATGCAGCAAGTCAGTGTCAGATCTCAGAAAAGAATCTAGGAGTTCTGATACCCAGAACTTCTATTCATGCTCTAGAGCACCATGCTTTTCCATAGCAAAACCCAATAAAAATAAGCATGCATTTCACTTTAATCACATCAGTGGTTCAATGTGATTAAAGTTTGGTGTGTGCATTGGTCTTTACCTAAGGCTGTTCTTTTTTCTGGACCTTAGAAAGCCTGGGATGGTTCTTGAGGCCCATCTCAAAGTGACTGAAGGATCATTTCTTAAACATGGGACGGAAGTAAACCCTCGTTTTGTTCATCAACCAGTAGCACCTCTTTACTGGCTGGTTAAGAATTTCCCAAGCACTGACTTAATGAGACACCTTCATCCTAGTTCTCAGCCGATCCGACTGCGAGACCTAACGCGGCCCAATTTATTTTTAACAAGGTTCTCTGCTATTGAAACCAGTATGAAGTGCAATTTATGGGCTTAACATTCAACTGTTAAATTTCCTCCAACGTCTTTCTAAGCTACTGTTCAGAAGAATATTTTATTGGAAAGGGTAAATGTATAAAAATCTACTGTTAAAACAGTTAACAAATCTCCCCTGTCAGGGCAGTAAGCCGTACTGTGTCCTCTCGGATTTGAGATCTCCGTTTCTCTCTCTGCTCCTCCCCCCCATCTCCCTTTTCTTTGTTTAAAATATGCTGACCACACAGTGACCTCTTATAACCCATTGGTCGAAAATTACAACCAGCCATACAAACAAGCAGCTCGAGGTCAGAAAGAGCAGGGTCTGCTAAAAGTTAGTAATCATACATTAATTCCCTGACATAATTAATCAAAATGAACCACCGTTATCTAGCGTGGAACCTTTAACCTATTACAAAGGGGTCAATTTGCAAACCACTTGAGCATGGGAGTTTGGTACAAATAGCATACTCCCTTCATCTGGGATGCCCTAAGTAGGGAAAAATGCCTTTGAAGTCCCAAATCTACCAGATTTAGATATAATTTCATCAATCAAGTTAAAAGGCTGCCTTCCCTCCAAAAAGGATTTCATGTAGATCTGTCATCTAGCTCTGTTCAGTGGGTGACTGAAAATCCATTTGTTAGGCTCTTTTTGTCAGGATGGAGTAGGCTGCAGTTGGCTCTACCTGTCAAAATAGCTGAAAGTTTATCAAACTGAAGGCTGAGAGGCATGATTTGTGTAAGAACCTGTGCAGGCCTGGTAGACTAGGCTGTAAATCTCTGCTTTGTTATGCCAATCAGCTAATAATTCATCAATTCTGGAGCTTAATTACATTTTCATTTGATAAGTGTATAATTACAAATACAGTGTGTGCAACAGTTCATATAGGATCATAGACAGGACCTCACAGATGCATCTGTGCTGCTCTGGCCCTCATCTCTCTCTCTTATGTCTGAGCGTACGTCTATAAAGCACAATGCAGTTTCATGCAGAGCTTCATGCAAGATCGTTCAGAGTGAGCTATCTTGAGTCTCTGAAGCAGAATAGCCACTTTAGTACGACACCCCATTTGAACTAAATAGCACAATGATGTTCTAGTCCACGTGAATCATTGTTTAATGTTTTGGTGAGAAAAAAAGTGCTATGAGGTGCTATCACCACCATTTTAAAGCTAGGGAACTGAGGCACGGAGAATTGTAGGCCCAGATCCTCAACAGTGTTTTAAGCACCCAGCTCCCATTTGATTTTAGCACTTCCCTACTTTTGACCATTTGGCCTGGATCACGTTTAACGTCACAAAATTGAGAGTCTGCCACGGAAGAGAAAACAAAATCTGCATGTCCTAATCTTTGGGGCCAACCTTCCCAATCAAATTCAAGGTCGCCATGAACAAGGAAGATCCCTTTGGTACCAATTCCTCTCCTTTCACACACATGTGCACATGTAGATTAAATGTATTTATGCAAGTAGGGAAGAATAGATATGCTGCTGAGATTCATATGGAAGTCACCTCAGCTGTGGTTGCTGGTGATCTCATATATCACACAGATCTCTCTGAAGGGGTTTATGATGTGATCAAGATCCCAAAGTAGAATTAATTCCAAGCCATTTCCTATAGCTCATTGTCTAAATCATATGGTCCCAACAAGGGTGTCAAAATATTTAAAAATGACTGTCAAATATGTATTAGTGGAACAACGTTATTTGGAAAGTATCACATCATTTTACAAAGTTGCTAGGAGATGTAAAACAAAGTCATTGTTAAGGTCATTTTTCCCCCCAGAGGTCACTTGAACTACAATTCCCAGTATGCACATGGAGTTGACACTCCTGGCTTTTAAAACAATATCATAATTCATCATCCAGATGTCAGATTGGTTGCTTATGAGCTCCTGGTGTCTGAATGATTATGACACTTATAAAGTATATTTTATTATTACAGCCCACTCATTGCCACAGTCCATATGTGAAGTGATGGATATTTTAAATGTAATTCTACTTATTTATATTTATATCACCTTAGTGACAGGTAAAAAGCATCAACAAATCATTGCATTTTTTAACTAGTCAGATGCAAGATTTATTTTTAGTATAGTTAGCATGCACACTGTGGTTATTCAGAAGAAGGATCCCCACCTGGAGAATCGTTATTTAGTCCCTTTTAATTAAAACAAAACTGAAACTCCAAACAAAAACTCAAAAATGTCACAAGCACATAGAAGGGGCTGTGTTAGGACCAAGCAAAAAGATGAGCAAAACACTGGGGAAGACTGCACCGCTCTTTTGCACCCTGGCTGGACAGGGGTAGTTAACCATATTAGCCTGAAGTCAAACCTGCTTTCAACACCCTGACTACTAGGAAGGGTAGTCTAATGGATGGGGATCTGGACTGGAGAGGTGCAGGCCTGGCTTCATTTATTGTCAAGCTTCCTGTAAGACTTAAGGTTAAGTCCACCGATACGTCCTGAACCTCAGGATAAATGTTTAATGACAACTGCAAAGTGTTTGGAGAGATGAACGACACCCAGACGTCACATAGGAACCTGTGAGAACAATGTCCTACCAGCACTTGGTTCCAGAGGGACCAGGCCAGCACGGGTCCCACTTTGAGTGATAGAGGGGAACCATGCAGGACACACTGTGTGAGATAGGACATGGCCAGAGTAACTTAAAGCCACTTTTGTGCCCCAAGGATTCAGGACTTCTCCAAACAATATGTTAGAAAGACCAAGAGCTTTGAAAACCTGTGAGCCAGTCCTCCCCATTTCTGCCTTTCCCTTACTCACATGCTGCCTCCTGCCTTGGGCCTGCTCCCAGGATATCCCTGCAGAAGGGACTGAGAAGGAGGGACAGTATTTGCTATTACACTGAGTCTAAACTGCTCAGGGAGTATCTGGTGACAGATGAGTCCAATGAAACTGGCTTTGCATCCCCTTCAGAGTGTGAATGGGTGTAAATGAGCCATAGTAAAACACAGGACTCTACCTCCATTTCAGAAAGCCAAATACCTGAACTTCCAGATGCTCAGATTCTAGACCCAGGCCCAAATTTTGTGGCTCAGGCCTAAACCCTGGCTCCTGAGTTTCACTGCATTGTATTTGAGTTATACTGTGCTGTGTATCCATCCGTTGTAAAGGTGTGCTAATGTGAACATGCTCAGATTATTTACTTAACCCACCTATAAAATGGGTATAATAACATATCGTAGCGTCATATGGCTGTTGAGAGTCATATTACTTTTTAGTAAGGACTTTTGGATTTGGAGTCCAAACCAATGATGGCAAATGTTTATTACAATTAATAATTATCAATGGATTCCCAAATTCTAACCAAAGCATGCTACAAAAGGTATGGCATATTGAAAACAGCTACATTCAGTTTCTGTTGCAGTACATGCAGAAATCTGTTCCTGTACATACAGAGAAATATTTGCCATTACTTCTTTTTACAGCAATGGGTCTTAGTACAATTAACAGAAGTGGAACAAGTGGAACAACACAAATAGCAGCAAAGTTACAGACAGTGTTTGGTAGCTTAAAAGTATGAGTAACTTGAGCTTACTCAGTAATATCACACAAAGGACAAAAAGGTTACTGGTAGTTCTGCAAAACTCCCTGAACTACAAAGGCCGATGAGTCACACTCCAGAAAGGCTGCAAGGAAAAACACATTACATTTTCCAGGCCACCACAATTCCTGCTTCAAGTGGGAAACACACATGTTCAATCCATTCCCTCCCCCACACATGCTGCCCCAGCTCCCACAGGACAGGGAGTTTATTAGTTAATGCTTGAGTTTAAGTCTTCATCAGAGGAAGTGATGAGCATCTAAGTCTCTCCTCCCTTGCTCTGCAGAGGTGAAAGTTTTCTAGTTGCCCTCGCCATTCGCCCTCACCTCCCCCTTACTGGAAGAGATGAATCCCTGCTGGAGAAATGTGAAACCCTTGACCACCCCGCGTGTCCTTCAGAAAGAAAAGCATCTTCCCTGAGAAAAACCCAAGAATGGACTGAAATGCACTGCTCAACAAACCGCTTGAACAGAGCTGTAAGATAACGAAAGGTAAAGCCCCCAAAAGCCAAACTGTTAAGATAACAACAGGACATTGTTTTGATCCAGGGAGATCCTGTAGTTTTCTTTTTAATAATGTCACATATTGTATCTTATAAGGAAGAAAGGGAAGGTGACACAATTTTATAACTCTACAGGGGCTTCACACCATGGGACATGATCCCTATTGTACTGATGAGCATTGGAAAGAAGAGGGGGAAAGAGAAAAAAAAAAAAGCTTGCCAAGCAGATCTAAAATTACACCTATTCTCAAGGAAGATACAAATCTAGGCCATAAAAGATTGTTCATTACAATGAACTCATAGGAACATTTCTAGCAAATACTTCACAGGTATTTATCCCTAGCTAGGGACAGGTGAGTTGGATCAGAAAGAAAAAATATATCTGTATCCTTTTTCCCCATAGAACCTTCAACCCATTTTTATAAATGAACCTTTCCTGGGGTCCTCAAATGATCAGTTAACATTGATGGGGGGGGGGGTTTCCCATTTTCCAATATTATTTTATTTCCCAGTCCAAAAAGAGAAGCCCTCCAATAAGATGAAAACCATTTTTATTCATATTATCCCTGATCTTAGTAGATGAAAGGAGGACAGGATATGTTCTGGGAAACAGATCTCATCCTGGGACATTTAAAGGCCCTAATCCTGCAATTGGATTCACATGAACAGACCCCCTGTGCATATAAGGAGGCCTGTTGAATGCAGAACCCCACCAGCGCACAAGGGGATGGACATCCACCTCAGACTTAATGTTTGAACCAGACCCCAAAGATGCAGGCCACAGATCATACCCTTCATTTGGCTAAATTTATTGCTTAACCTCCAGAATTTGGGAGTGTTTACAGTGCTTGAGACATGCCCCTGCTTGAGACATCCTCAAGAGTTACGCATCACCAACTTTAGCCAGCTGCATTTCGTCTCCAGTGATTTCAGCCGGGGCTTGTTGGAGGTAAATTGGATAAACCAAAGCTGCCATGATGCTGATAGGACTGGACAAAAAACCAAATTGGCAGATCCCAGACAGAACGGTGCAGAGGGAAAATAAACACAATTAAACTAACATACAGCTTCCGGAGCAGGATCCCTCCATGCTAGGCTAAATAGATGACCCTTAGAAATGTAGGATTATACAAGACGCACAAAAGGAAGACCAGGAAAGGTTTTTAATAATGGTTATATGAGCTAACTTCGCTTGTCAGGCAGAGACTTCCTCCTCCCACTCGCCGCTTCTCAGATCATGTCCTGCAACAGTCTTTTGGGCATTTGCCTTCTTCACACAGTGGGCGGTGAACCCTACCAGCAGAGGTGTCACAACTTCTAAGGGAATGACTGCTCCCACAGAAAGCCTCACCCCTGTACCTTTGGAGCTGCGCTGTCTTCCATGCCAGACAGTGCTGTCAGATCAGACTGCACGGTGTCGGTTTTCCCAACTGAAACCTAGGACTCCAAAAAAAATAAAAATCCCAGGGAAAATGCCATTCAAAAATATTGAGATTGTTCTTCTGCGTCTCCACTAAAGAATCTTGAAGGACCACACCCCGCTGTTCAAATGAGTGAGAGTTCATTAGAAAATTTGCCACGTGACAAAACGTTCATAGCAGCCGTAGAGATGGATCCTCATTGCTCCCTCCCCACCAGGGCAGTCCTTCCACTGCATGAAAAACCCCAGAGTCGGTGGGACAAAATGTTTGACCCAGGGCCAGGTATCCAGGTTGCAGCCGAATTGGTCTAGAGGAAAAGGCAATCGAGCCTCGTAATAGAGATGCTATCTTTTATTAGACCAAGACATTTTTTTTTTTGCAAAAATCTTGTTGGTCTAATACAAGATGTCATCTCTACTGTAAGTCCTGATTGCCTACCCAGTGCCAAACTTGTAAGCCATCTTGAAGAGCGAATGTGGACAGGAGAGAAAGGGGAGGGGAGGAAGGGGAGAACTAGTCTACCAGGCCCCCAAGCTCAAGGTGCCCCTCAAAATCATGAAAAGTGTCTTTCCTAACAGATAGTAAAATCACGAGTAAAGTAATAATTGCAAGTAGTACTTATATAAGTAAAGGGAGAAGCATGATCTACTTTCTGTTTCCAAAATGAGAGGTGAGCCTTCCCCCAACCTCAGGTTGTACCTGGCCCAGGGCTGGACACAAGCATGGGCGACCCAGGTGACCATCCAGGGCCCAAACAGAAAGGGGGGCTGAAAATGATTAAAATAATAATAAGTATTATCGTTATCTCTGGCGAATGGGGGCCCACTACTAAAAGTTCACTCAGGGCTGCCAGAAATCTAGGTATGGCGCTGACCCGGCCCCAAATTTCCCCTCACAGATCCTGGTGATGGGCAATACAGGTGAGGGGAACTGAGCTCCAACCTTCAGCGCTTGCAGTGGTGTCCACACCAGACTTAGCAATTAAGTTTTCCAGACCAGCCAGGGTGAAATTCCCTCTTATGAAGTATTTATGCTTATTTACATCTATGCAAAATAACAGTGATGTAAACGGAGCTCTTCCATCAAGTCCCTGCCAGGTCCTGAGTTCAAGATACATCCAGCGATAACTGCAAATAAAATAGTACCAGAAGGTCTTTGTAACCTCCCAAACACCGTGTCTGATGGTCTGTCCTCAGTGAAGGGCAAGTATGGTGTCGTGTTGCCTCGGGAACATCTAGGGAAGGACTTATGAATTTGAACTGCAAAATCTCTTCCTTTTTCCTCCCCTGCTCTCAGTATCATGGAAATGACTTTATCTTTGGCACAGAATGGCCTAATTCCACCCATGCACATGCCCGCCCCTGCAGCCCATGACCCTGGAGGCAGGGCGTGGACTGCTCCCAATCCCTGCCCTCTGCTCGCACTCGGTAAATGTGGAAAACATTAGACCAACAGGCCATTTTTAAAGAGAACCAAAACACCTAAAGATGCAAAGAAAGCAATTTTCAAAAACACTTAGGCACCAAAATCTTGTCAGGAGACATTAATGTGGTTTTAATAATGCAAGTAAAAATGCATATATAGATATATTCGTATGACTGTATTGTGACCATTTCCCATTAAGTTCTACTTTAAAGCTTACCGTGTCTAACACACGGGTTATTTTACTCATGAAAGTAGCCTCATTAAAGTCACTAAACTACTCACCTAAGTATCTGTGCATAATCCTGGTACATCTGTGCTGGCTTTGCATGATCTTTCAAAGTCGAATGCCTGGATTCTCTTTATGGGCTGATTCACCATTCCCACCCCCCTGCTCCCCTAGTAAGAATATTATTCCTTTTCTCTTTTCAAGCAACACATTGGATAAAATATTCTACCGTTTCCCTCCATGCCTAGTTCATCTGCTTTGCACGCCACAAGATGGTACATTAGGTCCCTTTCTTTCAGCCTGCTTACAGGCACACAATATAATGCAAAGTATATTCACAGCTTTAGGTATCTTTAAAGGAAGGGGCAGAAAGCTGTTGCTGCTGTTATACCACCATAAAGCTGTATTCTTTTGTTCTATTCTGGAGACTGGTTAGTAGCACCCTTCAGACACTTTATTGATCTTTCTCTCCCCCCCCCCAGCTCATACATGCTAATTGTACCTCTGTAGCAAAACAATCTTATTATCATGTTAATTAGTGGGAGGGTTGTTGAGGTTTTCCAGTTCATTACCTGCTAATTTCAAGATAAATGAATCCACAGGTTACTAAGTAAATAAGGTCACCTATCAAGTACTTGTAAACGTGTTTGTAAACAAGGAGAGGAGTAGGGTAGGGAGAGAAAGGGGAAGCCTGTTTGGCTTGGATGGTGGGAAGTGGCTTTGGATAAGGATTTGGCATCCCATGCTGGGGTGACTCTGTTTCCCTTGAACTCATTTGTAATGGAAAACGAATGTTTGCTGTCCACCTGGTTCCCCAGTGGGATGTTTCCTCCCTGCAACTACTTTGTGCACTCAAAGGGCTCTTTGTGAGCAGATTACTCATTCTGCTGTTTGGGTTGATTGTATTGCCTTTTGTGGGGAGAGCCAGGAGTGAGGACATGTAGTAGGCAATAGAGAACAGAGGGGGGAAGAAAAAGCCTGGTAATGTGAGTCACAATAACCTCCTCTGCACAACCTCACACTTTGGGATTATTCATATTTCCTTTAAACATTCGGCAGCACTAGAAAATAATTAAGCAAAGAGGGGGAATAAACAGTCAGATCCTCTGGTGTGGCTCCTTTGAAATCAGTGGATTTACACCAGGCCCTGAATCTCCATAGGGAAAAGATTGCACTACCTCTCCAACAGGGGCAAGGAAACGCGAGAGGAATCTGCTTGTCACCGTTTATGGCTATTGATAATGTTGTCTCCACTCTGCAAAACCTCCCTGTGCAGCGTTTGGTCTGGCTGTGATCAAACAGCATCTGACGAAGTGAGCTTTAGCCCATGAAAGCTTGTGCTAGGTATCTAAGGTGCAAATCAGCCCTGCCTTCTACTTGACTTCAGACTCCTGTGTCTCTGTGAGCCTCAGCCTTCTGCTCAGCCCAAACTTTAAGCCTGACTCATTTCAACATCTCAGAATAAAACTGCATCAAGTGACACCGGCTCTCACACTATAAACTATACTGGGAAAACTGTTGTGGCAAGTAATTTATCAGAGGCATTTCACCTCCCTTTCTGTTGGCAGCCATCTGCAAACACTCTTCCATTTTTCTCTTATTCAAAACTCGGTATCCACCTCTTACCCTGCTTGGTTATGACAGACTATGCAAGTCACACGGTACTGCTTCATTTCCCTCATTGGATATGCATATACATTAGCAACATTTACAATCAGCTTTTAAGGATGAATGGCCAAGAAAAACAAATTTTACATTGCTTTCTGCAAACACTTAAGCTATGAATGTCTGCTGAAACCAAGTTCAAGAGGCAGGAACTAAGTGAATTTAACTTAATTTTTTTTTTACTCAATTTGCATCAAAAAATCCACAAAGCCTTAGATTTTGCCTGATGTGAAATAGAGAACTACACATTGTCTCAGCTCTGAGAGCACAGGTTGACTTAAAAGGTCTGTGCAACAACAGTAAGCCTATTGATGAACTTGCAATTAGTATTGCATTGGCTGGGAGACCAGAAACATGGTGAGTTTAAGTTTCAAAGGGTGAGAATTTTGTTGTGAATATTCTCCTGACTTCTATTCTCAGAACAGTAAGGAATGAAATAGTTAACCTATCGCCCATTAAACAATGATAAAAACAGTGTCAAAAAGAGCTCTACATGCACAATGATTTCATCTTGTCTGCTTGCTACACAGTGGTAAAACAGAGATTGGGAAATCCTTTTTTTTAATTTTTTTTTGGTTTGCCGTGTTCTTTGCCATCATTGCTTATTAAGATGGCCTTGAGGTTTTTTTACCCTCCGTATTTGGCTATTCTTTCTGAACATCGCTAAAGTTTCTAACTGTTTAGAACATAGATTCTCCAGGGGCATCATCTCTTTGCAATCCAACTGGCATCTGAAACATTGAATTCTCTCCTCTTCTTTTTTTTTTTTTAATTAAGATAATAAATTGGTCTTAAATTATCCCTGAAATCAGACCAGTGTTGATTACAATGGGTCTCATGCTGTGACAGCTCAAGATGATGTTATTTTTATTCCTTTTCAACGAGATCTTAATCTCTCCCTGCATGTAAACAAATTGTCACAGTAACCTTGTTCTTTAATCTCCCAGCCGAAGACCTTTAAAGCATCGGGAGATAACAGATCTAACTGAGATTTCATCAGCTTTCAGGCTTTTACAGATATGCCACATGCCTTTCCCACCACGGCAGTCTTTAAATGTTGAAGAAGTGCACATTACGCTCCAAAGGTTTGCCTAAACGTTCAATAGCAGGATCTGTCTAGCGACGTGCAACTCCAGGCTCAGCCCCACAGATGAGAATCGTACGCAGGCAACAAACCAAATTGCCACCTGTTGTAACTATTGTTGGACTGCCTTACGATCCCTTGGGACTCTGTCCCACTCTGGTGAAAAAGGTCAAAGGCGTTTCAGGATCTGGGCATGTGCAGAGGAATGCTGCATGACAGAAAGAAGTAGTAGGTTGTGTTCCTTCTTTCGATGGACATTTCACCACCAAGGGGAAAAAAAGGAAAGAAAAGAAAAGAAAAAGCAGTCCATGCAGCATTTCATATGAAGCACAACAACAATGGGAACTAGCACTTTTGTCTTCAAACCTATTTTATTCATCATCCCAAACTTTTCCTGTAATAGATAAGGGAATATATTCATCCAGATATTGCATAGGGAGCAACTCAGGCAACACGCAATTAAGTGACTTGCTCAAGGTTACATGATAGGTCAGTGTCAAACCTGGGTTTGTAATCAGGAAGCACCCGCCCTACCAAACCTCAGGCCTTCATGGGATCCTGTTGAGAAAACCTTGTGAAAAAAAGATAGCATCAATAATAGATTTCCGGCCCCCCAGCTCCAGTCCCAAGTCCTAAAGACTCTTCTGTTTCCCCACTGGCTTTCCACTGAATACAGCAGCTAACATATGTGAATACTCCTTTAAAAAAATAATGTCAACAATCTGTATGTCAGGTTACTTCTGTGCATTCAGATGGGCATTTTTCATGTTGGAGGGCATGTAAGCATCATTATTCATAATGGTAGGACTGGGAATGCTCAATAGCATCCATAAACCTGGCGTGCATTTCCTTACAGGTGAACATTATTTGTGAGTAGACATATGGGTACATTTTCCAACCACTATACAGGAGCTGCTGCACACACACAAAAAATCTGTTCCTGTTTAAATGGCTTTTGCCCAGGCACCGACTGATGTTTTGAAAATGTGCTCCATTTATTTACTGGCATGCCAGTTATTTGTCTATATAACAATGTTTTCTGTCAAGACAAAAAAATTATAGTTCTCATGGATTAGATTCTTTCCCTGAAAATTCAACCAAAAATATTCTAAGTTGGATATAAAACCCTCTTTGGGAACAATGTGTCTGTGTGTGTCAGATTTTTCAATACTATAATTCTATTTTTGCTGCTGACTTTCATTTGTTTTTACATGCTTCCAAATAAAATTTAAAAGCACTTCACATTTTTCAAATTGTCTATAAACTATAGCAGATTTATACTCACTGCATACGAGTCCAAAAAAAATTGCATCAAAATTGTCACAGTCCATGGGCTATTTCTGGTCTCTGAATGCTTGATTTTCCACAGAAGTTTAACTAAGTGGCTATTTTTGATAGTGAAAAAACCCCAAAATTCATAGGATGAATCCTAAACTTTAGATCCGACTTTCAGGTGCAGTTAGATTCAACATTTGACAGTTTGATCTGGACAAAAAGTTTTGTCCAAAACATTTTTGATGCAAAAAAATTGCAAAATCTGTGTTTGCAAATCATAATTTACCTCAATTTGGCCAAATGATTCATGACCAAAAAGAACAAAAGAAAATTCTTAAACCTTGAAACATTTCAACAATTTTGAAATTAAATTATTTTTTATGCAAATTACTTGTTAATCTGAAAGTTCGTCAATTTTTCTAAACAACTTAGAAATCTAAAAGAAGGACATTTTGTTCAATCCATTTATTGTTGGCTTGCCCCTTCTCCTTTAAACTCTACCAACACACATTTATATCGAGTCATGAAACCGAACAACATTAACAACTATATCTAGTGTAAAATAGCTAACTATTGGTAGTGTAAGAGTGATGTTGTAGCCATGATTGTCCAGACATTATGCAAAGAAGCACAGATTTCTTTGATTGATATCGTATACCGGACTGACCATATAGTTAGAATAAAGTTAGTTTTGCTTGTCTGACTTTATCCCAACTACACAGCTGGTCCAATAAAAGGTATCACCTTAAGCCATCCTTAACTACTGGTCACACTTGACTTCACATTTTACAAAGTAAGGACACTCAAGAGCCCACTGACATCTTGTCTGAGAAGTAAATTCACACTTTCTCTACATAGTTATAATTGTAAACTGACTCTAATGCTAGTGGAGCATAGTTATTCAGTAATGCCATAGACTCTAAAATCTCCATTTACGGGAAAGACCAGTGGTAGCACAAATTGCAGATTGATATGGTGCCAGGAGAGGGATTTGACCTTTCTCTTCAGTTTTCAACACTGTAATGGAGACAGGTGAGTTCTCCCATCACAGTCACTTTGGTTATCTCCTCTGACAAGGTTTTTTCTCAGGTATCTAAGGCCCCTACTATCACATATATATATCCTACAGTGTTTTATCCTTACAACACACCTGGCAAATAGAGAAGTAACACCATGATCATCCCCAGACGACTGATAGGTTAAAAAGTTGCCCAAAGTTGCAAACAAATGTGACAGAGCAAGGACTTGAATCCAGATCTCACAAATCCTAGGCTCGTGAATGAACCATCGAACCCTACTACTTCCTTGCTCTGGTCTTCAGCCATGAAGAAAAAATGTCGAGATCGTTTCAGCGCTAATGGACACAACCTGCCCTAGAGGTCACCCTTCAAAACTGAATTCAACACTGGTACTGCATTTTGTTGGACCTGTCCAGTTTCGATCTTGAGGCTGTAGTTTGAGTCCACATTCATAGCAAATAGTGGCAAAATGCCGGAGCTTCTACTAAGCAGAACTTGACTTACAACTTTTCTAAGAATCATTATGCATTTTCTACATGAATATTGGGATAATATGTCAGCAAAGCAGACAGGAAGAAATGGCACAGGCTCTCTACATATATGGAGTGGGTCCCACGGCCAGCTGCACGACTGAAGTTGCGAGTCCCTTGAGTTGTGCTTCCCCCCTTAGATGTATTTCAAGCCTCCTAAAATGGAAGAAAGATCAGTGTCTCCAGCCAGCACTCTGGACTGACTTCCCAGTAGCACTGGCAACACAATTTTAGAGCAGAGGGTGGAGATGATTACTTAAATGAACTTACACATGATGGCAAATAACTATGCTTAATAAAACTGAGAGCGCTTTAATGATTTCATTCTGGTGATTTAATTTATAAAAGCAAAGCTTAATCATTTAATAGCATCATTAAGAAAACACCACAGGAAGTTTAGAAATAAAGACCCATCCATATCTCCTGAGAAATGAGTTTCCGTCTAACATTCAGCTCATGACAAAATAAAACAGGAAGCTCACAGCTACTTCAATAATGGCACTCAAAATATAAGCAATCCCAAAAGAATCTGGTCAGATCCATCTTCTCTAGCATAGAGCAGGCTGTTCACTATAATGTGAGAAAGACCATAAGGACAATATCGGTGACAGGGACACACATATTTTGCTTGGTTAAAGAATGCGTTGCAGCCACCATGCGAATGCCCGTGGTGATAAAAACGGCTTCAAGTGCAGTGAATTTAAACAAGATCGTCTTATGTCACAGCATTTGGAAAAAAATAACAATGGAAGCATCCTCTACCAACACATATCTACATTTTGTGTGTTTTTGAGTTGCAAGAGAAAATCTCCAAGGACAGGATTAACTAAGAGTTTGCATTGGGGTAATGGAAAATATGACCTCATTAGCACTGGGTTTGTCATTTGCTCCATAACAAAAAAGTAAATTACAATGCATTAATGCAGTTAGTGTTGTTTTTAATGTGCACTGGGATACAATAAAACTTTTTATTGGGGAAGTGCGATGGCATGTTTGCACTACAGTATTAGCACTAGTGTTCTGATAGGGCAGCCAATCATATTACCCAGTGGAACACTCTTATAATGATGTAGTAAAATTTGACTCTGATATAGTAAAATCTGTTTATGGCAAAGCTGCTTTTTCACACAATTCTTCCAGGCTGGGGCAAGGAGTGGAAGGGGCAGAGGCAAGTGCTTTCTTTATAACCTTGTTTAAAGGAAGGCGCTGTTTTTCTTTCTTTAATTGAAGCTTCGGAGGCATCGGAGCCTCAAGAAGGAAACAAACGCTACGCAGTCCGCTTTCCCTCTCGGATATGTCCCTTTTCCCATGTTTGTCACCCAGGTGTCATAAATCAGAATCCACCTTTTGGTGAAGGGACCTAGACAGGAGTATTGTAATTTAACACACTTTTAATGGGCCCGTCACGGAATTTTTCATGTATAACTCAGCGAGTGTAAAACGACCGCAAGCACATTCAATGCTTTCCAGTGGGAGGGTGAGGGGGGCAGATCCTTTCTTTGTTGAATACAGTGCTTGCTTGTGTTTGTAGCTGTGTTGGCAACCTGGTCTCCTCCTGGCCACGCACTATTATTAAGTTACCAACAACAGGTCTGCAGTGTTAACAAATATGCGCAGGTGCTCCTGGGACGGCTGTTCTGAGGTTATGATCATGCCCTTCTCTATTTTTTCAATGGACAAAGAGTAAAAAAAAAAAAAAACTCTGAAATTCATTTAAATTGTGCTCACCGGTCATTCATTTCAGCAGTAACATAGTGGTTTCTCATTCTTGTGGGTGACCTTTACTAGGTCACACTTCAGCAGTGCCTGATTAACTCTGTTCAACTATTCATGTCCAGACTGGACGATGGTATTAGTTGGCCTCATAATCTAAGGCTGGGCTGGGATTTTGCAGTGCCCCAAGGCGCATTGCAGATGACTTTGCTTGCAGCTGAACAGGTGGATAGTAGTGAGCATCTAAGGCACAGAATAGAGGAGAATCCACAAAAAGAACCAGCCCTGAATCGGTCACAAAACCCTAAATAACTCCAGGCAGTCAATGGACCAGCTGAGCTTATGCCATACATGCAGTTCACTCCCTCGTCCAGTGCCTGTGCTGGAAAGTTATTTATTTGTTTGCAATCTAGTTTTCCATTGAAACATTTTAGTAATAAAGAGACATGAGGGGAGACACATTAGGAAGCATATCATATATCAAAATGAAAAGTACCACCAAAGCTCCATGATAAACGTGGGATAAAATGCACTTTGTTTTCTTACAAGACAAAGCAATAAGGAAAATGCTGTGTCTGGAGTAATTCTGAGCCTGCAACTTCTGCTGGTTATTTATTTTTATTAAGCAAATATACAGCTCTGCAAAGGTACCTGATGCTAACAAACCAGACACAGCAGAGTCCCAGCTCTGGGAAGATCACAATCTAACACAGACAGGGCGGGCGCGGGGAGCAGAACAGACCAAATAAAAGGTTCCTGGAGCACGCTGAAGAAATTTTAGATGGGGAAACCGATACAAGCAGAATGTATAGAAGCAGCAAGCAGTGAAACTTTTGAAACCCCATGGTCACTGCTCAGTACAAATCACCCATCTCTACTGATATCTTCATGTCCTTCCTCTCACTCAGCCCTATTTATTTATTCACCTGTGACATATTGTCTAAATCCTGTATCATAAGCTCTGAGACAAGGCAGCCTTTGTGTTATTTGAACAGGGGTTAGTACAATTGGGGCCCTGATCCCCGACCGGCGTTTTTTTAGCTGCTTCCGCAGTAGCAATAAGAAGCGGATTTGAAGGAGAAGAGATAGAGAGGAAGCACTTGCCAGGCTTGGAAACAGGACTCAGCAAAATAGGGGAAGCACCAGCAAATACCTAAACGGGGGGCCAGAAGAAAACAGGAGAACAAAAATGGAGGGATAGCAGCTTCCTGGCTCTATTTCCTAGGTAGCGGTTGGGAGTTTGCCGTAGAAATGCATGCAGAGAAGAAGAAAAAGTTATTTTGACTTACAAAAGTGAGGAAAGGTCATTAGGAAGACTTGAGAACCAATAAAGCTCTTTAAATCCTTCCTACTTGTAATGCATAGTGCAAAGCTTACAGGAAAGCTGGAGCTAAGAAAATTACAAATGGTAATGCTATTATTTGGCATATAGTTGCCAAAGGCATTCAATATAAAGATTTTACAGAGGTGTCAACTGATATATAGCAAACACACAAACAGTCTCCAACACTGTAACATATGCAAGGAGAGCTGAGGCTAAATATTAAGCATATGAATTATATATTCGCGCAATGCAAGGCTGAGAAAATGCTTGCTGTGCACCATAGTTAAAATGAGCAATAAATACCAAGGTTAATATTGGCAATGTCTTGTTGCGGAAGGCTCCCCTGAATACCCCGCACCCCACCGCGCCCCTGCCTCCCCATTCCCACCTCCCAAGTTTGGTTTTGAGACTGTTTTCTGCTGTGTTGGATAATGAAGTGATTAGATTGTTCCTTTCAGAGGCTGTTACATATTTAAAACAGGTTTCATTGCTGCCTTATTTTAAACATCAGAACCTGTTTTGGGCGCCAGAAATGTGAAACATGAACATCAATAGCGTTCCCCTGCCAAGATAAGAGCCTGCTGCAGAGGCCAAACATATGTCTTTCTCTCTTTCTCTCTCTCTCTTCCCCTGAGGAGGTTTCTGGATAAGGAAGAGGTGAGTCTATACCTGAGTGGCTTTAAATGACTCCGACACGTAGGGCCTTTTGTAAACTTGCCTTTGCTCTTTCACAGCTGAAGATTGTGTCCTTAGAAATATTGCCTTCAGGGGTTAACCTAGTGTGGCCTAGCTGATTACTGGCTATATCAGGAAAAGGATGTGTGCATAGCTCCTCCAGGTAAATGAAGCCCCCCTTTGGCTGAGTCTCCAATTGTCACTGAGCAGAAGTAGCTGTGTCCAATTCTTACTGAGCAGAGGAGGACCCTGTGAAGGGGCAGCAGGGTGTAAATGCCAAAACGCAGTGCATCTAGCTATGATGAGCAAACCGGTTCCAAAATGCTGCAGCGATTGAGAGCAAAGCCTTTGCAGCGGGACAGGTAAACCGGTGCAGCTCACTGCTCACTAACGCAGGCTCATTCTTTGCCCCCTCCGCTCCTGAAGTGCTAATAAGGGCTGGCTGTGCCTGATGAATGGTTGTAATGCTCTGAGGAACAAGTCCTGGGGCCTGAGCTCCAATGCAGAGAGACAACCCACAACTTGGCTTCCAGAGAGTTCATCCAAAAGAGCAGATTTGCAACCTGACTTTAACAAACAAACATGCTTTTAGGAGCAAGACACTTTCCCCACTAGGCTTCTTCCTGACAAGCTGGAATGAAGTCCTTGCAGCCTGAGCTGGGAAGGAAAAGACCCGTTTTCTTGTGGCCTTGTCAGAGTGATCAGCTCAGTGAAGATGAGCCTAGCCTCACTCTACCCTTCCTTGGCCCCCCTAGCAATATTTGCAATGATGGGAGACACCCGGAGACTTCCTGCTTGCACAAAGACTGGCACACCCCTTTTGTAGGGACTGCTACCAAATCTCTGTGTTGGTGTGTGTAAAATATTGATTCAGTGACAACTGCTCACAGAGCAAGAGTGGCAGAGCACGCACGCTTCTCCGCCTCGACTTGCTGCCCTTTTGGCAAATACTGCATCCTCTTCCTCATCCACGACCTACTTCCTGTGGGAAAAAAAGGACTCAAGCAGCTGGTGGGTTCCTCTTAGCTGCAAGCTGCTTGGTTTAGGTTAGCAATGCTGCAGCTGCCCTGCCTCCTTCCAGCAGCCCAAGCCCTGTGATGCACTCAAAAGTAGGGCTCCTTGAGCCAAAAGCAGTAGGGATGCCAAGAGTTAAAATGCTTTCTTATGCTCTTTCTGTAGTTATTGTGGCTGAAGGGCCATATCATATCCCCTTGCATTTATTGAGCTCCATCCCAGTGATGTGCAACACATCCTATAAACTAGAATCATTGTGATGCCTTGAGAGCACAGGGCCCTTCCATAGCAGGGAGGCTCAGACAGACACAGCTATAGGTAATACAGCTGTGGTGACAGGGTGTGCTCCCTTCTAGACCACTTTTTTCTGACTAATTTGAGTGGAGTGAATATAACAGTCCTACAGATCTAACCAGGCACCCTGCAGGGAACACTGATGCTACCTAAAAAGTCCTTCTTCTCAAGGGAACTGCAACTGGTCTCTGCATGCAGGAGAAGGACTCCTTGACCCTCAGACATACAGAAACCCTCACACCCACAACTGAAACACAGCAACAGAGAGGCCAAAAGCAACCCTCGAAGCTGGGCAGGTATGAGAAGAAAGGAAGTTAAGGTATGAGAAGAAAGGAAGTTAAGTGTGCATCCAGTGGCATGGGAAGTCTGAATAGGGGAATGTATTTGGCCAGGGTGCTGCAGCTAAGAGGTAAAATTGTCAAAAACACCCAAATGATTTAGGTGTTCTGGGCTCCCAACAGCCAAATTGTTAAATATATTTAGGTACCGAAAGCCATTAACTCACAGCCCAGTGGGATTTGCAAAAGAGGTTCAGCATCTAATGGGAATTAAGCATATGGGGACTTTTGAAAATCCTAGGAGGTGCCTGTCTGCACCTTTAGCCATTTAAATCTGACCCGTCATTTTTTAAAATTGGACTTAGGCTCCTCACGCATTTCGGTTATTTTAAAAACGTTGCCCAGCACCACCAGATTTCCTGAAACCTACCACAAGATCTTCAGGGACTGCAAGACCTTGGGACCCCCGCAGCCAGATTCCCCCTAGTGTTACCCTAGGACATCGGCAGGAAAAGTGGCACAGCGAACGTGAAAAGGTCAAACTTCCTAAGGCAGCTTCTAGCTTGGGTGGGCAAAATGTTCCATCTAAATTATTCCAGCACGTTTGCCAGGGCTGTACACGCATTTTTTTTTTATTGCAGCGTTGCTCTTGAGTGCTTGATTCATGAGCTTTCACAACACATTTCCATTTTGCCCTAGAATCTTTAGAACGTAAAAGTCCCAGCTGTTTCACCGGGTGATTGTATCAGTGCCTGATATTCTCTCTCAGTCACCCGTAGTATAACGGCAGCCAGCAAACTGTAGCGCTCACCATCGCTGCAAACTCTGACAAACAAGGCCCTTCTTCAAACTCGCTTCCTTCCATTTGTCTGTTAAGCTCATGATGAGCTTGAAATAGCCCATTAGCTCCATGACAAAGAGAGAGTCAGAACTGCACTGCTATCTTTGAGCCAACCAGCCACCAAAAACCTCAAACCTGCTGCAAAGCACGGGAGGGGGGAAAAAAAGAACAGAGCTGCTGCTTAGAGGAAAGGTTCACAGACAACATTGCTGTAGCCATGATCTCCGCCTGAGGCTTCGGTGCATCAGGAGGTCTGGGAAAAGAGGAACAGAGAAAAGGGGAGGAATATTTAAAGGCATTTTGCTTCATTTTGTATCATTTTGGGATGGTCTGAGCAGCCTGGTCAGACCCTAACATCCCTGTTGAAGAGTTTGATCTGCTCCCCTCCCCTGGAAAATGTATTTTGTTGGGATACAGATAAAGATACAGGTAGAATTGTTTTCAAAATTATTCTATTATAGCAGAGACTTACTTAAGGGAGTTAGGCACCCAAATCCCATGGAAAGACAGTGATAATAGTGTCCTACCAACCTCAGACCCATTTGGAAAGTCCAGACTACATTGTGATGGTGAGGCATTACTTATACTTCAGTCGCACCCAGGAACTTCAGGCAAGCTGAGGCCTCACTGTGCTAGCTCCTGTACATACATGTAGAGTTTACCGTGTTAAAGGTGGCATGTAAAGGTGGTGTGAAACAAAGGCAAGGGGAAAAAGGTATAAAACAGACAAGTGCAGTATTTCATAGTGCACACTGTCCCCTTACTGTTCTTTGTAGTGATAGCCCCTTAGGAAACTTGAACATGAAATGTGATTCTTTAATGCAGTTCTCTACAAAATGTCTTGCAGCTACTGGTTTATTTAGCATCAGCTTGCTCAAGGTCACCAGGCTATTTACAATGCTGGTTTGCAGCTTACCATGATGATTCTTATTTTTAGGGCCAAATGTCCAAATGCCTTCAAATTGACCTGTCTTGGCACGTGACTGCAACCCCACATGCAAATAACTTCTACATGCAATATGGAAGCAAGATCATTTGTCAGCCAGGAACTGTCACCCAAAAGAAAGAGGCCTTGAAATGAGGTGTACAAATGATAGCATTAATTTCACAAAAGGGCTCTATCTGTGACTGCATTTATGCTTTTTTTCCCTTAGAAGTGTCCATTGTTGTTAAAGGAAAGGTTGACCTGGAAATTAAGACACTGAATAAAGAAACGACTTGAAATTAGGGTTCAATACATATTTTTGCTACACACTTCTTTGAGGAGGCTTTCTGACTCAAATTTCCATCTGTAAATTTAAGGTAATAATATTTCTTTTTGTCTATATTGTCTGTTTAGACTGCAGCCTCTTTGGGACAGGAACTGCCAGTCACCAGGTATTAGGGGTGTGTGAAGCGGGCCCTATTTGATTTGGATTCAGCCCAAATCATGGACAGTGATTCAATTCGTTGATTCAGATCACTCTCCCTGATTTGATTGGGCTGAATCCAAATCTGAAGATTCAATGTTGATTTGGAAAATCAGTGATTCAGACATAGACACAGCTTTAAATGTTTTTTTCTACATACCTCGAGGTACCAGCGCAGCTTGTGAATGCTACAATGTGGGGGTGCATGGAGCATCCCACAGGAGTATGGGGGGGCCCACCATTTGCTCAGTGGCAAACCTCAAAGTGGACCAGAAGTACTTCTGTTTCAATTCGGGGTCTGCTGGGGAGCACGCAGAGGACGGGGGGCCCTGCATCCCCCCAGCTTGGTGATCAGCCATGGGGGGACCCCAGGTGCCCTGCCCCAGACCCAGAAGGCGCCAGTCACTGAGCTGAGGGAGCATGGGAGGTACCCCAGCACATTCCCCGGCAGACCCAAAAGTGGACCAGAAGCACTACCAGGTCTGCTGCTGAGCATGCTGGGGAACCCCCTGCACTTCTGTGGGACGCTCCACGCTCCCCAGCACTGCAGCGTTCATGAGCTGCTGCTACCTAGAGCTGTGTAGAAAAAACATTTAAATCTGCATCTATATCCGAATCACGGAATTGATTCGAATCTTTCCGAATCGATTTGGAGGGCTCTGATTCAATTCGGTGAAATTAAAGGGTCCTCGGATTCGATTCAGCTGCAGAGATTCAGCCACCGAATCGGGCTGAATCTCTGCTGAAACAAATCAGGGACCAAAGCTTTGCACAGGTATGTACTCAGTATTTATTCAGCAGGCTCTGATCTGGGCTGGGCCCACTAGCTGCTTTTTCCTAGAACCATTGCAGCTTCCGCAACGGTAGCAATGGTTGGGACCCTTAGTGGTTTGGAAGACAAGCTGGTTCAATGCCAGAAGCTAGCTACTCTCACTGCTGTTAGCACCCTTGGAGCTGTCAGAGTAATATCAGTAGGAAACTGTTCTACTGAAAACATACCATTACGTGGACCCTCCTAGATCAGACACTTTAAGCACTTCACAAATTAATTCTTCCTCCTAATATCCCTGTAAAATTGATAAAAACGCATGAAGTTTAAATGATTTACCAAAATTCCCACAGTGAGTGTGTCAGAGCTGCGGCAGGGGGAAAACTTTCGTTTCTCAGTGTCACAATCTTTGTTTATGAGCAGAAAGCTGCATGTTCATGGACAGAAGCTGCACTTTGACTATGTGACCCATGGATTAACAGAACATTTGCACCAGATTTTTAATACTCAAAGAATTCCTTGGATGTGGTAAATGGAGAAAAGTGTGTTAGGAAAATTTGGAATGAACCAACCTCAACAACGTTTAACACCAGTATAGCACTTATGAGCCTACATAGCAGCAAATGCAAATCATATTAGCAACCTTTTGTATATCCACATTAGTGCACATCACTCAAAAATAGTACCTTGTTTAATCTGGTATTCAGCAACTGGGGAACTGGATCCTTCCCTATATCAACATGAATGAATCTTTAGTGCAGAAGGTAAAATATCATGCTACATGCATTACCTCAACACATTGGACGGTAGTAGCTGTGTCACTGTGAAAGCAATAGCGCTATTTTAATTGGGTATGCAGTTTCTACTGCAGTGAAGACACAGCCCAATGAGAGTCAACCTAGAGGAAGGGAATGTAATCCCCAATGAGCTAAACGTGGAAAAATTACAAATGAGATGGAAGCCTTAGTCCATCAAGGCTCTTGAAGCTAATGTTAGCCCTACTGGGCATATGCTAACGTGAAGCCCATACTTGTTTGGTTGGATCTGGGCCAATCTCTAATCTCTATCTACAAATATTTATCTGCCATTTTTGCTGCTTATGAAACATCAGCCTCACTTGGGTCATAGAGATACTGTACTGATGCTGTTATTTCTGCTGCAGTTGCTATGATGTCCAGTGCTATATGAGGTCTGTGCAGAAACACACAGTGGCCTAACTAGGGTGGGCAATGAGGGCAGCCCCCTGAGTGCCAATTTGGGAGGGGAGGCAGAAAAAAATGCTGCCACCACAGCCACACAATTGTGCCCAAGGCAACACAGCCAGACCTTGTTGCTACCCCTGTGTGTTGCAGCTACCCTAGGCATGCAGCTGCATTGTTACACCTCTGGCAACACACCACTGCAGAAAGACTTTCCCCTCATGGAGGATTTTGCCTTGACGAGCCCAGTGACACGAATGTGAATCCCCCACAACCATTGTTCATGTCCCACTTTTCCCCTCTGTCTACTGACCAAACCATTAAAAGCCCGGAAAGAACAATCCCATTAGACAGGATAAGCTCAGATCCGGAGGCCTGGGGTGATGAGTAGAGCAATGTGGAGCATAACTCAATGAAATACAAAGCTAGTTAACATCTGAAGGTGTTTTGTGCTTATGTAATGGAAAAGCGGGGAGATTATATATAATCTCGTATAAAAATTGGACCACTTTTCTGCTAACTTCTTGAATGAACCTCACCCAATCCATTTGTCTTGTTATAAATGGCTATTAATACTTCAACTTTGAATTTATACCATTCCTTTCCGCCTCAAAGTGCCTCTCACATCTAAGACAATTATTATGCCCATGTTACAGATCAGGAAACTAAGACACAGAGAAATTAAGTGATCTGGCCAGGGTGTCAGGCTAAACTAACAGCAGAGGAAAGACCAGAACCCATGTTTTCCATGCTTTGTTCTTTCTCCCCCATGAGTACACTGTGCTACCTTTCACGTTATTCATCATCACAACACACCTGATATTGTTTATTCAATTAAGCAAAACTGGCCAGTTATCCTGGTGCCTTTCTCTATCATTGGTAAGTGGTTTTCTTTGTACTGCCTTTGATGTTGCTGCAATAACAATTCACCTTGCTAATGTGACTGGGCTTGTTCTAAGGGTATGGTAGACTGGCATGCAGTGCAGATTTAAGTCACATTTTCCTGCGATAAGTAGACTGAGGAACTTTGCCCAAATATTTTAAATACTCAGGAAAAATAAAGGCAGTTAAATAAGGTCTATTTAATGCCATCAATTGTCCTGTTAGGAGTTAATGGGGTCTGGTAGGGTTCCAAAGTCCAACAGACAGAAAGCAACGGCGAGGGGAGGAGGAGGACAGAAGGGAAAGAGGGGGGGGAGAAAGGGAGGAGTTGTTGGGTTCAGCCAGATAGACCTTGAAGTGCAACAGCTGTGGCTTGTCTTTGAGTAGAGGATCAAGTCGAGAATATGAGATAGGCAAACGTTGGCTTAAACTTTCTTCTCTCTTTGATTGTCCTTGGACATCTGCCTCATCTCCTGTCAAGAATGTTTGGCAGCTGTGAGCTCAGAATAACACTGCTGCTCAGCCAGGCCGCTATCTGAGTCTTCTAATACTTTAAGCCAACTAGTCTGTGCTGTATGCTTCGACCGATGCAGAACTATGCTAATGCCTTGAGCTAACTAGCCTTTCTAACAGCCCATGAAATACATAGAAGTAGGCCTGTGGTTTATTTTCCTCACGTGCTAATTGGCTTTAATTGTTGGCCAATTGGATTTTGAGTTTAGAAAAGAATGTCCCAGACAAAAGGAAAAGTGTTAACTTAAGACCGTGGGAGAGACAGGGCATTCTGTTCAGTTTTTAATGTAGTAGACTTTATGCAGATACATAAGTCTCAGGGCAATGGGTGTCCTAGAAAGATTTCTCAAGCATAACCAATGCAGTTTCCTACAAAAAGTATATTTCCATATAGGCTGAATGCCACTGATGGTGAGTTGTTTGCTGGACTATAAATGTTCATTTTTTGGAACCACTGCTCCTTCTATGCTCATTTCTTATCGGCCATAAGAGGTGTGGGGGTTGGCGGGGGAAAGGAGGAGAGAACTGTGAATACTGGACAATTCTGATGGCTCAGCTAATTCCAGCAATGCCTTTTTTTTCCTTTCAGGGAAAAAACATATTTATGAAAGTGCTTGTTCAGGAGAGCTACAGTATACCACATATCTGCACAGTACCAGATGGTAAAAGCAAAGGTTTCCCCTCAGTATGGCACTTGAACAATTGAGCAGAAAGAGGTAGTTAGCCATGTTCATCTAATGTAAGGCAGAAGGCAGAGTATATCTGACTTTATAGACTAACTAACTAAGGGATATATCTCATTTCAAGAGAGCTGATTTATCTTGAGCAAGGCTTCAAGTAGACAGCAGAGTAGATGTGCACCTTATAAACTAAACAAGATAAACATATTAGTTAGTCTATAAGGTGCACATCTACTCTGCCATCTACTTGAAGCCTTGCTCAAGATAAACCAGTCCTCTTGAAATGAGACTAATGGACAGTTTATGTGCCTATTAGGTCTCTGAACCTGATATTACTTTATGGGCCAGATAGACTAGAAGCCAGATTTTCAGCGGTATGTTGGGGATAGGTGCTGTATGACTGTGGCCCATGCCTAGCTGACATCTTACCGAAATATACCATCAGGGCACTGGACAGTAGCGCCACCACCAGTCTCCAGTGTACTTTTCTTACCTGCCACGCCTTGATGTCCTTTAACTATTGAGAGTTGGATGTGGGTTGGCGGGGATCCCGGCGGTCCTCTTGGGAGCTTTATTTGTGGGGCTCCATCTCCCCTCACACTTCACGCTAACCACTTCCTGGATGACACACATCAGAGCCTGGATCCTGTATCACCCCAATGCTGCTGCCAACTGGCAGGCCAAGTGAATGCTTAGGAATTTAGTTCCATTCATTTGAGTGGATGGAAATTGCTCTGAGGCCATTTTAAATCAGTCACTCCTTGGTCCGTAGACCCATCAACTAAGTTCAGTCCATCTAAAGTCCACCAGGCCAATGACCTTAAATCAATTCCTCTCAGGTTCCTGTGTTAATTGGCCCAGCTCAGTCCATTTAAGGATCCTGATCAAATAACTAAACAAACAATAAAAGACCAAGGAACAAACACCTCCCAGGCTCCTGGGTCAATCAGTTCAGGTCAGCCCCTTTAAGAATGACTCTGCTCATCAAACAAAAAATGAAAAAACAAAACATTCACTGGATTCTTCCTGTGGCTTGGCTCCTCAGGGTCAGGACCTCTAAGTATCTTCCTGGTGGGGAGCTCTCTCTCTAGCTGCCTTACCTGGCACCAGGAAAGGGGAGCACAATCCTCCAAAACAACAGAAGAGAAAAGGAACAAAAAGGAGCAGCAGGGCCATGCCCCTAGAAACTCGTGAACCGCTTCTCAGTGACTCCACCACTTTAACCCTCACCTGGCCATCTTCGAGTGTTTCTTGGCTCTACATGTCCCAAAGCTTGTTAGTTGTTCTCTGACCACTCTGACTAGAGGATCTGCTTCCCATCCTTTTGCCCTGCTCTCTTCCCCTCTCATGGTAATTTAATACAAGTTAGTTACTTAAATTGCTTAGGGGGACTTCTGAAAATCTCATGAGGCTCCTAAATAAAATATCACTGAAAACTTGGCCATAAATGAAGCCTGTCACACAGTTGTAAAATTGACTCCCAAACCCATGCTACCAATCTAAAAGCTGGGCCCTCCTTCTTTTTGGTGTCTTCAGAATCCAACCAAATCTCCAAATGAAGGATCTATATCAATCATTACCATTAAAAAATCCCTAGGTATAAGAATAGATTATTCCAGTGTCAAAAAAGATGCTGCAAAAGCCCTGATTGGTGGTGAAGTTTTCTACCCATTGCAAAGGGAAAAACTGATCAATTATTAAAAACAAATAAAATCTGAGTTTCATCATGCAAAGAAAAGTTAATAGCCTAAAATATACCTCCCCCCACTCACCACCTAGTGAAATAAAAGTGATAAAACAGTCATACAGTGAATGATGGCTATTCTACTGACTGGCGGTGTGGTACATTTTCTCTTGTGGCTGTAGAGTCCAGTGTTATGATTTCAGGTCCTGTCACAGTGGTCACAGGTGTATATAGTATTAGGGGCTACTGTACAGCGAGAGCCTGTTTCCTTTGGTCACATTTCTGTTCTAATTCTAGTAACTATTTCTCATTGTGATGTTGGACTCCATGATTGAGAAAGGAGCACCAATTTGTTGCCGGGAATGCCAGCTAGGGGGGGCCTCCCCCCACACCCCCCCAACAGTCACTGACTGGCTGCTGAGGGACCTCCCCAGTTGTGCCCCGCTAGTGCTCCCCCAGACTCAGGAGGCATCAGTCACCCATGGTCCTGTTGATTCAAACAGTGTCCTGCCAGTGGAGCCAGTTTCAGGGGGGGCACAAGCTCTCTCTATACCCCTCAACCAGCTGGTGTGCTTGCTGTCTGGGGGGGCAGCAGCACTCTCGGGGGGGCCTCCCCATGAACCCTCCTACATGTCACCTATGAACATGTCACCTATGAAATAGTTTCATTCAAGTGTGAACCATACACTTATTTACCTCTCAGGAGACCTGCTCCTGTGAACACTGAAGGGGGCACAGGTTCACTAGTGGCTGGAAGAGGCCCAGAAATAATGTATTTAGTGCTTGTGAAAAGTGTCTGAATGAGAGAGTGAGCAAGCTAAACTTAGTGAATATTTATTGGCCAGATGTCTTAGGGAATAATGCTCTCCACCATGGGGTTGGAGGAAGGCATATACCTTCACACAAGATCAGATGGCAACAAACTCTATAATCTATCACATCTAAAGGCCGAGACAAAAGCGAAGCAATTACTCATTTGAGAGCTCCTTTTTACTGACAATGTAGTCACTGCCCATGAAGAAGGCCAACCACAAATATCCATGAATCACCTCTCCCATGCTTGCAGGATGTTTGCCCTGACCATCAGCATTAAGAAGACTGTGGTCTTAGGACAGGGTGTTCACCAGTCACCATCTATCAGCAACAACAACAAAATCTCTCCCTCAAGTCTGAGAAAGTTGAGATTATGGAGTGCTTGTAGCAATCTCTTCTCCAGGTTTGATCAGTGCACAGTGATGGAATCTGGCCCTAACCAGCAAAGTGAAAGTTCTCCAGGCACGACAGTGTTCTCAATTGAAAAATTATACAAAGTTGGCTCATTTGTGTTCATCCTCCTCCATCCCCTGATATTTAGGGATATGTAGAGCTATGAGGGGAGTATGCCGGGGAACAGACATGGCAGATAATGCTGTACCTGATGCATGGTCCCATAAGGACAGTAGTCAGGTAGAACAAATACAATAAGATGCATAATGTATGCTAAAGGGTTGAACCTATTGCAAAAACGCCATGAGAATGAAGGAAGCAACACTTGCTTTCTTGCATCCTATTCATCTCCTGTGCCAAGTATCTCACAGCTAAGGAGAGGACGTGGGTTAAAATATTTTCCAAGTATCCATCTATTTGCATACAAACCTTTAGAACATTTTCTATAGCAAGGCTGTCCAACTTTTACCACAGCTGCGGGCCACATGTGACACCGGTGTGTGGGCCCTGGGTCACACACAGTAGTCCATATGCTGTAGGGCAGGGTTCCCCAGTTCCCTGCTGTACCACACAGGTGGAGCCAGCAGTGCAAGGCCCCTGGGATGCCCCTCCACTGTGCAACTAGTGGTGCAGGGCCTTCCCCAAGCCCACTCCTGCCTGTGAGACAGTGGGAGAGGCAGCTGCAGGAGTCCATGGGCCACATACTAGCAACTTTTTCTACCAGGTGGACATCCCTGTTCTATAGCATTCCTCTCATGCATCTGGGTTCTAGGGCAACGGGTATAACACCACATATGTATAGCATTTATTGCAGAAGATACAACATTGCTGCTCAAAGCTAGGATTGACCCATGTTGTCTGAACCTTATAACAGAACTCAAGCAGAATCCATGTTGAGGTACTGAAATGGTCAACAAAGACTTCATCCCATATTCCAGTGCTTTTGCACTTACCTATACCAGATGGGATGGGATTAGAGCTGGGACTGCCAAAATACCGCAAGAAAAATTGCTCTTGTGGTAGTTCCAGCTTGGACAAGAAGTGGAAATTGTGTAAATCTCATGAGTCATCCCCCAGCTGCAGAGGTTTGGATAATGTGGATAAGCTCAGACACTTGGGAGCTTCAGCCAAATCAAACCTGAATTGTGAACATCTTGAGGTTGTCTCCTCACAAAAGCCCTTGAATGACGAACGCAAGATTTTTACTCCCTTCTGCTGCCACAGTGAGGAAAAGAGCTATGTATCGGGGAGTGCCAAATGGTGTCTAATTGTCCCCTTAAAGGATTCATATCATGCTTTTCTGCTTGTGAGGGTAGTGTTTTCTCCCATGCAAAGGTGCAAGGGAAAAACTGTCGACAGAGGACTTACAGCTCTAATGAGTAGTCTGAGCTACTGCACTGACTCTGTGCCCTTGCTGCAGGCACTGCAAGGATGCTTTCCATATTGGATTAGCTGTCCCACTGTTACCCATACCTTTGTTGTCTGGATTTACAAGGTATGCCCAGGACTCTCCTGCTGCCTGAACCCTGCCTTGATCTGACTATAACTTATCTTTCACTAAGGTCTATATTTTCCCATTGTGGAAAGTCAGCGTCCTTCCAGGTGGATTACTTTCCTCTTGAGAACTGATGCTTGCAACAGCAGTCTTGAAAGACTCCTGATATCTGCTTCTCACTCTTCACAAGACAAGACAAGACCACCCAGTGATTTGCCTGAAGAAATATTACACCAGGCAGTGGGCCGGCATGCCTGAAATTGGCCCAGAGAGCACACTGACACCAAATCACCCCACTTAGAAAGCACAAGAGGATTAATAACTTAGACCATGTGCCAGAAAAACCTAAACTAAAAAATTAGGCCAAATCCAAGCCCCACCAGAATTCGGAGCTTTGCAGATTTTTATCACCAGCGCCCAATAAATCCTCTCCACAATGACTCATTTTGTTACCCTGATCTGCCTTATAAAGCATGTAGTGGAAATTTGTAATATTTTCCTTTCTTATTGCTTTCTTTTGTAAAACCATCCCTCCTTATATCTTACTGCCATTTTCCTGTTAGTCATATGTTGCAGTTCTTAAGAAAGAATTTTTTAAGAAGAAATACTGATGTCAGGTTGTTATATGGTTTGTTAGTACCTTCTAACTTTTCTTATGGCAGAAGGCAGATTTTTAGAAGTGGCTGGAAACAGAATTTTTTTGGAGGGGGAGGGGAATTTCTATTAATATATATAAAAGAGAGATAGCTTTTGTCTTACAAAAAATCATTTCTCCCTGTGGGCAAATCAGACATTTGAATCATTACTCATTTTAATCTGCAAAACCAAAATATTTAGCTTTATATGGATTTAGCTCATTTGATGAAAAATCAGATTTCTTTGTGGAAAGGAAGCACTTTTTGTGAAAAATACAAGTAAAAAAAAAGCCTTGACCCTAACCTTTTGGACATCACTAATCATTTCCACAAACAAATGCATACATACACACACAGTATACCATTATGTACAGCTGGAGGTGTTCAGAACTTACAGAATCCCAGTGATTTTTATTTAGTCGCCTAACAATGGATTTAGGCAACCAATTTTGAAATTTCAGTGAAAAAACTTTTCAAAGATGCACTTCATAGGCTAGATAGATAGATAGACAGACAGATAGATAGACATAGATATGATATGGATATAGAGTGGATTCAAAGATGCAGCTTTGAAGTTTTTTCACTGAAGTATCAAAATGTGTAAAGTTATATATCAAACTTATATAAAATATAAATATATAAAAATATAAAATGTATATATAAAGGCAAATCAGAGTAATGATATAGACATAGATATACAGGCAGTCCTCGGACTTACAACACAATTGGTTCCTGAAAACCACGTCTTAAGTCAAAACATCGTAACTCAGAATCAATTTTCTCATAAGAAACAACGTTATAAATGAGGGATTGGTTCCTGAACCAAGACCCAAGACCCTATTTTGACTAAAAATACCCAATAATTTTGTACTCGATCGATTAGAGATTGAGTAATTATAGATTATATGGCTACATTATTGATATTTTAAATAGCAATCATATTGATTTGGAAGGACTTCTTTGAGGTGACCTTGCTGGACTTTTTGAAGAGCTTTTGGTTGGACTTTTTGAAGGGCTCTTGGCTGGAGTCTTCTCAGGAGTCCTGGCTGCAGGTTTTTCTGAAGTCTTGTCCGCTTTCTTAAAGAAAGCGTCCAAGGAAGTTTGGACAGATGTTCTCCAGGGAGACGGGTGACACAGTGAACTTGTTCACTGGCGTGGCATCGCATTGGATCGAGTGTTGTAAAGTTGAAACTGTCATAAAGTTGAAGCAAGGTGTCAATTCATAAACGTTGTAAGTGTGAAACGTAACTCGAAATATTGTAAGTTGAGGACAGCCTGTAGATGTATTCAGTGTACATAATGGTACATGAGAAGAAAGAAAATAATAATTTCCTTTTAATTAGTCAAAAATTATTATTTAGCTCTCTCTGTTTTTTAGACTGCTGCCTATCACTGTAAACTCTGAAGACCTTTCACATAATATTAATGTCAATAATAAAGCCATAGGGAACTTTATGGAGCACAAGCTGAGCTAGGTCTGGAATTGAGAGCAGAGTGTTTTGGCAGGGCTCATTTTCCCAGGTGAAACACCATGGCTATCCAGGGTTGCAGACCCATGGTACCACACTGTGCTGTGTAGACATACCAGCTCATTGAAGGATAACATGGATGTCTCTACATGGTGCTTCACTGTTTTTTGTAGACATATCTGCAGTCTTTCTGATATAGCTCACATTTCAGAATCAAAACACAGTTTGTGGTAGTATCATAAAAGTGAATAGCTGGGGGCAGAGAGTACCTGGGTGCAGAGAGAGCACTAGAAGGTATGCTCTGCTTATCTGCCCAGCATGGATGGAGTCACTAACAAAGTAGGACTTAGCAGGTGAATAAAAGGGACTTTGTTCTTCCTTATTCCCTTTGTGGCTGACATTAATAAAGTAGCAGAAGTGCTAGTGCTAGGGCACTACTTATTGGAATAGCCAACAATAACTTCAGCCTGGCCCTTGGCACGTATTCTGTAGACTTTCCTGCCACTCCTTTCTCAAGAAAAGGACTGCACATTGCTATCTTCTCTTGTGTTTAGAAACCATTTATGAATCTTCTCTTTTGTGATGTATCACATGAATTCATGAGACTGTCTTAATGCTAATTTTGTTGCTTGGTCTACTTTTTTGCCTCCCCTATTTAATTAAGATCCAGCAATGTGCAGAGCTACATTGTATAACTGAGCACATGAGCAGATATGCTGGCTTCAGAAAGGCTGTTTCTGTGCTTAAAGTCAGTCATGTGCTGAGCCACAATCTTAATTTCAGTCTTTACACCAAAAGAGAGTGGTTGATCCTTCTCCTGTTAAAAACCCTGTATTTTGGCAGGTGTTAGTCTGTGCTTTAAACTGGTTTAATTCCTATTGTTACTGGGTATTGATTTTACAATGTATAACTTCAGTGTGGCCTTGGGTTAAGATTTGGGTCAGCCCCTCTTCTTTAATGCAAACCAGTTCATCCATTCCCTTCCCCCTGTGATATCTCTTTGGTGGATCTCAACTCCCTGGTGGGCTAGCGGGACATCCCGCAGCCTCCTTCTGGCTGGTGGTCTATGGGAGGGAATAGGATTACATCTTTCAGCAGCCAATGGTTTTGCCTTTAGGCTCAATAAATGGGCTTTTTTATTAAAAAATAATAATAACACAGCATGTCATTCTTACTGTGCTCTGCTTGGTGTGACTGAACCTGCAGAGCCAGTGGGAGTGGGGTCTGTAGTGATAACAGTAACCACTGACTTTCCCTTTCCTGATTTCACCTCTTTCTTTATGTTTGAGAGCTTTGTTCCAGACTAGGAGATTATGCAATGGGCTGAGGAGGAGATGTGACTTCAGTGAGATATAGCACACAAAAAAGTGTGACAAATTGCAATGACAAGGGCTGCGATGGTAGCTTGTGATGGAGTGAAATTAAATCCCTAACCAAACAATACGGCATTATGCTACGTTCTATAGACACCCTTGTTGAGGCTAGATTGAGAGAAAAAGAGACAGGCAAAAAGAAAGATGCACACATACTTTCCCCCACTAGCCCTTTCCCCCCAAAATGTCAATGCGATAAACAAAAATTCAGTAATGCAAGAGCCCAAGGGGGATCCACGAGTCTGGTATGCCTATAACACATTGCAGAAATGCCCGGAGAACGCACAGGCTACAGTGTGGCCCCTGTTCTGCTGAGGCAGTCAGTGCTTCCTAAAGTGAGACAGTCTGTACCCATAACTCCACTTTTACATTCAGGGTCCCAACTAATGAGCCCTCCTTCCAAATTAAGAAACTGCCTGACCTGGCTCTACAAGGAGGCTGAGTGGCTTTGTGCTCCACTGCTCCATACCCCCTTGGGCTTCATTGACAAATGAAGGTGGTGCTTTTTTCTAAAGAATCGTTGCAAACTAGCCTTTGGCTCCAGTGATGTAGTTCACAGAAACAGTGCTGCTTCCCCGAAGAATAGGTGCAGGCATGACAACCAGGTCCTGCATCCTGGGCTGATGGTAGCCACTGTAGCAGTTGGGTTGACTGTGGTAAGCAGTTGCCATTCTTGTGCTCAGTAGGTGCTCAAGGCAGATGTCCTGGTTGCCCGCCCTTTGTTGCCCTATTGTGCATATGTGCGTTGTAGTCCAGATTCTGGGACGAGTCCAGGGAGTATTTGGTACCGTGCATGGGAGACAGGAACATGAAAGACCTGTCAAAGCACCTTGCAATCTTCAGGCCATGCAGATGGTAAATCAGTCACTGGTCTCTAAGGCAGGGGTGGGCAAATTGCAACCCGCGGGCCAGATGTGGCCTGCTAGACCATTGTGTGTGGCCTGTGGGGCCCCTAAAAAATTTAGAAAGTTAATATTTATCTGCCCCTGGCTGCCTGCCATGTGGCCCTCGGTGGCTTGCCAGAACTCAGTAAGCGGCCCTCTGCCCGAAATAATTGTCCACCCCTGCTCTAAGGTAATGTCTGTACTGTTTCACTGGCAGGTCTGGATGCCCTTGCTCTGGCTCCCAGCTTGACCAAACCCAGCAATTAGGTAGAATAGATGGCTCAAAGCGGCTCTGAGTGTATGCCCCAAAAAGGGCCCAGAGCCCCCAGAATGAAGCAAAACTGAAAAAGGCTGCTGATCCTTGCCAGAGGCAGATGGGGAGCGAATGCCCACACCACACTCCCTCTGAGTTTCATGACTGGAAAAATGAACTTGATTCTCAGGAAGTGAATATGAATATCCAGCCAAGTATGCACTTTGTGAACTGGTCAGTTTTAATGGTCCTCTCAGAGAAACACTCTTCTTGGGACTCCTGGCTTCGTCTCCACTGGAAAGAAACAATAGCTCAATCTGTTAAATGTTTTACATTCAACTTCCACCCCTCTCATGTTGCCATGAGCCCAGACTTTAAAAACATTTCAGACTTAAAAGGTTAAGATTTAAGTGCTGCTGATTTTATCTGGGCTTTTAACTAACATAGGCAGGTGGATTAGAGATATGTGTACAATCTCCACTCTAGACACTTGGGTAAATATGCACAAGTGCTGAGTGAGCTCAGGAAGGAATCTGATGTTATTGTCTATTAATTTGAAAGCGGAGATTAAAGAAAGTGCAGAAATCAGTAATGTAAATATCAAAAAGGATTTCCATTTATATGTAAGAACATTACTCTAGCAGCCTGGCTATTTCAAATAACATGAAAGGGGTTTTTTTCCTAAGAAAAAAACTGTGAATTTGTTTAAATTTACATATTTTCTTCCTTCTTTGTTTGTAGGAATGGACGCCATACTAGCAGCCAGGAGTCAGACAGCTTAACAGTGCTGCTTTTTGTCTGTAGCTTCACAGAGCTGGTAGACCTATATATTTAAACAGCAAAAGTATGTCACAAAGCTGAAGGCAAGTTGACCGGTATTTCAAGCGGCATTTCAAGTGGCAAAACTCGTGCTGAATCCGCCCCCCCACCGCATATTTTAGTTGGAAGCTAGTTTTCAAATTAATTTGACTTGTCTTCAAATGTCTTTAGTATGTCCATCTTTCAAGAAATAATTTTCAGTCCCTAGGCCATTTAACCACATTTTGGCTACAGCCGTTGGCCACTAGGTCATGCAAGTGGTTACCTAATTCACATGGTGTTGCTTCTGTTTTCTGATTGGATAACTAAAACTTTTTTTTTAAGAGATGGACAATAATTGGTAAGTTGTGAATAACAGTCTCCCAGGGAAAACCCAATAGCTACACGTATTGTTCTTTACCCATTTTAGATATATTATCCGTTATAGCATAATTCCATTACTTCTAGAAGCAATAATTTCTTTAAAATTGCAGCACACATTGTCTGAATGCCATGGGTGTCCTTAAAAGTCATGTTGCTGGGTAAAAAAAAATCATAAAATGCTCTCCATTCAGGTAACTTTTGCAAATACCTGGAGGTCATCTGAATAGTGGAAAATCATGTATTGTATGACCCCATGAATCACAGGAGCCCAAGCTCAGCACTTTTTAATGGTAGCAACAGTCATCTGTTTTATCCTGCTCTGTGCTCAGCCGCTTCTTATTTTTGCCTTGATCTCTCCGTAATGCAACTTTTCATAGAAATTCCAAAAAAGGGATCTCAGCTTTATGTTTAATTGCAAAAAGTTCTAAATTTAGTCATGAAAAAGCCCTGTGAGGTTACAAAGATTTTCTCCTTATAATCCCCAGAACCAGTCTGAATCCAGCCCGTGAGAGCACCCCAGCAAGTAAACACCATCTGATCTCTGCAGAAACCTGCAATGCACCTGCTTTCCACCTTGCTACAAATATATCAGAGCCAACTCCCCAATGCTAAACTGCAGGGGAAAATGTCAATTTAAACGCAACTGTCCCACTTTCATTGAAAGTTACTGATCAGCAAGAACCACAGTTCATTTGATTATATACCTTTTCTTATCATGTCTCACTTAGATTAGCATGCTCACAAATTAATCTGTGTGGCTGTGATGACTTACACCTATTGAACGGCCAGCAGTGACTAAGTTGTCTAAATCAGTGGTTCTTAACCATTTTTGTACCAGCACCCATCTGTAAACATCAATCGTCAGTCCAGACCCAGTCCCCCTCACTCCCAACCCACTCCCCCCTGCCACCAGTGTGTGGGCCGGGAAGTGGGTGTATGGGGCAAGGGGGGGGTATGCGTACCCTCCCAAGGGGTAAGTGTCCCCAGGCCTCCCCTTGCAGGCTGGAACTCTGCCAGCCCACAAGGGACAAGCCACGGTTCCTCCTTTAAAAGAGAATCCATTTTTAAAGTCTGTTCACATATTTTTGCGACCCAGTTTTGGATTGCGACCCACGGGATGAGGACCACTGGTCTAAATGATCCACGGTTTTCTACTTAATAATGTGGGGATTGATAACATGGATCCAGCTCATTCCTCCCCCAGACTCTCCTGCCTGCATCTGCGACCATTATGGATTTCGCAGTTAAACTCTGGGACAGTTTGCAAAAGACAGACAATATCGAATTGTCAGTTGCAATCTGTACTAGCAGTCTTCCTGTCAGCGCTGCGTGGAGGGGGTTGGTTGGGACAGAAAGGAACCCGTTCTGGCTTTTGTGAGCCAATAAATTGGTTTATCATTTTGTCTGCTCTAATCACTCTTTACCTTGGAACATACCTAATGTCTTACGGAAGATATCAAATTTTAACATCCAAAGAGCATTCTAAGCTTCACCAGTTGTCTTTCTCATTCTCTGTCTTGCAGTTGTTATTACAGGGCATGGCTTCTGATGCTACTAGTCTCGATACAGAGAAAACCAAAGATATCCACTGTTATATAACTGTAAGCAATCTTAACTAGGACCGGTTGAAAATTGATGTTTTCCTAAAAATTCTTTTTCTTCTGCAAAAAAATCTAGTTTCCTAAACTTTTCTTTTTATATTTTTGGTAGTTTGGGCCAAAAATTACTTAGAGTTTAGTTGCCAAAATCTGTTGCTTTTTTTCCTTTCCTTTTCTTTCTTTTCTTCCAACAAGCCTGAAATATGCAGAAAAATCCTTCATTTTCTTGGGTTGACAGCTCTTGAAATGCTGACTGTCTATATATTAGAACATATTAGGGATATATTAGAACATATTAGGGGTAGATGATGGCCACAAAATTTGGATTTAAATTTATTTTCATAGGCTGCAGATCAAAACAGATCATTAGATCAGTTCATCGAATCCCTTGGATATCCACTCCTGAATTTCAGCCAGACACCTGAATATTGAACCCAATGATATTCATTAAACTAAAGCATTTACATTGCTATGGCTAAGTACAGACAGTCAAAAAGCCCAAAGCTGAATCAATTCAATCTTTGCAGGTTAATCTAAATTGTGTAGATTGAACCAATAAGCAAGTAAAGAAACATTCACTTTTGATTCCAGAAATGCAGCCACATGCCTGCAGTGCCTCAGGCCAGAAGCTGCCGGAGGAGCTAGAACATGCCTCCCTGCTCAGCTGGACCTGACAGCTTGGGCCAAGACTAGCGCACCCACCCTGCAAGGGGGAGGTACAAAGCATCCTGGTATGCTGCGGGATTGTGAGTTAACTTGAATCTGAAGGGGATGTGGCACAGAAGTTCAATAAACCAGTTTAACCTAAATCAGTGAAGTCTGATACTTCATCCATCCAGGTTTATCTTAAACTGGATTTGGCCATTTTGAAAGTTGTTTTTGTTCATTGAACTTCTGTTGTTTTACAGATTTGATCCGGTTTCTGATCACTTACACAGGTTAATGTGTAATTTCTGTCCTTAGCCCAGAAGACTAAACTCTATGCCACAGGCAGAAAGCAGGTGAGAACAAGGTTCCACCATTTTTTTTACAATGGTATGGAAGTGTTTAAGTGGCACATACCTTGTTGTAAGTGAACCTCGTCACACCCAAGATCTCTGCCAGTCTGATATGGGGAATAAGCTCACCAAGTTCAAGAAAATTCTGCTTCAGCCCTCAGCCTACTGGAGATTAGCTTTTCCCATGAAGTATCGCAATGTAATAAAAGACCGGCCTGCATTATTCAGTTTGTGTAAAGATTGCATTTTTGAAATTGCCAGTGAGATTTGACAGGAGTCTTCCACTTGCTGGGTAAGAGAGAGCATCACCAGTGAGAGTTACCTAACATTAATACAGCATGTTGCATTTTTCTTTTCTTACTCCAGGTGTAAAGTGTGTAGCAAATAACGCAAATAGGGAGTATAATAATTACGAAAATAGTAATCATTAAAAGAGCAAAAAATATTCTGTACATTATACTATTTACTGTAGATATCCCAGGTATTATGGGACCAAAGTTATTACTTTAGATGAAAGAATATGGAAATGTGCTAAGTACACATGCTGGCAAGATAGTATAAAATGTTAAGTGAATGCAGGACTTGAAATGCTTGATGGAAAATTCAAGACTTTGAAGTCATCTACTTTCCAGTAAGGATTATATAATGTGGGCCCGCTCAATACTAGTTCCCACAGGGCATGTCTACATGAGACGTTTACTGCTGAGTTGACTAATTAGCTATGCAGTAAAGTCTCAGTGTCTACACATGCAGCCCTATTAGGCTGCTGCAAACTAATAAATGCTGTCATAGATTAATGCTTATGAACACAGGTACTATCCTACAGCGGCATTATTTAGTGCACAGCAACACATGTGTAGACACAGACAGGGCTACCTGGGGCATGAGGGTCCTACAGTGCAGGAGCTGTCTGCTGCCTAGCTCTGCACTGGAGCGCCCTCGTGCTCCAGCCAGTCCCTCCGCAGCACAGTGAGCCAGGTCAGGGCAGTCCCAAGCTGGCAGGCTGACCTCTGGGGTCCCAGGCCAGCCAGGGCTGCTCCAACCCAGCTCAACGTGATGCACTCCCAGGCACACATGTTAATACAGTGCCCAGGAGCAATAAATTCTGGTGCAACCCGCACCGGAGTTTATTCAATAGCATTAATAGTACATGTAGACATGCCCGCAGCATCACAAACCATCCATTAAATATTCTGACTCTAGAACAGTGGCACCAAACCTTTGCTGGCTCACATGCAACAATGCCAATGACAAAACCTGCCAAGGGCGACGTCGTGCTTTTCTCTCCCTGTAAAGAAAGATACATCTGTGGAAAGGAAGATTTGGAGCGGCTGCAATGGCAGAGAGTCTTGGGGCAGACTGTTCCCTGTGACTTGTAGGCTGGGGAGCGGTGCTGCTAGAGTAACTCTCAGTGTAGACTTCACAAGCAAGTGAATTGTCTTTTGTTTTTTTTCCCTCATGGACGTTTGAGAGCAGACCACAAACTCATTAATTATTCAAATATATGCAACACAGTCTTTGTGAACTTTTTCACACTCTTGCTTTATAAACTCCTTGCCCTGAACAGTCGATACCCACTATTTTAAAGGTGTATTGCAGTGTTCAGCCACATTAGTCACTGGGTACTGTCCCTTTCCTCCTGGCATAAGCATGAATTCCCAAGTGAAGGAATTTAACATGCCATAAACACTTGCACATGTGATTTTGGTCTTCGCTTCCCAGCATGCCACTTGTAAGTGCAAGTAAACACACTCACCCAAATGTTTGTGGGCAATAGATACAAAAGGAGTACAGACCAGATGGTGTGTGCATGCACACACACAGAGACAGGATAGATGAAGATATTAGTGTTCTTACTGATTCATGTGGTCGTGAATGCATGGATGTCTGTCTGCCCATTAAACCATGCTGGTACCTCTAGGACACACAGTTTGGTTATTGTTCTCATCCTGTGCTCAACTTCTCTTTCCAAGTTGCATTCTCCTCAGCACCCCCTACACCTTTCTTTGGCACTGGTGACAACTAGGATCTTGAATGGTTCCAGTAAATTAAATGGTAAAAAAAAATATCCTGACAGACCAAAAAGATCCCTTTCCCCAGAAGGTGCATTTTCCCCTTAAAATAGTGCAATATTCCCTTAAATTCACAGACTAAGAGGAGGAGTAAGAGGACTAGGCACACTCAGCCAGATAGTGTTTGTGTACGTGTGTGCTTTAAGAGGGGATCTATGCCAGTGATTAAATGGTCTTTAAATCAAAGCCAGTAGATAAATAAGGGAACTATTCCCAAATCAAGGGGGTTAAAAACACTCTGCATGCACCTGCTGGAGACGCTGTGCTGCTGGCTCTGCATTTCAACTCTAACCTGTATTTGATATGGTGTTGTTGCAGCTGTGGGTTGGGGTGGTTTATTTAAGTGGCTCCAAATGCTTGTCAGTGTGGCAACCAGCTGAATACATAAAACAGGCTCTCCAAACCCTTTATGGTCCAGGGTCAGAGTAAATGGAATAATAAAATCCAAATGCTTTTGTCTCATTTTCCATCACCCAAGCCTTCTGCATAAATCTACAGCTTTGCAATGACCTGAAGTAACAACTGCACAGTCCACCACACATGTAGACATACCCAGAGAGCCCTTTCCCCATGGAACCACTATGCAGACAACAGAAAAAATTCGGGAGCCAGGAGCAGCAGGGAGAGGAGGGATCCAGGCACACATGTGCCCCCTTGCCAGACCCGAGGTGGAGGCGGACGCAGCAGCAGCAGAGCCAGCAGCGGGGGCAGCAGCAGCTGATCCCCCTAAGGTAAGTGGGCAGAGGGACCGGACGCACCTGAGCCAGATCTGGAGGGGAAGCCCGCCGGATCCCTCTTAGCTGAGCCGGTAGGGAGCTGTGCTCCTGAGCCGCACTGTGCGAACAGAGTGCGCTGGCATTTGCATTGGCATTCGGGCCAGTGGGCAAGTAGGAAGGGCCAGGAGGGAGACTCCTACTAGGGCAGGGTGAAGGCGCTGCACTAAGCTAAAAACAAGCAGCAACTCCTATGATGGTGTTGACGTGGAGTGCTGCCAGGGCCCCTACCCGGGGGGAGCAGCCTACCCGGGGCTTGTCTGAGGCCTCCACCCAGACAGAGCCCATGGGAGAGTTGGCGTCCCCCCACCCCCTGGCCTGTGGGGGTTGCCTAGCAAGGCCCAGGGGGGCAGGGATTTGGGACCCCCACACCTGTCCTGCAGGCACCCACCTTAGGGTCCTGGAGGCGCGGGTGAGGGAGCTCCAGGAGGAGGTTAGCAGGCTGAGAGGCATCGGGGAGATGGAGGAAGAAAAGACTATTTCCTTTCCCTGCAGGGCCACACACCCAAGGAAGAGGCACCTTGGGAAGCGCTCTCCACTGCAGAGTGGCAGACGGTCACCTCCAGAACCAGGGCTGCTAGTAGCACAGCAGTACCAGTTCCTCCAATCCAGCTGGAGAACAGGTACAAGGCCCAGGCAACACTGGAGGAGAAGGAGGGAGAGGAGGCAACCGGAGAGGAGGCAACTCCACACTCTCCACACTCCAAACAGGCCGAAGGATCTAAGCAGTCCCAGAAGAGAAAGTGTCAAGTGATCATCATAAGCAACTCCATCCTGAGTGGTACAGAGGGTCCCATCTGTCACCAGGACCCCTCAACACATGAGGTCTACTGCCTATCCAGAGCAAGGATTCATGACATAATGGGGATGATCCAGGCCATGATCCAGCCCACCAATTACTACCCCATGGTCTTAATCCATGTGGGTACTAGTGATGCGGCCAGGAGAAGCCCTGACCACCTGATGGCGGACTACCACACTCTGGGGGGCATGCTGAAGGAGATAGGTACACAGGTGGTATTCTCTTCTGTTCTACCAGTGAGCTGACACGGAAGATGGCATGAGATGTGCATCTCAGAGACCAACTGGCAGCTTCGGGAATGATGTCTTGAGGCGGGCTTTGGCTTCCTTGACAACGACCCGCACATCATGACAAGAGACATGCTTGGGTGGGATGGGCTCCACCTTTCCCCTAAAGGTAAGCGTGTGTTTTCTTCTAGGCTGGCGGATCTCCTCCGGCAGGCTTTAAACTAGGCTCATCAGGGGAAGGGGAAGACGAGGGAGGAGGAAGCCTTGGACCACTAAACCAAGCAGCACTCACAAGTACAGCCCAGCCTAGACAGACAAGTGGAACATATACCCAGGTAAGCAACAGGGGCCAGGGCAATGCTGTGATTAGGGGGCCAGTGCACACATCCTCAGGAGGCCTCAAATGCCTCTACACAAATGCTCGTAGGATGGAAAACAAGCAGGAGGAACGTACCCTCCTGCTAGCTGACACCAACCCAGACATAGTGGGGCTCACTGAAATGTGGTGGGACCCAACGCATGACTGGGCAGTGAATATCAAGGGCTATAGGCTTTACAGGAGAGACAGGACAGGGAGGAAAGGTGGGGGCATGGCGCTCTACATTAAGGAGGAATACACATCCTCATCAGGTAGCAGAGTCAGAGGAGGGGCACACAGAAGTGCTCTGGGTTAGGATACAAGGCAGTCAAGGGGAAAGAGACTTAACGGTGGGGGTCTGCTACAGACCACCCAACCAAAGGGAAGAGCCTGACCAGGAAGTCTTAAGTCAGCTCACGGAGGTAGTTAGGTCAAAGGACATGGTCATCATGGGGGACCTGAACTTTCCTGACATCTGCTGGGAGGAGCAGTCAGCCAGGTCTGACTGCTCACGTAGGCTCCTAGCCCAAATGCAGGACCTCCATCTAACCCAGGAGGTGCACAGCCCCACCAGGGGAGACGCCTTGTTGGACCTGGTGCTGGCCACGGGAGATGACCTGATGCGGGGGCTGCGGGTGCTCGACCACCTGGGTGACAGCGATCGTCGCCTGCTGGAATTCACCATCCAGCGCAAGGTGGCAAAGGCCGGCAGCAAGGCAGCAGCCCTAGATTTCAGGAGGGCGGACTTCAATGAGCTAAGGAGGATAGTCGGGGAAGCACCGAGGTCCCGGAGGGGAGGGGAGCCAGGTGTCCAAGAAAAGTAGTTGCTCCTTATGGAGACGATCCTCCAAGCCCAAAGGGAGGTAATCCCAACATGGATCAAAGGGAGCAGGAGGGCACAAAAGCCCCCATGGCTCACCAAAAGCATCCGGGAATGTCTCCTAGCTAAAAGGGAGGCGCACACCCAATGGAAGGGAGGGGCCATCACCAGGGAGGATTATACTGCGGTTGCTGAGGGATGCAGGGGGGCAGTCAGGGAGGCCAAGGCGGAGATGGGACTGGGACTAGCTTCCCAGATCGAGGACAACAAGAAGTCCATTTTTAAATACATAGGGGGCAAAAAGAAGGTACCGGGTAACATGGGGCCCCTGCAAGATACGCTAAGTAATTTGGTCGTCACACCAGATGACAAAGCTAACCTATTTGATGACTTCTTTGCCTCCATTTTCCTGAGCAGGGACCAGATCAGCCCCCACACTGGGCGCCCCCCCTCAAGCCCCAGGGGAGGCACACCTATGCCAAGGGTCAGGGAGGATCTAGTCAGGGAACTTCTGGAGGGACTGGATGTATTTAAATCAGCTGGTCCGGACAATCTCCACCAGAGTGCTGAGGGAACTAGCTGTGGTCATTGTGGGACCCCTGGCATGGCTGTACAAGCACTCGTGGTGCTCTGATGTGGTGGCAGAGGACTGGAAGAGGGCCAACATGGTTCCCACCTTCAAAAAAGGGAGGAAGGAGGACCCAGGGAACTATAGGCCAGTTAGTCTTACCTCGATCCTGGGCAAGCTTTTTGAGAGAATTATTCTGGCGCATGTCCGTGAGGGGCCAGCACAGGAGATTATGCTTAGGGTCAACCAACACGGGTTCATTAGAGGCAAGTCCTGTCAGACCAACCTGGTGGCCTTCTACGACCAGGTCACCAAATCCTTAGATGCAGGGGTAGCAGTGGACGTAGTCTTTCTGGACTTTAGGAAGGCCTTCAACACTGTCTCTCACCCCGTTCTCATTAAGAAACTGGGGGGCTGTGGTGTCGACACCTACACAGTCAGATGGGTCACCAACTGGCTGGAGGGCCGCGCCCAGAGAGTGGTGGTGGATGGGTCATTTTCGACCTGGAGGGATGTGGGCAGTGGGGTCCTTGGGCCCGCACTGTTCAACAACTTCATTAGTGACTTGGACAACGGGGTAAAAAGCATCCTGTTCAAATTTGCTGATGACACTAAGATGTGGGAGGATGTGGGCACACTAGAAGGGAGGAATAGGCTACAATTGGACCTAGACAGGTTACAGGGGTGGGCAGAAGAGAACAGGATGGGATTCAACACTGACAAGTGCAAGGTGATGCACCTGGGGAGGATGGACCAGCACCATACCTACAGGCTGGGGAAACCCTTCTTGTCAGTACAGAGGCAGAAAAGGATCTTGGAGTCATCATTGATGCCAAGGTGAGCATGGTCCGGCAGTGTGGGGATGCAGTCAAGAAGGCCAACCACACCTTGTTATGCATCCACAGATGCATCTCGAGCAGGTCCAGGGAGGTGATCCTCTGTCTATGCAACACTGGTCAGGCTGCAGTTAGAGTCCTGTGTCCAGTTCTGGGCGCCGCACTTCAGGAGGGACGTGGACAGCATGGAGAGGGTCCAAAGGAGGCCACTTGCATGGTCGGGGGGCAGCAGGGCAGGCCCTACGAGGAGAGGCTACAGGACCTGAACCTGTTCAGCCTCCACAGGAGAAGGCTGAGGGGGGATCTAGTGGCCTGTTACAAACTAGTCAGAGGGGACCAGCAGGCACTGGGGGAGTCCCTGTTCCCCCGAGCACTGCCAGAAGTGACTAGAAATAATGGTCACAAGCTGGCAAAGGGTAAATTCAGATTAGACATCACACTGTCACAGTGGCTAGGATCTGGAACCAACTTCCAAGCGAAGTGGTGCTGGCTCCTACCCTGGGGGTCTTTAAGACAAGGCTAGACAATCACCTTGTTGGTGCCGTTTGACCCCAGTACTCTTTCCTGCCATGGCAGGGGGTCGGACTCAGGTCCCTTCCAACCCTACTAACTGTGAAACTATGAAACCATGACCTTCGTATTCAGCGTCGGGGAAGAGGCCGCAGGTCTGAGATACATTTGGTCTTCATCTTGGGTCTTTAAAAGCTTTTTCCAATTAACTTTAACTGACTTCCATAAGGATCAAGTACAGCTTTCTCCTCCAGCCCCCTTCCACCCCAGGCCACACCTTTTCCCTTCCCTCCAATACCCTTTAACCAGTCAAATGGCTGAAAACTATAGAATAATACCAATACATATTCATCACACCATACACCATATCACCAAGAGAAGAGACTGGTTCGGAATGGGCGGCCTGATAGGTATATGAAAAAGCAGGGGAAGGGAGGTTGACTACGGGAGCATTTTTTTGATCTTCTCACAGTCAGGTGCATGGTTCAATAGCATCATGCTAAACCTTCAAGGATATCTTTCTGAAGGACACTTTCTTCTTTAGCTCATGTGTAGGGAACAAGACTGTTAAACACAGGTATATATGCTTGGGTTTAGCAAAGCACAAATCACCTTGCCTGAAATTAACTGCTGGGGGCTGATAATACTTCTCTTTTCTGGGTTTTTTTTTATGACATATCTAAAGTAGGAATAAAACTGCATCCAGACTGGTTCGCTTAAAATGAAGAGAGGGCCAAACCTTTGCCAAAAATTTCACCTCTGCACTTTCCTTACCCACTGTACTCTCCCAAGGATTGATCCTCCAGATTTCCAACCAGAAATATCTCAAATGAAGGAATGGGCCTGTCCCTAGAGGATCAACCTTGGATTTTCAGTGAAAGAAGCTGGAACAAACATTGGGCATGTTTATACCAGAAATATACTGTGCCAAACACTGCTATGCACCTCCTCACAAACACATGTCTGTTTATGCTTCCTCTTAAATTGGGAGTAGTGTAGCAGGCTTGCATCGCCCTGCAGGTGGGCTAATTAGCATTGCTGAGAAGCAGAAGATTTTAGTGACTGCTGTGGGACACTCACAGGCCAAATCATCCACTGGCTTCAACTGAGCTATGCCAATCTGTAATATCAAAAGATCTGACCCATACAGTGCAGGCGCAGTCCATAAAGTGCATAAAGTACCTCACCATCAGGTGCCTTGATTTAAGGAGCTCTCCATTAACCTGACACAAAAACCCAGAGGCAATAAATACCAAAATACCTCTGAGAAGGCTGTGTTCACTGCACTCCCTCTACCTTCCCCAGGAGTATTAATATTTTTCTATTTTCAGGAAATTTCCTGTCCAAATTTTAAAGACTAAAGAATTCATGGCCATCTTGGCTTAGCATTTGAAGCCTTGAATTCTTAACTAAACTGAACACAGCTCCCTGAATTTTCTACAAATGTATCCATTAGGGCTGCATGAAGCTTCGGTTCCTGATTTAATTCAGTGGCGATTCAGCCAGATTCAGTGGCCAAATACCCAAATCTGAATCAAATCAGAGGACCCTTTAATCTCTCCGAACCAATCGATTCAGAGAGATTTGGGAAGATTCAGCGATTCAGACACTTTAAATGTTTTTTTTTACACACCTCTAGGTAGCAGCCAGCTCGTCAGTGCTGCAATGCTGGGGTGCATGGAGCTCGGGGGGTTCCCAGCGTGCTTGGCAGCAGACCCGGAAGTGGACCAGAACCACTTCTGGGTCTGCCAGAGAGCGTGCTGGGGGCCCCCCAGGCCACCCTGACTCAATTACTGGTGCCTCCTGGGTCTGCAGGGGGCACCCTGGGTCCCCCCAAGGTCGATCACAGAGCTGGGGGGCATGAGGAGGGGGCAACATGCTCCCCAGCAGACCTGGAAGTGGACCGGATGTATTTCTGGTCCACTTCCAGGTTGGCCATCGAACACATGGAGGGCTCCCCCGCCCTCCTGTGGGATGCTCCATCCGCCCCAGCATCGCAGCATTCATGAGCCGCACCTGCTACCTCGAGGTATGTAGGAAAAGCTTTTAAAGGTGCATCTATGTCCAAATTGTTGATTCTCTGAATCAGCATTGAATCTTCAGATTTGGATTCAGCCAAATCAAAATCAGGGACAATGATCTGAACCGACAAATAAAATCACTGTCCCTGATTCGGGCCAAATCTGAATCGAATAGGGACCGCTTTGCACCCCCTAGTATCTACCACTAATTTAACTCCTTCTGTTAGTGTAATATGTACACAGGCTACATTTGTGGAATCAAAGCCTCAAATTAAAGCTTGTATCCATCATTGGTACTTAGGGATGTCAATACTTAGGAATGTAGTCTCACAGGCCCTGGTTCCCTTGTTTATAACAATATAGATAAGGAGAAATATCTCCACTGAAGTCAACTGAATTATACTAGTGTAAATGCAAGGATAACTGGGACTCTTCATTTTTCTTTCCTTACTTTTTCTGTAATGGCAAAACTGCCCCTTGAACTAAACACAACTTGAAAAATGGTTTCCTGAAGCTACTCTTCCAATGAAGAAAGATGAATGGGAGGCCAGGCAGCTGGTTATTGTCCATAAATGAAAGAGAAGAGATGAGAGGACTTTCCCTTGTAGGCTGCCGTGATAAAGACACACTTTTTGGTTGTCTTTTGTATTGTGAAATCTGTGTATACCTGAGAAGACTCTCATTGCTATCGCTTGATGCTGAGTTATTTGTAGTAATTAAATAGAATATAATGAATTGGAGGCCCCAAGTCTTCCATGCAAAATCTTTTTTTAATGTAGCATCAGTCATACAAGTGTTATATAACATGGAAATCCCCCCTGAAAAACCATTGGCAAGTTAACTAATATATATTGTTTTACCACAGCAGAGACTGGGTTACAGTAAGATGAATGCCCATCGTGAAACAACTGCAAATAACTTTGGGCTGATCCAGAAGATGCACCCCAGCATCCTCTAATGCTCAAAATGTGTGCTTGCCTAATGTCATGAAAATTGTAGTATGCCTTTAACCTTTGCCTATGAGACTCCCCACTAGTTCTTTTTTTCCTGTATTTAGCACATGGGAAAAGTACTCATATGGGCTTTAAAGAGGTTAATATAATTCCATGAGTGCCAAGAAGTCATTTAAGGAAGAGGAAGACACAAGGTGCATTTCATTTGCATTTCTGCCTGAAGTTACCAAAGTTTACACCCGATGACAAATTTAGTCTAATCCTCATCCTAGTTTGGAAAAGTAGACTTGAGTCACAGGGATTAAACAATTTAGCCAAGCTGTGTAGCAGATGCAGGAACAGAACTCAGACCTCTTGAGTGACGCTCCTGTATTTCAGCCTGAAGAGCATCTTTGCCTGGATTTTAGCTTACAAAGCGTTAAGCAGCTACCTGAGCATAGAATCAAATGAAGTAATAGCCTACTGGTTTAATTTGAAAGTAAAGGGGACTGCTGGCGGGGAGAATTCCCCATCAGTGATTGGCCGTGCAATATACTTCCCATTGTAGTTCTTCACAGAGCCAAAATCCGGTGAGCTTGATGATATTTTACTAAATCACTTGTCCATCCAAGCTTGTTTTGAATTGATAAAGCCAACCAGGTATACACGGTTGTTGTGGAGCTTGTTTTGAATGTGGTGGTCTTATGAGACAGCCTTTGATAAATATATTTTTGGCTAATTTGTAAGTATTTAAAATGTTTAAGGGCTTCAAGAAAGACAGGTTAAATAAGGTGGAATTCACATTGAAAAAACGTATCTTAAGGGAACTAATTTAGTACGGACCTTCTGGTTTTCACTGGATGTCCTCACTGCAATTATCCAAAAAGGTACATTTCTCAGCAACTTGGAACAAAACCAGGTGACACTTAGCAGCTTTGAATGAGTTGCATTTTAAGACATAGGAGTTCATTCTAACCAAACATGTGTTCAAAATCTGGGATGGGTTTCATATGGTTTGTATGTAGAGCCACGAGTCCGAAAACATCCAGGTATTTCTGGTCTGTGATTCTAGGCTCTGACCCTTATAGGCTTTAGCATGTGACTAACTCAATGCATGAAAACAGTCCCAGTGCATTCAACTGGACCATTTTGGTTCTTAATGTTTTCCATCTCTGTTATCACAAATGTCCAAAATATGTATGATTGCATAGTGCTAATGTAACCCATTCCATAGCATGAGAGCGCTGTTCGTGGGTTTTTGGCTGTAGCTGTGTTGGTCTAAGGACATAGGCAGGCAAGGTTATTTGAGTAGACATGATATCTTTTATTAGACCAACTGCGTTGTTGGAAAACAGTTCTTTGCAAGCTTTCAGGCGCAATCACCCTTCTCAGGCATAGGGAAACTCTACTGTTCTGAGAGGCCAAGGAATGAAAGATGCTAAAAGTGTGACAGGATGTCTGAGAGACTGTAAATAGGTGGAAATGAGGAAACCAAAAGGTAGAAAACAGAAGGGAGGTGGAAAAACAAGGGGGGGAAAAGGCCAAAGATAAATAAGGGAGACTCCACTGTAGTAGCTTTCCAAGATAGAAGAGAGGCTGTCTGTGAAAAAGTGAATAGCTGAAAATTAGGAAGGAAAAGGGTAAAAAAAAGATGGGTGGGGGGCAGAGAGAAAAGTGTAAAACATCAAGTCTCTAGAATTCTTGGTTTGGAGATGACACCTTTCATTAGATGAATTAAGAAATCGACAAAAAAATCCTTTTTTATTATATTATCGATTATATTAAATATATCATATATTAAATATATTCTATGTTGCATATAACATCATAATATACATTAGTATGTATCATAATCTATTATAATATATCATAATATTATATATTATAGATTTTATAGATATAATACATATTATAGCTATTCTATCATATGTAATATTAGGTATTATAGATATATATATTAAATTATATTATATTTTTATGATGTCTTAGTTGCTCTGATAAAAGGTATCATCTCTGAACCAAGAGTTCTAGAGTTCTGCATTTCTTTTTTGTCTCAAACCAACACGGCTACCAAATACATCCCTGAAAGGTCAGGTCTGGCAGGTAATGTTGGATGATTAGAGTGCTGTTTGTGGCACTCGAATCATCAGCAACCAATGGTGATACTCGGGCAGAGATTTCTGATTCCAGGTTTGGATCAACAGGTGAAAAGAGCAGCTCAGACCTGGAAACAACATGGATCCTGTTTCCACCCCTACTGTTAATACAAGATGAGGGAAGGGAGGACTGGTCTGTATAAGCAGAACTGTTTCCAGCCAGTATATTTTCTCAAAGTATCCCCAAGGCTGTCAACAGCCCTTCAGCAACATCTAGCATGCTTCATAATCAGATTTCTTTTTCCCAGATACTTTAAAAAAAAAAAAAAAAGAAGGTCCCATTTGATTTGCAGAGACCAGCATGAGCATTTTCATGAACTTATTTGAATGCCCTGATGGTGGGGCACCTTCTTAAATTAAAAATTCTTGTCAGACTCAGTGGGTGAGAGACCCATGTGCCCTTGTCTGGTAACAGAGCACAGTATCCTGGCACATTAGCTTCTGAAGCTGCCTTTTCAGCTCTGACCTTTATATTAATGCTAATAGGTTTGGAGAAATAAAATGTAAATTTGTCTCTAAATGGATTAGTCTAGGCTGGAGGTGGGAAAGAAGGGGGGCTAGGATTGCTTGGAGCATTTGCACTAAAATTAAAACATTTATGTTCCAACACTTAATTTTATTAGTGGCACATAGAAGTTGCCTGAATGGGTAATACATTTCTCAAGTCAACTCTGTTCTCACTCAGACTCTAAGTATGTGTATCTACACACCAGCTTGTTAGAGTAATACAGTATATTTACCCAATGAATGTCCTTTTAGTCTCACAAAGCTCACATTTTGTCAAGAGGGGTAATTTATTTGTTGTTACATCCTAGATTCTCCATAGAAGGAAATAAATAGTCTTGTAAGCTTCAGCTCTGTAACGAGAACTGCAAAACTGCTATCGGAGGCAAAAATAAACACGTGTTTTGTGTATGCAAAATGGCATAGATGCCCATGAGTTTCTGTACGCATATTGGGTCGTCAGGTTAGGTGGTTTCTACAAAGCACTTTGCAAACATCTATTTCAAAGCTTTTAATACAAATGGTTAAGCAACAGTATCCCCACTTTTCCAATGGGAAACTGAGGCACCAAGCAGCAAAATGATCCCCTAATTCTATGGGGTAAGTTGGTAGCAGAGCCAGGACTTCTTAACCTAAATGATGGTGTTTTACTTGCTGGACCAAACTGTATTAGTAGTTAAGTATTCAGCTACCCAGTTGCAAGGTAAATAAGTGTTGTTCTATGTGTTTTTGATGGTAAAATTAGACTAGTTGTTAGTGACAACTGAACTAAGTAGAAGTGAAAACATGTAGCATTAACCTAGTAAGTTCTAGTTTGGATTGGGTTAACGTTTCCCAGGTGGCTCAACTTTGACCAAGTAGAACCATTTTATTAGGAGGAGAGAAGATAAGTCTCAGTGTCCTCTTGAATCATTGGTCTCTGCTCTGAATGCTAAGAGTCAGTTAATAAGTGTCAACTGCAATGTCACTTCCTGTGACTGGACCACCTATGGGCTGGAATCTTCTCAGATATTAAAGAGGAACAAAAAGAAACCTGTAAATTTTTTTTTGTCTGAAAAAAAATGTAGCCTCATCAAAATAAAACCATGTCAGTGTTATGCTAGCGTTAACAAATGTTATCAATGGGAAAAGCAGTGTGGTGTTTCATTTCAACAACTGACCAAAACATGTCATTGCTTTTGGCTTTTCTATTACATGAAAATACAAATGCCATTATATATTTCCATTTGCACGTGTACATTCTTTCATATTTTAAAATATGAAATATATAACTTTATATATAAAATAAAAAAAATATGTTTACAATTTTATAATATTATAAAATATATAAGTTTACACACCATATTCTGGTGATCCTGAGCTGAAATGTTTTAACTATTTTCATGGGAAGTATCAAAATTTCAGCATTTCATTCCTATTCAGTACTAGCTTTTTCCCCCAAATGTCAGCATTTTCTTTGAATGGAAATTCTGGGTTCTGATCAAGCTGATTTAATATATATTCCCTGAAATGTAAATTATCTCATACATTTTTATGCTGTATGATCATTATACATTACTGTAGATTTTTTATAGTTCGCATGAAACATTTGCACATTATGACATGATCGTCCTGCACACGTGTATGTTCGTAGCATCATAAACTAGGGTTGACCACAAATGCCTTAATAGAAAACGCCTTCATAAAAGGGATTAAATCACTACATTTCTACAGAAATGATTCAGAAAAACTAAAGGATAAAAGAAACATAGCTATTCTACAGGATTCTGATTTCCAAAGCATAATGTCATTCCCAATTCCACAGTACGATTAAAAACCAACCTAAACAGAAGTTATCTTTTTTTGTCTTAAACTCCACAGATTTTTCTCTAAGATTATATCTCCACTTACATGAAGTTATCCACGGGGTTAAATTAATCAGATGACCACAGAAGCCAGGTATGTGACAGGCTGATCAGGGAATCAGAAGAACAGAACAGGAGAGATTTGGGCATTTCTAACGTGTCCTTCACTGAGCTCATGTTAATAGGTATGGTTTAGATATAGTTGAAAATATGGGACAGATGTGAAGCACAGAGCAAAGGTACAGCATGCGCACGTGCGCGCGCACGCACACACACACACACACACACACACACACAGTCCTGTAAGGTGAAAAAGCCTGAACAGATCATTCAGTAGTGGAAAAGTATCTGATTGCTAATATAAACTGTGATTAGTGGCTCAGTGCCTGGACAGTGAGTGGTTCGCAGCCCCCCAAATCAGGTCCCCAAATCAGCGAGTTGCTGCCAATCTGTCATGCAGTCCAGCTGTAACACTTTCTGGCATTGCAATGTCTTCAGCTGGTTTGTGTCAGAGACATCCAGTGAAGGAGGGAAGTTTTCCAGAAGTTGGCTATTGAGTGTCTGTCTGCCTGGATCAAGGGTGTTGCCAGTTTAACATCACAGCAAGGGGCCACCACATCTGGCCAGCAACCCATTAGGAAAAGGAGGGGGGGAGTGGGGGCCGGGCCCTGTGGAATTTGGAGCTCGGTTATTCTATTGACAATTTAAGGAAGTGGTTCCAAAACCACAGCACTTTGGAGAAAGTTGAGACCACCGCACAGAAAGATGTAAAGTGCTTTGAGTGCAGGATAAATTCACAAGTGGCATTAAACTTTCCAAGTCAAATTGGGTCTCAGAGCCCTGAGCATGCAGGCCTCTTGCTGAGCGCTGTTCCTCCCTGTTACAAATTGATATTTTATTAGCTCAGAGCCAGATGCTTCTCCTTACAGCAGATTAATCGGCAAGCTCATCATATCGCTGGAGACTGAGTGATGCCAGGGGTAAGGGCTGGTGCCAAACACGTGTGAAGTGAACAAGACCCCCTCGTCCAGTGGGGGGGTTGAGGGGGGAGGAAATGATCTTTTTGCAAAGTAATTCCTGACAAAGCGCCGGTCTGTTTTGATTTGGTAGCCTAGAGTTCTTCCAACAAGTACAGATGAGTGGGGTAAAACAAATACAATAAAAATGGCAATTCCGTAACTCCCCCAAGAACCATATATACAGTTACCGTTTACAAATAGCTGCCAGATCCGAGGTGTTTCTAATGGAGAAAGCTATTCCTATCCAAGCAGGGAGGGAATAATGAAATGGGTTGCAGCAGACTGGAAGGGAGCATGGAAAGGGATTCTTTGAGAGGATCTCAAATCAAGGGTTAATTGTTTCCAAATGAGCACTGTGTGGGAGACTATTATGGGATGGGTTGCATTCAAGACTGGCTTTAAGCGAGGGTAGGTACCTTAAAGGAAAACTAAGCAGCAGCAGCTGTTTTACATTTAAAGGGACTGAAATGAGTAGTGAATTACTGTGGGAGACAAATGAGCCCATGACATGATTGGACCTGGGATGGCTCTCCCAAGTGGCCACTTGTTCCATGAGAACCACATCCCCTAAGGCTATTTTTGGCTATCAAAGACAGAAGTAGCACCAATTAATTCAGATTAAGCCACTAAGAGAGTGTCAGGATAGCTGTCATTTTATACAATTGCAGTCTTCCCTTTCTGCTTTCAAGGTACCCTTTTCCCCCTAATTTCACCTGATAAAACTAGGTTGTTCCTAAAAGAGATCAGAGTGAGCGCGCCAGCATGAGCCAGAGGCCTCTAAAGCCAGAGGAGTGAGGCTGGATTAAAACCAACGTAAGAAAGATCAGAAAATCAAACAGGTCTGAAGCAAAATGGGCACCTCTCTCCTTCGCTCTCCCCCCTTCCGGATACGAGTTTTGGCGGCTACCCCCAGAATTTCTTTGCCCATTAATAACAAATGGGATTACTCCAGGCTTGGTTTGTTTGCTGCAGAAAGCTGAGACTACTATGGCATTTTGCATTTGAGAGGTGACTGTTACCGATATCAGAGGCTTGCATCCTTTCTCAAGAAATTGAAAAGAAGAAATAGTCTTTATGCTATTTACCAAACTACATTAGTCAAAATACTGCATTTTAAAAACCCCTTAAGTTGTTATACATCATCATATAAGTCATCGCAAAATAGTGAGTACAAATTCCTAAGAGTTATGTTGACATGGAAATTGTCAGCAGAAGTGCTTGGAAATTTACATCTCCTCATATATCTGTAGTCATATCCTCCATAGAAATTAACATATTATAACGCTAATATTTCAAGGTAATGTTTTCTCATGAGGATGCCATATTTTATCAGTTAATATCATCTGTGTAAAAACTATTCAATTACAGTCTCAAGCAGCACATGATTAATACTGATACCACCAATGCAATGGCAACTTTGTAAGGTGCCATCGTAGGCTTTCGTACGGCTGAGCGTAGCAGTGGCAGAGAGAAAGTCATCCTTTTTGATAAAAAAAAAAAAAGGTGAGTGAGTTTAATGTTCATGAAAGCTAGGGACTAATAACTGATTAAGGATAGGCAGTGTTACCAGGTGCCCTGCAAACAGTTTCCCTGGAGACCTGCCAAAACATCTGGAGTGAAATTGTGCCCCCATTCAAGTCAATGGAATTTTTGCTGTTGGTTTGAGTTGGGCTTGGACATTATCCCAGAATCTTAATCTATAGCACTTGCACTGCCAAGATTTCCCCCTCCTCATACGCCTAAACACTGATCTAGGCATCTAAAGGGGCACATAGACATCTAAAGGAGTTTTCAAAAGAGCTACTGAAATCACAGATGCTTCTGAAAATCCCACTAAGTGCCAATTTGCATCTTTTGCCACGCAGACAGCCTGAAATCTGAACCCCAGCTATTACCGTTCTGCATAGGACATTATTTTCAGATAAACAATGATTTTGAAGGCACTTGGAATTCTCTGTTAGATGCAAAATCATAACAGACAGAAAAAGAGGCACCGAACTTAAAAAATAAAGTGGCAAAAGCATTCTTCCTTCATCTACATACAATTCCCTTTAGATAAAAGTAATAGTTCTTGAACAGAAGTATGCCAGCAACTTGCATGAAGCATACAGGTGAGTAACAACGTAAACACTGTTCATTTGTTGCCAAATCAGAATTTAAATGAAGGCCTCCCGGTTAAACAGTACACCCTGTCATTTAGCATGGCCCTCGCTTTCCCTTCATCTGGACAGAGCTCAGTAATTTGTAATGAATCATCTATTTGATGCATTTTGCCTTTTTTCCTCTTCATGAATTTTCAGCAAACAGATCTGGATTTTTCTCAAATATGATCCCATGGCACCTGTAACATCTACCCACAATGGAGCCAAGAGACTTTTTCAATTCCCATAGAGCAATACTTGGAGGAGCTTCTGCTGGCCCCTTGGAGGTGAATTTCAGCCTGTTCTCAATGATCTCCTGTATCATTGTTTGTAATCATTCGGGGTCTGTAGCTTATCTACGTGCATATTCAAAATTTGAAATTAAAACTGTTTTGATTGGATGCTCAGGTCATCCCAGTGTTATCTGCTCCCAAACGGGAAAAGAATACGTTTCAGTAAGCTTTCCAAGAGCCATACTGAGTGTAACAAATGCACAATTCCCATACCCAGAAAAAAAAATCTGCAGTATTCTCTTAACATTTACCCTTTCAGCCATTGTCTCTGCTGACAAAAAGATCAAGTAGGGGATTCACAGAACATGAACAGAAACGGACTGCAGGCCTAGCTGAAGTGAATCAAGCACACAAATTTTATTTTATTTACTTACTTATGGCTGTGTTCCCTTCATTCGTTTCACCAATTTTGATGGATATGGTGGAGGCAGTAGAATGCAAACTGAATAGGGAACTCTTAACCATGCTGAATCATAAACACATTTTGAGCAGATTGTGCAAAGCATTTCAACTAAAATTAGCTTACAAAAAGTACACTAAGTAAAACTGTACTATGGAAATGTTATGAAATTAATTAATCCAAGAAGCAGCATTGCCACCAGCACAGACTGGCCCTGTAAACTTGTGAATGCATTTTTCCATCTCAGCTTCTATTCCTGATGAAGTTAACATAGCCAGAGATGTGACATTTCTAGGTCTTTGATCCTGAGAATATTCTTTCCTGTTACAGTTTGTCATCTGATGCTTAATTTGAGTCTGGCCAGTGACACTTACATCTACTAGGAATTACTCTGGTACTAGCAGATAACTACTGATGAGCCACCCCAGCATTTGTTTAACAGGATTAGTTACCAGAATGGGTTGTAACTCAGCTAGACCAATAAATAATGTAATCGCAATTAATACACAAATCTTAGAAGGATTTGTATAATATGTATGACTAAATGAGGAAACACATTACAATTATATGGTAATTTGTTAAAATGATCATTAATACTTACGATGCTAATTATCCAATGAAAAAATTGCAGAGGGTACTGGCAATTTACCCTTTTTAATGGCTTATTAGGTTACAAAGGATAATCATTTTGATTTTCTTGCTGTAGCAATATTCATTGTGGGGTTTGTTTTTTTCCTTCTACCTCTGAAGAGCACGTGGGTTAAAGTTAGTGGATATTCTTAAGAAATTAGTCCAAATGTTGGCAGATATTCCATGAACAACTTCTGAGGGGAACAGGTCTATGCATTCCCTCTTAATGACTTTGAAAGGGTCAGACTAAAGTGAAAATTAGAATTTGAGACAATTTGTGCACAGTTTCGTTTACACATGATGCTATCAAGCAGTTAATGTGCAGCAGACAGAAACAGGGAAACCACAATTGTATTCCTGTCTCTACAAAGGAGCTGCTGTGACTTTGGACAAGCCAGACCAGATTATCCAGGGTCAGCTCCATCTGAGAGTCTGGCTTCCGATGAACCTGAGGTACCTATAAGTGGGTATTTTTGAGAAAGTTAGTTCTGCCCCCTCTATTTTTCTTGTTCCCCAACTTTTATATAGGATTCCCATTTCACCAGTGGGTAAAACAATGCTTGGATTCCTGGGGTCTGATTCTCCTTTCACATTGCTGTGAATCAGAGGGACATGAGGGAAAATTGTCACTCAGATAAATTCATTCATCAAAAAAAAATGCAGTTTCCAGTTGAATGTAGTAAATAGTTTAGGCTGATAAAGGATACATCAAAAAGTTTTGCTTTGCTACTTTTGTAATAAACTGCTTCCATTTTTGTTTTGAAACAATGTTTGGAGCTCGATTTTACCAACAGTTAATTTTAAAAATAAAAATGTAAATGTATACATATACATATGCATATACATGCACATACATACATATGCACATGTACTTATGTACGCGCATACACTTGTATACATACAGATGTACATATACACATGTACACATGTGCACATACACATATACACCCGTATGCGTGTGCGCATACACATATACACACGTACGTGTGCGCATACACATATACACACGTACACATGCGCGCATACACATATGCATGTGTGCATACACATATACACGTGTACTTATGTATACATATACACGTACACATGTACGCATGTACATATACACATGTACGTATGTGTGCATACACATATACACGTGTATGCATGTGCACATACACTTATGGAACAGAGTTGTGCTTCAGTCGAGATTCTGAATCCAAATACTTCCAGGGTCAGTGTTGTGCAAACCACACTCTAGTGCTCAGACCCATCTCTCATTTTCAAGCAGTGAATGTTTTTTATCTAAGGTAGAAGGCAGCTTCTAACCATCCTTCCAACACTGATTCCTCTTCAAACAACAACCATGATATCCATTAAATTTGGGGAATAAAATGACTATTGTTTTTATGCACAAATCCAAGCTCTTTTCTGTCCCTTTTACTGGGTGTGTGAGTGGAAGGAGAGAGGTAATAAAGCCCTTTCATTCTCTCACCTTTCCTTCAACCCATTTTAAGATCTGTCCCCTCTTCTCCTGCTCAAGTTCCCACCACTGGCTGCTCAGGGGGATGTCAGCTGATTCTCCTTTTAAAATGTTCAGCCTTCCTAACGGTTTTGTTCTCTGAAGACTGAGCTGTCTGGCACGCAGCCATTGACTGCGAGCTGGAGTTTGCTCTTAAGTCCCAATGCAATCATGCAATGTCTGCTGCCTGCTGCTCCAGAGGGCTGTGAAGACTTAAAAAAAAGACTCCTCCAGTCTTGTCAAGAAAGACAACTGGGTCATTAGAGCAACAGCCATTCAGGTGTTTAGGAGGACTGGCTGAGGTGGAAATGACGGAAATCACCTATATACCTTCTCAAGGGCAACTACAGATCTTTTTGCTGAATTGCAAAGGGAGAGACAGCTTGGGTTTGAATGGCGGAGGGCACAACTCTTGCCATCCTATTGATGTCATCACAACGTTTAGGAGTTGAACCACTGACTTAGATCACATTATATTACCCAAGATGGCCCTGAACCATCCGTTTCCTACCACAGTCTTTCAGAAGTGAGCTCTTTCTTGAACCGTGTCTCCAGTCCTACCCAAGTATGAATAATCCTCAAAGATGTACACCTTCCTGGGGTCATTTGACCCCAGTACTCTTTCCTGCCATGGCAGTAGGTCAGACTAGATGATTTGCTCAGGTGCCTTCCAACCCTAGAAACTAGAAATTATGAAACTATGATTCAGTGTTAAAAACCCAATGAGATTATCCTGTCCATAATCTGTAACAGTGGCCCTAGGGGAAAAGGGTAGACCTTAACACAAACAAATCACAACTTCAGCACTACTTTGCACTTTTCATCTGCAGATCTCAAAATCTTTTTTACGAAGGCATATAGCGCTGCCTTCATTTTACAGATGAGGACCAGAGTTAAGGTGTCCTTCCTACAATGGCCAAGTGTGCGAATGGCAAAGCTGGAAGAAGGATGGAGGTCTCCTTGGAACCTGGCAGGTGATCCCCCTATTTCTCTTACACTATGTCTCTGTAAGAAGGCAAAATAAATTACAATTTTCTTGTCACTAACCATATACACACCCTACCCAATAGTTTTACAATTTCAGTACCAACGTTACCTCATACTTATTCCTTAACACATGCTTTAGACCCCCACAAAACCAGTGATTCTGAGTGACTCCCTTTTGAAACGCCCAACTTAAAACAACAATAAGGGACTTCATAGAGGGCAGCAGGCCAGCGTTGTTTCAGAATCAGACCATAGTGGGAGCACTGAGAAATGGAGGTCATCAAAACCACTTATTGTCTCGAAGGTTTTACCTCCAAATAATTTTGACATATACCACCGCCTATGCATCATCACCAAGCCACAATGGTTTCTAGGTATTAGACTTCCCACCCCTGAATCTGCTGGCCAGGGAACCTTGTGTTAGTAATACTGGACATATTAAGATTTGATATGATAATACCTCTGTTGGAATGCTTCTTTCTGGTCATCGCAGGGTCCTCTTAATATGGTAATGTGACCCTCTGTCATTGTTCACACAGCTCCCTTTGTTGCATGACAGAAAGACCTCTCTTATACCTCAGGCCCTTCAGGGGGTCACTCATTCATTCCCCACAGTTTCCTTCACTCTCTACACCCTGGCTTGCCTGCCTCGACTCCAAAGGTTTTGCATCAACTATGCAGCATAATTGAAAAACCCAACCGTCAGCATTTTGCTCGCAAGATGTATTATTTTATTAATAATAAATATCAACTCTTTGAATGCAACCCAAGGAAAGAAAACAGAGAGTGTTGGCTAGCAAACACTAGAACAGCACCTTTTCCCAACCTCTGAATGAGCTAGCTAGGACATAGGTACTATGTCCTTTTATCCAGTAGTCCCCTGAATGAACGCTTTCCGCCCTGTGACAGAATGTAAACTACTTTAGCCTTATTCTCCTCCTGACAGACCTTCTAATTATCTCAGCTGTTTACAGCACTCAGGCCCTCTGCTACCAATTTCTCCATTATTCTGACAGTCAACAAACTAGACCTATTAGAACACAGCACAACTCTTGCCTAAGGCAGAAACTTTGTGAGACCACAAATCGTCTTGGTATTAAAAGTCGGTGCATAAGAACTGCCCTCAGCTTTAGCGCTAAATTGCTGGTTTGGAGACATTCATTGCTGTATATTGTATTTCCACTATATTCTGCTTTAATAGACTTCATGCTGAAGTGTGTAAGAAGAGTTTTAAAGCCTGAGGTAGAAAGCAGACCATTTTTCCCCCTGTTTTATATATTTTTCCATCTTTTTTGTTTGTCGCCTTCTATTGCGAGGTTGGTTCACATACATAAAACAACACAGCGATCATGCAACAATAGCCAACAGTTAGTGGACGTCACAGATTGACTTTACCATTTCAACGTAAATAATATAGCCTGGGAATCCAAGATTTATTATTCTTATGTTTGTATAGAACTTTCACTTTAAAATGATTTCCTTCTTTTTTTCAGAACATTTTATTGTCCTATTCAGCAAAGCTATCCTGCGTTGTTCATCTGATCGTCCACTATCCCGGCCAGAAGGCACTCAGACGGAAGTCAAATGAGAAAGAAAGAAAGAAAGAATGGAAGAAAGAAAATAATCATTTGTAATACTGTTTAGTGTGAATGTTTAAGAATTTTTTTATCCATGGAACTCCAGGGTTTAGAAATGTTTATTTAGTAATTTGGCCATCGACCAAATTTTACAGTTGCAAGCGTCTTCTAATTTAAAGTTGTTCAGACCCTGGGACTTGAGAGCACAGAGTTCATCTGATTGAGCCAGGGCCATATTTGAAGTTTGGATTAAGATTCAACATTTTCAAAGTTCAGGGATTATATGTGGGTCAGACTGATTGCCACATTTGGAGTCAGAATGGAATATGACCTGATGGTCAGGGCTTTTGCCTTCCCCTGCAAGAGGGTCGTGTGCTGTCTTCCTTGCATCTCTTGAGTGTATTTTACAGGGGTGTGTGAAGCGGGCCCTATTTGATTCACATTTCGATTTGGCCTGAATTCAATTAAGCCAAATCTGAATCTGAAGATTCGATGCTGATTTGGAGAATCAGCCGTTTGGACATAGAGACAGCTTTAAATGTTTTTTCGACATACCTCTAGGTAGCAGCATGGCTTGTGAATGCTGTAATGTTGGGGTGGATGGAGTATCCCACAGGAGCGTGGTGCGGTGGGGGGGGGTCCTCCACGTGCTCAGTGGCGAGCTCGGAAGTGGACCAGAAGTAGTTCTGGTCCACTTCCAGGTCCACCAGGAAGCATGCTGGGGCCCCCCTCCTGTGCCCCCCACCGGCTCAGCGATAGACCACAGGGGGACCCCAGGTACCCCCCAGACCCAGGAGGCACCAGTTGCCAATCCAGGGAGACGCAGGAGAGCCCCCCAGCGCGCTCTCCAGCAGACCCAGAAGTGGACCAGAAGTGCTTCTGGTCCACTTGCGAGTGTGCTGCTGAGTGCACTGGGGAACCCCCCATGCTCCTGCGGGACACTCCATCCACCCCACATCGCAGTATTCATGAGCCGCCTGCTACCTTGAGGTATGCAAAAAAAGCATTTAAAGCTGTGTCTATGTCCGAATCTCTGAATCTTTCAGAATCAGAGGGTTCTGATTCAATTCAGAGAGATTAAAGGGTCTCCTGATTCGATTCGGATTCAGAGCTTCGGCCACCGAATTGAGCCGAATCGAATCAGGAGCCGAAGCTTTGCACAGCCCTAGTATTTTAACAACCTTGGCTTCAGCAGGGCACTAACTACCATTTCTCCCCTGTTTTACATGTGGCACATTAGGGTGCTATGCCTTGCGGTTGTCCAGTATGGTTGACGGTGTAGTTTTAGTTAAATGTTCTGCAAGGTTTTGTATGGGATTGTTGGAATAGAGATGTTCCTGCCTCAGAGAGGGGGTTGAACTACAGCAACTCTAGAATTCCCTTTCAACCCTACTTTTCTATAACTCTGTAAGTCTTCATTAGTTGGTGTGTGTCCGCGCACACATGCACGTGTACATATATTAAATGTATGCACCCATTTCCAGCTATGCAGATATAGCGGGGGACATTTGCTTTATTTAAACTGCATTACCTCTGCCTGGTGGAATGCTAGAATATAAAATGGCATGCCATATTAGATTCTGCTGAATTTAAATTCTTCCTTCAAGGCATTTATAGTGAAATGAAATATTTTCCATTGAAGACTGTTTGAAAAGTGACATAGCTTTCAGCAAAACTTTCCTTAAGACAGCCTCCAGTTTTGTGACATGGGACTCAGGTGAACCTTAGCACAACCTATCACAAGTTTTCTTATGTTGTAAAAGCATATACTGTAACAGCAGAGGAAAAAGTATTAACTCACAAATTTATGGATAAAAGCTTGTCACTTCCATTCGATATCTGTTGGGGTTTTGCAGCAGGCATAACTCAGTTGCTGGCCACGACACAAGTTCAGAAACTGCATATATCTTCTGAACTTTTAGGCGCACAAGGATGTTTGGGTAGATATGGTATCTTTTATTAGACCAACTAAATAGTTGGAAAAAAGATGTTCTTTGCAAGCTTTGGGGCACAAACACCCTTCTTCAGGCATAAGTGAAGTTTTTTGGAGTTTGTATGCTCTTCTGGGTAGAACAGCAGCCAATATGCAAAATGCAGGTCTGTGAAAATGCAAATGCCTGCAATGAGGATATAAGGGAATGGAAGACAATAAGTGTGAGACAGGTTTGTGAGGGGAGAGGAGGAATGTAGAACTGGTGATAGAGTGGAGCTGGTAAAGTGGGGACAGATTACCGGCCGGCCAGAAATTCTGGTTAATAGAATTTCCAGTTAGTTAAATCACAGAGATGTACTGTATTTCCTTTTTTAGACACCACGACCAGTATCCAGAATGGCAAAATACAAACCACTATATACAAGAAACCCGTGGACAACATACATATCTACACAGAACCAGCAATCCCCCTAAACACACCAAGAAAGCTGCAATATACAGCCGAGCTGTCCGATACCACCGAATTTGCACAGAGGAGAACACCTGTGATAGTCACCTTACAAATCTCAAAAGGGCTTTCATCCAATAGGGACATTCTTCCAGAGAGACAGATCGCACGTTTGAAACAGCCACTCGGATACCACATGAAGAATTGCTGCAGTACAAAAAGAAAATCCCCATGAATTGCACACCGTGAGTTATGATACACCATCTTTTCCTGGAACCTATAGGGAAAATCCTCAAACAGTTGCAACCCATACTAGAAGACAACCCAACTCCTAATTATATCTTTCTTGAGCCACCCATCCTGGCCTTTAAACAAGAACCAACCTCACCTACCTCATCACCAGAAGCAAACTTCCTATGGGTCAAAGCACACCGAATAGATCTGGACCATGCCAGAACAAAAAATGTAAAACCTGCCAATACATCTCCACTACCCCCCCATGATAACTACACCCCACAACAAAACCATCACCAGTCCTGGATCTTATACCTGCACCTCCAGACATGTAATATAGCTCATCCAGTGCACTAAATGCCCTGATGGAAAATATGAAGGAGAAACCAAAGAACAACTGTGCACCAGAATAAATGCACACGAAAAAATCTATCAAAGACAAAAATACCCAACTACCTGTGGGTGCACATTTCTCACAGGAGAACTGCGCTCTCTCCAGTCTCCCAGTTCTAATCCTCAAAGGGAATCTATTAAACTCCGTTCACAGATGAGGCTAACTTCACTTCTTAAATCTACTGAATACAAAAAATCACAGACTAAATATAAACATTGGATTTATGGCACATTATAACCTGCCTGCCATCTGATAACCCCAGGTAACCTGTCTGCATCTTACCAGCTACAATATACCACCAGTTCTACATTCCTCCTTCCCAGGACCCAATATCACATCTACCCAAAGAACCTTATCTGCCTCTGTCCTTAGACCAGGGGTTGTCAACCAAGGGTATGCATACCCCTGGGGGTACTTCAGAAGGCCCAAGGGGTATGCGTGGGCAGGCAGGGACAGAGCGCTGCCACCCACCACCCCATGCTGCCTCATCCCAGGAGCAGGGCTAGGGTGGGGTGAGGGCAGTGGTGCCCCTCTGCACCACCACCGCCATCCACCACCCCATGCTGCCACCACTCCATGTCCGGACGGGTGCCACCACCGCCTGCTCCGGGTCCAGCTGTGTGCCACCCTGCCCAACCCTCCCCCCCATTCTGCATCCAGTCACTAGGGGTACACTTACTAAAAAAGGTTGAGCACCCCTGCCTTAGACCAAGACGGCTACAACCAACAACCCTTCAAAACTTTTAACCATGCATTCAGTACCAAGCTTCAAATTGGAAATGATTCAGTGTTCTGCACTGGCTTTCCCTTTCATCTTGAATTTGCTCTCAGATACACTTTTATTTGGCCAAATTCTGCTGCGACTCATTTATTAAAAAACAAAAAAGGAACACAATTCACTAGGCCAATCACAGTGAGCTCCTCTGGGTTCAAATTCGTGTTGAAATGGGAATCTGTCGCACTGAATTGCATGTGGAGTTACCCAGAGAGGAGCTGAAATGCAGCGTTGTAGAAAATGAAGGACAGCTCTTCCGAAGAAAGCTTGAAGGAACAGGCCATGTGCTTTCCAACCAGGTTTAGTGAGTTATTTTTGACGCCCTGTTCACGTTCTACTTCTAGAGGCGCCCTTACTTCGGATGAGACGAAGACAAGGCTTTCACTACTTGCCATACAAAACCTTCTAGTTCTTTTTGCAAGATCGAAATGTGCAACACAATGTCTTGACCACCTACCATCTTGAATAACTGCACTTAACTTCCAAAAAGTCTCCCTGAAATACAACCAAAGGACATAGACATTCTTCCCCATTTACTGTTCTAAAGCATTGAGCTGGAGTTTCAGATCAGTGATTTTAGCCTGAACTCAACTCTGTCTCTTAAATTAGTTTTACCAAGGTATTCAGCTAGGCTCAGTTTCACACCAACTTCAGAAAAAAAACTGTGGCCACAAGAGGCTGGCAGCAACAGCCGGTGGAACTGAGGAAACAGTTCTTGGTTGTTTCTTTGGTTTCATTTAAAGGATGTGCACTCAGATCATGGAGATGGGAGGCAACCTAGATAAAGTTGTCATGTTAAGAGAGACTGGGACATTGCATTTGTAAGTACAGTGGGGAACAACTTGTTGGGATAACTGCTAAAAGCAGCCTAGGAGCAGAGAGGGATGCAGAGGTGAAGAAAATCCTGAGACAGGCTTGTAAGGGGATCAGTTGGATAAGAGTCAGAAAGGCAAAAAGGAGAACAGGTAAGGGTCAGGAAGACAGAAAGGAGAGAGAGCAGCGCTGGGAGAAGACATGAGAAATTAGATCAGAATCTAAGAACACTCAGGAGAGCAAGGGAAAAGGCAGAAATTAGAACAGGAGCTAAGAGGAGAGCTGAAGAGGCAATAAAAACTTAAGGAGGAGAAAGAAGAACTGCGAGGAGAGATGAAGAGAAGAGAAGGCAAAAAAAAAAAAAGACAGGAGATAAATATGAGATGGCATAACAGGGTCCTGACCTCAAGATTGTAAAGGTAACGTGTTCTCTGCCACAAGGCAAAAGAAATTGTTTGCATCTTTTGAAATGGCCATGAAGAAAGGACTGGGCTACAACTCAAGAATCAATAGCACATTTTATGCCTCCTGCACCCTTCATGAAGAATCAAGCCAGCATTGATTTCAGTAAGTAAAAATTTCATTGAAAATTGATCTCTGATTGTTTAGCTAAGAAGGACTGGAGTTGAAAAACTCTTTGGTAAGCAGTGAAGGACAGTGGTATTTTCAGGGCACGAAAGTTTTGCGGCTTCATTTTGGGTCACAAGAGCACGTGGAGAGCAGAGGGCGTGCTGCTACCTTTGTGTTCAGAAGAAGGTGGTGCTTTGTAGGGCAAGTCTGAGCTCGCTCCCTCGTGTTGCTAGTCTGTATCTACTACTTTGGAGGCAGTCGTTTGGAAGCCCTGCTTTGTGGCTGCATGAGTTTGGGAAGTTTTGTAGCTCTTGCAATAGAAAAGTAAACCTCTGGATTGACTTTAAAGTTTGTCTTCCTGCTCTGTTACACCACTGTCATAGCTGGAATTTACTGGGAAGGAAAGGGGTGAATTTTAGTGACCCACAGGGCCTGACCAAGCCAATATGATTTTCCTGCTACTGAAGCTTCTTTCCCAATACCAGGAACCCCTTTCCCTTCACTTGATAATGAAGCTTTGAGTCTTACACTGGGTTACAGTTCATCTACCTACTTCTGTCTTCCTGATCCACCAGCCATCCCAGCAAGGGCATTCCTTGCTCATCCTTCTAGCAGATCCTGATATAGCTGAGTGACCTTACACCCAAAGGGATGATGGGGAGGTCCATGCTAACTGGAGCTGGCTGGGAAAAACATTCTGATGGGGAAGGGGAAAAGCCCAGTTCCTATGAGAAAGTGTTGGCTTTCCTGAACAGTTTTTTGTTGTTGCTGTTGTTCTAAAAGGAAAATCAAAATGTGTCATCTGGAGTATTTCACTCCAAGTAGAATATTTTGTATTTTGAATGGACCCAGAGCATTTCAGTATGAATCAGTTCGAACTAATCTAAAACTGCATTGTCCTATCAGCATATTTATCCACTGGGGTTCTTGTTGGGGCTCTCCTAGGGCTGCATTCCCTGGAGGACTGCATATGTCAATAGTTCAAGGTATATTTTCTTCAGCATGAGTTGCACAATGCATCATGGAAGTCACATGACCATGAGTAGATTATGGGAAATGTAGTCCAACCAGAGAGTCTTGTGCCTAGAGAGAATAGGAACTGCAAGCTCCCAAAATACATATCCCATGATATTCACTGTTCCCACCGTGGGGAAATGCAGCTGAATGTGGAAATGACTCAGAAGGAAGCATCTGAGGTCAATTCAAATAACCAAAACAGAAGTTTCAGCATCTGAACATCGAAGTATTGTGTTGGGGTTGAAAACTCTGAAATGAAATATCTCATGCGTCTCTTCTGTAAAAGTTCTCAAAATGGCAAACTTCTCATTATGATTCCAAGTATTGAAATATCAGCATATTTGGTAGGATGGAAATTTTGAACAGATCTGTCACAGACTCACTGTTCTGCTTTTCTCACCACTGGAGACTGCAGTAGCTCATTGCTAGTGCAAGCTTTTATAACAAAGGTCATGTAGTTTTGAGTATTGTTACCAACGGGACAGAAAACCCATGAGATTTGCCAAAAAGTTCCTAGGACTAACAGTGATGTCGGACCCAGCTTCAGCAGAATATGATGACCCAAGACTTGAGTGAATCTGGTCAAGTTTAGGAACTAGATAAATCTTGGCTCTTTCAGGAGTCTTTGGCTTGAAGATTTATGGATTCCCATGAACTCAAAACTCAAGGAAAAGCTTAGAAGGTGTGAACACTTGTGAGCAGAAGCAAACAAAATGTCATGGGAAAGGTTCACTTGAATAGTGGGGAATAAGGTAGTTTGTTACGAGTTCTCAACAGTGCTAGAGTTGTGGCTTAAGATATATATAGTGGGCTATATTACCATTTTCCTACTCTACAGAAATAAGGCAGGCAGTATAACAAGCCCAAAATCTATGTAGCTGGCATGGTGGCAGATAGCTGTCCTGCCCCAGAGATTCTGCAAAGGCCGGGCTAGTTTAGTTTCCAGTAAAGTTTCCAAAATATTCCAATGAGCCAAGGCAGCCAAGTGCATTCAATGAACCCAGTCATAATTCCCTGTCCTTTTCATGCAAAACCAACCATTTTGGGGGATGTTTTTATGGTATCTTCATGAAGGGAACATTTTGCCATCACACAGCAAGCTTTCCTGTATGGAAGATGGTGCATTCCAGATACTTATAATCTACCTGTCTAGCTGGAAGAGAAATACTTTTTTTCATAAGGATTCTATGCTATGTATTTCTCTCTGCAGAACAGGATTATGCCCTGAGTTGTGTGAATCAAGAGAAAACAAAGGTGATTTTAGGGCAATATTTAATTATTCTTCCAAAAGCCTTTTGCAAATTCATGTCTTTCAAAGCCTTTCACCATTCCCTTCCATCAATAAGTTTGCTTTCATTTTCAGTGTCTACTTCATCCCTCACAGAAGTGCTGCTATACTGACCCCGCAGCTAAGTGGACAATAAAGGTGCTCAGATATGGGAGTGATAGACACTGTAAGAACCAGAGCAGAATGCAATAAAATAGATTTATCCAAGGCATTATGTTTTTCTCAGAGATAAGATGATGCACTTGCCAACGTGCAACAGAACTTGGGGACTGCTCGGCAAACAGATATGGTAGCTTTGCAATTGGACAGAAATGTCAAGTCAGCTCCCTTGAATGCAGTTTGAGCACATTCCCCAAAATGAAGGCATGGTTAACTTTATTCTTCAGTAAACAGTTTACAGACAGTCAAGAAATAGTTACAACAGCACTTCACAAATAATTGCAAACCAACGAGGAAGACTATCTGCAATGAAAAAACAGCGCAAATAACTCACTGGTCCAATACAATGGTTTGGCAACAGAGTCTCTGTGTGGGTGCATGTATGTGAGAAAGAAAGAACATGAAACATGCAAAAAGAGCAAAATGTTTTGAAAATATGGTCCGCAAATAATGGAACAAAATGCAATTGCAATTTGTCATGAATATAAGGCACTGATGAAAAGTATTCATCATATTTCTGCCTGGCCTAACAGAAGAAGCTAATACAAATGTGGAGAAAGTGGCATGACCCATGGAGCTGACATTAAAAGCTTTCAATTGAATTACATTGGCAGAAACCTTTAAAAATTGTCTTGGGAGGGGGGAAAAATTCATGACAGAGCATAACAGATGTATGAAACAAAGAGCATTTAGGAAACATTATCTTTGCTGTATGATGGGAAATGTTTTTAATTGCACTCACAGACTCCTTTTAAGATGTGCTGTTTTGATTTAAGAACATTTTTATATGTTTCTCATCTGCAATATTTGCAGGAAAAATGTTGGAGCAATATTTATGTATAGTTTTGCAACAGTCAATGCTGTGTTTAGTATTTAGCATTGTATGCCACTGTATACAATTGTAAAAACAAAGGTAGTAAATCTATATATGACTATGATTAAGAGAAGGAATCTTATAGGCTAGGAAGGATCTTGTATCATGCTGGTGAACACAATATCCCAGAGTGCTTGCGTGCTCTTGTATGGTATATCACAATGGATACATATGGATCTCCTTGGGCATGTGTACATGAGACACTTAATGAGCAGGATCAGGGCTAATGAGCAGGATCAGTAGCCTAACAACACTGCGCAGTAGCATGCCAGGCAAAAACTGTGCTAATTTGCTACTGCACAGTAATATTAGACTACTGCAAAGTAAGTGTCACAAAAAACCATGTGCAGGTGCTACTGCGCAGTAACTGTAGTTAATGCACATTTAGTTAGTACTTCATTAAGCAAATACTATAAATGCGCAGTAATTACCGTGCATTAATGAAAGTGTAGACATGCCCCTTGTGTACCTTAGTGCCACACATAATACAAAAATTGTCATTTCCTGGGTCAGACCATGGGTCCATCTTGCCCAGTATCCCAAGTCTCAGAGACAGAGACAGGATACTGAAGGTGACCGTGAACAGGGTGTGACCAAGGATTTTTTCCATTGTTCCTCCAGCACTTGCAGCCTTCAGTACTTAGGGTCTAGGACAGGGGTGGGAAAAATATGGCCCACAGGCCATATCCAGCCTGCAAAGGGACTTTGACCGGCCTGCAGTAAGTCCCTCAGTCCTGCCTGGCCCATGGAACACATCCCACTGCACCCTGCACACAGCGGGGCTGGAGTAGCTCCTTCCAGTTGTCACTGCTGGCCCTCAGCCCCAGCCCCCGTTCCATGGAGATTGTGGGGACCCACATGCACAGCTCTGACCCCAGCCTTCCCCACACCTGCTCCTGACCTGACCTGTCCAGAGTGAACCAACTCCAGAGTAGCTGGGACCCGTGCACACAGCCCTGATCCTGGCCCATCCCAGGCCCACTCTGGACCAGCCTGCCCATGATGAGCAGTAGCCAAGTTCTGAATTATGGGGGAACTCAGGGGGCTGAGGCCCCCCATAAGAGATGAAACCTCCCCCGTAAGAGATGAGGAACTACCCCCCACCCATGGGCCGGACAGCCCCCAGCATGCCCCGCACCTTCCTAAGCATCCCGGGCGATGGTAGCAATGGCTCCTTCTGGCTGCCACTGCTGCTGGCCTCAGCCCCTTAGGACTGGTGGGAACTCATGCATACAGCCCCAACCCCGGCCAATTATTTTGCAGACCCCCTGCCCCCGAGTTGAAGTGTAATTCAAACCCTGGCAGCAGCAGCAGTGGCAGTGCCTAGGCAGGAGCTGCTGCTGGGCACAGGGGAAAAGTTGCTGCCCTCCTCCACCGCCATGCCCTTCTTGCTACAGCCTCCCAGAAACCACGCCTGGGCTGCCCTGCAGCTCCTCTCTACTGCTGTTACCAGCATCACCTCTGGGCTGCACAGCAGGGCGGCAGCGGCAGTGGAAAGGAGCCACAGAGCAATCCAGGCATGGGCTCTGGGATGCCACAGCAGGAAGGGTCCAGCAGTGGCAAGGTGAGGGGCTTCTGCTTTTCTCCTGAGTCCAGCAGCAGCTTCTGCCCGGGCACTGCTTCTGCTCATTGTGGGTGGCTCAGTCCAGACTGGGCATGGGTGGGCCAGGCTTGGGCCTGTGTGCATGGGTCCTGGCTGGTCTGAAGCTGCTCCGCATTGGCCAGGATGAATCTGGAGCAGGTGTGGGGGAAGGCTGAGACCTGGGCTGGGGCTGTGTGCTCAGCTGCTACTGGGCACCGATGGTAGCAGCTGTGGCAGGGAGGAGCCACAGGGTACATGGGCTCTGGGTTTGGTGAGCCACTGGTGGGGAGGGTGTTAACAAGCTTGCAACAGCACTCCAAAACTGTGTATGTGGCCCATGGGCCCGAATAATTGCCCATCCCTGGTCTAGGGAGTTCTGATTCACAGTCTGTAGCCTTAATTCCCATGTTCAGTAGCTACTGATGCCCTTTTCCTCCATGAACTTGTCCAATGCTGTTTGGAATCTACTAAACTGTCAGCTTTCACAATATCTTGTGGCAATGAGTTCCACACTTTAATTACATGCTGTGTGAAAAAGAATCGATTTTTATTAGCTTTAAACTTATCACCTACTAGTTTAATTTTATGACCCCTAGTTCTTGTATTGTGATAAATTGATAAGTGAGAGATATTGTGTCATATGTTATTATCGATTGGTTCTCTGGCTACTGGAAGCTTATTATATTTAAGTCAAGTAATTGAGATGCAATAAGTACTCAATACCAAGTAGTGCTCCCTAAATTCACAAGTTCTTCACCTGGCTTCATTGGGACATATGCGGATTAAGATGGGAAGGATTTACTGGATGGTCTCAGCAAAGTCTTGTCTAGAGACAGCTTCAACTCAGTAAAAAGACTTTCACTGACTCTCAAGTGAGTTGAAGCAAATCTCAGAAGGAGATAGCCATAGGTATTACAACTAGTTTGAAATGTTCTACAAAAAAGTCTGTAAATGAAGATTTAAGGAAGAATATATAGTAACCAAGATAACCCTCCAGAACAAAAAAATATTTGAATTTTTTTTGCGCACCTCTATTTTGTTTCTTCTGCCTAGGATTCATAGCTCTGAGGCTGAAATACTGTTACTTTGACAAGGCCACAGATGTGTAACTTTCTGATTCCTGATCAATATGCAGCTGTATTATGTCTGGCTCTCACCCTTCGCTTCAGCCTTCCTTCTGAAGGCATGTTGCTAACACCTTATGCATTACAATGGGATTTAGTGTCGGAATAGCTACTTTTTCACTTAAATGGCCCCTCTTTTCTTTGTCCAGTAAACCATTATGGATTAACTTAAACATAAACAAAACCTGATAAGGACCCTGATCCAAAGTCAGAAGGAGTTGCTCAGTTGACTCTGAAGAACTCTGTATCAGGTTCGTGGGTTTTTTCCATTTGGAAATTCTGAAGTTTGAACAGACTTGACATTTTCTGAACTAGTTTTTGCAAACTCTCGCTGTAAAATCTGAGACTGAGGTTAAGTGTTTTTGTTCCATGTTCTCTTAGCCATAAACAGGAGTGATAGCCATGTACCTGAGAGACTGGAATAGCCATCAACATTGGAAGACATTATTTCATAAAAAATGACCGTTATGGATGGTTTGAGATGTAGTAGGACAAATTCAAGAGAGTTAATTTTAAAAACGAAATAAAATATGTGCATCATAAAGAAGCGAACAGGTTTTTTTTGTTTCCATTTTCCATCTGTTTTTAAAATCACTGAATTTTTGATCCCCTCTAAACTACAAACCTATTCTATGGTGTCTTCAACTTCTTATTCAGGTCCCTTCTTCAGATGATCTCATTCGTTCGCATAGCTTCAGCTACTATTTCTACCTTGTAGTGTGGTAAATCCACCTTTCCATTTCTGATTTATCATCTCCTCAGCCCTTCTCCTCAGCCTGTCTCTCTGATATAGCCTCTTGAATGAGTCTTTGTCATTTATATATATCATCACTCACATCAAACCATTTATCTTTTTCCTTTCCCTACAGCCTCTTCTGAGTCACTATTGGACACCCTACCCTTCTACCTGTCTTATTGGTCCCTAGATTGTGGGTTTCTTTCCACTCCTCCTCTCCATGCACATATTCAAGCTCTGTCTACAGTTTGTGATCTCTCTGCAACCCATACGTTACTAAGTTAATTGCCTGTTCTTTCCATATTAACAGCTAAAGGTCAAAGTCAGTACTTAAGTACTTCTCTCTTACTTACACTCTCATAAACTCATCCTTCTGGACATATATGTGGACCTACTTCAGATCATGTAAACCATACGACCATAAGATCATTTTTGTGGCCTGTCATTTCACCCATATAGGTCATATACAAATCAGGGGACCCTTTAATCTCTCCGAATTGAATCAGAACCGTCCGAATCGATTTGGAGAGATTCAGAAAGATTCGGAAAGATTCAGAGATTTGGACATAGGGACAGCTTTAAGTGTTTTTCCTATGTACCTCTAGGTAGCAGGTAGCTCATGAATACTGTGATGCTGGGGGTGCATGGAGTGTCCCACAGAAGCACGGGGTCTCCCCAGCATGCTCAGCAGCAGACCTGGAAGTGGACCCCCATTTTCCCCTAGTTCAGTGACTGGTGCCTCCTGGGTCTGGGGGGAGCCCCTGTGGCAATTGCTGAGCTGGGGAGACATGGGGGGAGGCCCAGTGTGCTCCCTGGTGGACCCCTATTTTACAGATAAGGAAAATCTGAGAAAAATTGGAGTTTATATAAGCTACAAACTTAAAAAGTGGCAGAGAAGTGATTAAAACTGATACATGTCAACTTCCAGATTACATAGAAAAAGTGAAAGATGCAAGAGAATGTCACAGCTCAGGGAAATTAGATGTATATTCACCCAACTTACATCCTTACATCTTACCTGAATAGGCAATGAACTATTACTTTCTTGTACCTGAAAAAAACAATGCATACCCATATACGTACTTACTCAGCCCATTAATAGTGGAGACTGACAAGAGCTAGGTGATTATTTTTGACATAAACATGAGCATGGAAATGATTGTTGTAATAGAAACTCTTGCTAATGGAATAAAAATGACCTAAGTTTTTTGACAGATGTCAAGCGTATTAGAGTCCAGAATGAGTTAGAGCCATTTAATCTGCATCAGAGAAAATAAAATGTCTGAGTGAGATAACTTCTCATTTTGTTCTATAATTTTTTGCCACCAGTGGTAGAAAAAGAGAATATTATTACTACCTGTGAAAAACGTAGACCTTCAAACTGCATCAGCTGTTTTAGAGGCCATTCTTCAGATTCAAGATGATGATAAATCAACAAAAGGAAGTGATATTAACTGACTTGGGAATTGGCATTCTTCTGTTGTAGTCCTAAGACCTGCCTTACAAGATTTCTCTTTCTAAGAAATTGAGTTCATATAATTCCACCTACAGATACAAAGTGTAAGGATTAAAGAATCAACTTAAATTCAAAAGTATAAAAAAATAATAAAGAATAACATTCTTTGGATTTCAGGGCTGTTTTCAAAAGTAATAGAAAGAAATTGATTAAATAAACAGGCTTGAAAACAGGAAGAGAAGTTTCAAAATTGTTTCAAATGTTGCACGAGTCTGAAAGAGTTCAAGAATAGAGCTATTTTTTAAAATTGAATTCTCCATTAGGATTCAATGCAGCCATTTAAAATGACTTTCCTTTCCAAATTGGAATGAAAGGTCACCCATACACACACTCAGGGTGAGGTGTTTTAATTACAGCAGTTCCCGGAAAGCTGCTCTAATTAAAACTCCACATCATCACATGTGTTAAGCCTCTGCACATTTAAAAATTACTGCAGGATGTTGTCATTCAACAAACTTCAGTTAAAGTACCCCAGCGACCATTTTTAAACCCATGCAGGCTTATATACATGATGCTGCAGCAATACTAGAGTGTTCTAATTAGAACATGAAGCCAACTCTATTAATCGAATCTGCTCTGATGCGTTCTAATTAGAATGCATTGGAGCATATGTATAGGTCCCCAGAAAGGAAACATTCTCACAAAGCAAAGAAGTAAAACAACTTCTGAAAAAATTGTTTAATACATTTCTAAATTAAATGTTTTGATTTCATAGATTTCATAGACATTAGGGCTGGAAGGAACCTCAGAAGATCATCGAGTCCAGCCCCCTGCCCCAGGGGCAGGAAGTCAGCTGGGATCATAGGATCCCAGCAAGATAAGCATCCAATTTTCTCTTGAAGGCCTTCAAAGTAGGTGCTTGAATCTTTGGGGCTCAGACAGTAAAGAAATTCTTCCTTATGTTCAGCCTGAAACAGTCTTGCAGGAATTTATAACCATTCAGCCTTGTTGTCCTTTGGGGTGCTCTGGTGAACAAATGTTCCCCCAAATCCTGGTGGACACCCCTTATAAACTTATAGGTGGCCATCAGATCACAACTCAGCCTACGCTTTTCCAGGCTGAAGAGTCCCATAGCTTTCAGCCTGTCATTATAAGGTCTGTTTTCCTGACCTCTGATCATGTGCGTGGCTCTTCTCTGGACTCTCTCAAGCTTCTCCACATCCTTTTTGAATTGTGGAGCCCAAAACTGGACACAGTACTCCAGCTGCAGCCTCACCAAGGCCAAGTACAAGGGGAGAATTATGTCCTAGGATTTGCTTCAGAAATATCTATAGATGCAAGCCAGTGTATTGCTCACTTTACTAGCTGCAGCATCACACTGAAGGCTCATATTCATCCTGTGATCATATGAAGGGTCATATTCATACTCATGACCCCCAAGTCCCTTTCATCCATAGTGCTAGCCAGCATAGCACTGCTGAGTCTATAAGGATGCTGCAGGTTTTTCCTCCAAAGGTGAAGAACCTTGCATTTTTCGGTGTTAAACACCATCAGGTTCACGTCTGCCCATTTGAGCCTGTTGAGGTCAGCCTGGATCACCCTCCTGTCCTTAGGTGTGGATGCTTTACCCCAAAGTTTGGTATCATCAGTGAACTAGACCAGTCCACTTCTGACTCCAATGTCCACATCTTTAATGAAAATGTTGAACAATACAGGTCCAAGGACAGAGTCCACTGGTCACAGGGCACCATGATGATTGACTTCTGTCAACCACCATCCTCTGGGTCCAACCACAGAGCCAGTTCCCCAGCCAGCAGATCATGGTGGACTTGAGGCCATGGTTGGCCAGTTTTGCCAAGAGATGTTCATGGGTTTTTTAAAGTCAAAATATATGACATCAATCTCCTCTCCCTTGTCCAGGTGATAAGTCACCTGGTCATAAAAGGAAATAAGATTGGTCAAGCAAGACCTACCCGCAACACACCCATGCTGGCTATCCCTCAGGATGTTGCCATCGGCCAGTTCATTAAGAATGGCCTCTTTGATAATCTTTTCTAAGACCTTCCCCAGGATAGAGGTCAGGCTGATGGGCCTATAGTTTGCCGGATCCACTTTCCTCCCTTTCTTGAAGATAGGCACCATGTTGGCCTTCTTCCAATCTTCGGGCACTACGCCGGAGAGCCAGGAGTTCTCAAAGATCTGTGCCAGGGGCTGAGCTATGATGTTTGCCAGCTCCTTGAGTACCCTGGGGTGCAGATTGTCAGGGCCAGCTGACTTGACTTTCAAGTCAGCTGGCCCTGACAATCTGTCCAGCCTCTCAAGGTGTTCCTTCACAAGGTCAGCATTGATGGAGGGCAAGGAATCTCCCTCACTCATGCCTCCCTGTCCTGTGATGGGCAGAGGCATCCCATCCCGTGGGACTGGTGAAACACTGACCCAAAGTACCCATTTAGCAGGTTGGCTTTTTCCTGGGCATCAGTCATCAGTTGTCCCATCTGGTTTAGCAGGAGTCCATCAAATAATATAGCATGTTAAAACAAAAAATTAATTCAAAGTGAGATTTTTCTTAGTTCTCCCAATAGAAAAAGGTGTTTTGATGAAATAAGCTTTTGTTCCTCCTTTCCTCCCTCCCCACCCCCATTTGAAATAAATTCTATTTTTACTAGAAAAAACTTTGATTGGAATTTATTACCACATTTGTTTAGCACTGATTAAATCTGTGCAGGAGGTTAAACTAGATAACACAGTAAATTCCATGCCAAGTAAGAAAGGCAAAACTAGTTTGGATAAAGGAAGACTTAACCCAAATTTAGAATTATCCTCTTGCTAAAACCTTTTCTCTAAATTGAAAATACTTCTCAGGATACCTATTTGGAATTAAATAAAACATCCATTCTTATGTCATTTTGATGCTTATAATAACTATGTAAACTGGGTTTTACAGAAGTTTACGTAATAGCTATCTAAAAAAAAAAAAGTGATCTTTTTTTCATGTTCAAAAAATCCTCCTAAAACACATTTGGCATCAGGTTAGTTAAAATGTGCAGATTAACATGTTTCATCTAACGTCTGCATTTTGCAAGTGTAGACAGTGGAAATGTTTCTGATCACTTCAAATGGTTTGTTTCCAGAATAAGCTTTCAGGTTTTTAAATGTCTTTTCAAGCAAACCTTCTGACATGCACCTACTGCTAAGTACAGGATTGAAGTGTAGTACTCCCATGACATTTAAAGGATGGTCATTACTGTTCTTCAGATTGGAAACTGGGGCACGGAGAAGCCAACTGTACTAGAGCAACCAACAAATCTTATCTTCAAGAGCAGAGATAGGAACTCAGTTCTGTAGCCCATGCCCAGGTTGCTCAGCATCCCAGTTGCTACTTCCAAATGTGCATGATATTCAGTGCTCCATTGTTTCTGATCCAATCCCTTCTCCTAAAGAAGGAGTCCTACAGCCATTGGAGTGGGTGGCAAAATCTACAATTATACCAGTAAGAGCAGGACCAGATGAAGCAGGAGAATAGGAACTGGATTGCAAATAGTAATTGGCCATTGAAGTGAAGGGAAAATGTAGTGGGTGAATCAGGAAACATGCATGTGTATTAGAGGACACAGAGAGGAAACTTTTTTTGTTTTCTTTTGGTTTCCATTTTCCTGGATTTACTTAGAGAAACATCTAGCTTCATTTCAACCGTGATATTCTTTCCTTAGATCCCATCTATGCACGCACATGCACACACGCACACACACAGCCGCACACACACGCACAGTTTATCTTTAGAAAATCGGTAGTGTGGTAAGTGATTTGATATGGTTTCCTTTTCAAGTACAAACGTTGCACCCCCTGTGGATAAAGTTCTCACTAGTGGTAGGAAGCTGGTAGATAGTTAAGTAAAACACTACTGGGGTTTGTCAGATGTCTACATTCTGGGTAAAATCAAAGATCACCCTGGAACCCCCACGTACAAATTATAGTTACCATTAAAATCATCATCACAGTATTTGATGTCAGTAAAACATATTGCTTGGGCTATAAAACATTCTAAACTAGTATCCCAAATGTCTTGCCTCAAGCAAGCACTTAAATTAAAGTTTCAGACAGCTGGCACTGGAATCAAAATAACAGTTTTGTACAAAGGGATTGGCTAAACATGATTATTGTTTTCATAATTTATTGTCAACATGCATTATTGTGCCTTGATCCAGCTATTGTACTTCGGCACGATTCCTTTTGCTTTTCAACAGGTGACTATATTTTACTGTGGATTTTTATAGAAAGCAATCCTAATTGATCTTCGGCTCTTGAATAACCTAATCCCTAATTAGTTGTGTCTGAACACTGAGAAAGGCAGCATTGTGCGCTTTAATTAATTTCCATAATCTGGAATTTTTGTTCGCCTGCTTCATGAGAGCTTTTGGTTTTCAGGAAGAGGCTAATGTTAACAATATCAGTGCTTTAATTGTAAAAAAGAGGTGGGACATTAGGTGTTTGATACAGCTGGACTGCCACGCCTCAAGTGTAGGGTTCTTAATTAGGGTTGACCTTGGTTTCTACTCAAATTTTGCCTCTTCCTCAAAAGATCCTTGTTCTTTATTTGCGCTAAGAAGCTGGCAATGTTGCTCCCTGCCTTTGTGAGAGTACAGATGTGAACCGCTCTCCCTTGTACCCCTCTGGTGTTAACCAAGGTGGCATGTTTGAACCTGCAACCTGCATGTCAATAAGCTCTAGAAATAAAATGAAGCCACTCTACAAAAATTCAGTTTCAGCGAGACATCCTCAAGTGTTTCCAGCTGAAAACCACTTTTGCATTTTAAAATATAGGTTCACCATTCGGAAAATCTGAATAATTTTGCCCCAAGATTTAACAAGCATCTCTCTCCTCCAAATACAATCCAATGACAACCTGCACAGTTGTTAAATAGTTCCCAGGAGTTAAAAAAAAAGCTGCATGACACATTTCTACAGCAGCCTTGGGGCAATGCTGGGGAAAGAGGTATAAGAGAGTGGTATTTTGCAAAGTATTCTCCTGGTGCTGGCCCCTGCTTAGGTTGCTTTTCTGCATTGCTTTAAAATATTATCTTAAAATATGTGGGGGGGGGGTTAAACTATAGAGTGATTCGGGCAAAGATAACCCTAACAGAGTCATTTGGACAAAGTCAATGCCACTTGCATTACTGGGATGGAGATCTCAAGCCAGCAGGATCTCTGACCTGTCTTCTTCACTCTGCCACCGTCTCTTTGTATGAATTCAAGTCATTTCACTTATCTTTTGTTGCCTCTGTTTGCCTAAATGTACGCTGTATGCAATAAATGCACTTACTTACCTACCTCACCAGAAGCCCATGAGGATTAATGAGTGTTTCCAAAATACTTCACATGTCTCTGGTGAAAGCATTCCTGGGCCCAAAACTATTCTCTTGCTGATTAAATTAGGAGAATTTTAAACTAAGAGAATTTCCACTGAATGTAATGGAATTAGTCTGGCTTTGCATATATTTACTTGAGAGAAAATTTTTGGCCCTGTTTATGCAAAACACTTTCATGACTGTAGCAAGCATGAAAACTGAGAGTCATTCAAGCATTTCTGAAATAAAGGGATTAAATAAAACTGGCTTGAGCCAAACAGGTGCTCTCTAAGCTTAGTTGCACACAGCTCTGGTACTGCCTTCCCAGACACACCTGGAGTAAAACAACTCCTGCTCCTCTGACCTCAAGTCCCTGTAGAGAAGTGACTGTCAAGGTGCCAAATGCCAAATGCCATCCTTTGGAGCCAAACAAACAGACTAGGATGAGACCAACTCATTTTCACTTGTGACTGTAACCAGATCTTGATTGAACACAGGTCTCCAATGCTATAAGGTTAGTGCATTAACACATGCCAATGCTCATGAAATTACTGAGACCAGTCACAGAGAAAAAAGAAAGGTTGAAGATCTAAGAAAATAGCACACATAGATGCACAGGGTTTGGTTTGGTTTTCTTCCCTTGGACACATTTCCATTGCTTTTAATTAAGGACTGGGATTCATGGGCTTTAATAACTACATAAATTACTTGCTAGGCAAATTTTTCACTTTTAAGGAGCATCCTTTTCCTTTTAATAAATCGTTCTTTCTAAGTTATAGGTAAAATGCATCTGATTTTACCTTGACAGAAATGCATTGCAGAGTCATTTGTGTGCAACAAACTGATGACACATAAAAAGATTTTAACTTTTAATAAATGGTCCAAATGTTGTATCACATGCCTCCATAGCACAGTGGAAGCTTACTGCCTGCTGATGAATTCAGCTAATTAACAAAGGTGAAAGTTTATAATTGGGGTTAACTAGAATTTAACTGGTCATTGTTCATATCCCCCCACTGCCTTGTCCCCTAAGTAACTCAGTTTGGTAGCCCTCCTTGGTCCCTCAACCCCAGCATCAAGTCCAGGATCAACTAGCTTGAAGGAAAAGGGGATACAATCATATTTCCAAGTTGTAATAACATTAGAATTTAATGGTGTGATATTTTTATACTGTTTGGGAAAGAGGCCCTATTTTTTTCTTACTCTTAAGCCCAGAGTATTTTTAAATAGTTCAAGTCCCTGTTGTACTTCACAGTTTGCAGTGCAGTTTAAAAAGTAATACATCTTTTCTTAGATGTACCCCAGATTCTGCCTTTTAATAGACATGATAATGAGATTCTGTGTCTTCATTTCCCAGTGTGCAGAAAGCTCAAATAAATCTTTGATTGTTCACAACCCTGGAGAAGGCTCCCAAGCTCAGGCAGCTAATGATGTTTCTCTAAACAACCATCAGTAATGAAAATTTAAGTGTACTTTTTTTAAATCTATTTTTTTCATTCATTTAAATGTATACATTTATACTTGCTGATAGTAAACCTAGCTATAGAATAATTCATTCATAGCAGAAAGAAAGTCCGGTGTTGTTTCAAAGCAATGCAAGGTACCCATTGTGGTTTTGGTTTACAGTAAACTTCTCTTAACGGTGAAGTCATTCTATATTTAAAGAAGGCAAATTCATTATAAAACCCAGGACCATGCGCCCTCATGCCGATGCTAAAAGTCTTAATCACTTGCATGCAGTTGAACTTTCCGTGGACGTCCAGGTAGAACACAGCATGCGCTAAAACAACCTACTGAGCTCACTTGACAGTTAAAGGGCAAAGCCAGCCTGTATAGAGCATAGGATGTCTGGTGTGAAACGGGTTAAGAGTTTAGGTGCTCTGAAATGGAAACAGAGCAATTACTTAGCATCTTTGATTTTCTGAATGGCAATGAATACTTATAAAAGGTGGCTTGGTAATGAGATTCTGTCAGCGTTAATGCCCACTTGAATGGCCACGTATGAAATACTCTTAGTTTCTTCCTATCTCTAGCCATTAGGAATTGCTCTTCTGGGCCCAGTTTTTACATCTTATCCTGAATGGTAAGTAGTCGACTCACATTAGAAGATGATAATATGGGTCAATACCTGTGGTCCAGCCTGAGAAAGAAGGCAATATTCTGGTCTTAAATTAACTGTCAACCCAAAAGCAATACAGAAAGTTGTACTTCGAGCTGTGACAAGCACGGCGGGTTTGGAGTTTTTGTTATTTGGGTCACTAAAATGATACGTAATGTTAGCAAAATGCTGGAGTCTTTCAGTGTGGTAGAACCTGGATTCCCAAGCCAAACTCAAGGTACACCCTCCATGGGAATCAAAACATAGGAAGAATATATACTAAGGCCACCCATCTGTACACTGTGATCTTACAGACCTTGGATTCAAGCTATTACCTTTAGCCAAGAGAAAACAATCCCTTCTCCTGGGAGAAAATTCCAGTTTTTTACAGCCTGACTCTATTTTGTCATTGACTTTAATGGCACCCAGAATCGGGCCCTTCTACTTTAAATGTTATTGCTTGTTTTATTTCAGCGCTCCCGTTTGTCAGGGAAAAGCCCTCTGATTCATTTCTTTTCATTCAGGTATTTGTGTACATCGCAGACATTTTCAAGAAACAAATGGCCATGTAAATTCCTATTCCTTGCCGTGAACTGATGCCCTGCAAGAATGCTGGAGAAAAACACGTCATTTTTCATGTTGCATCTACACCATAAAAAAGCCAAATGATCAACAAAATAAATAGGGCCTTAAACTTCAGTAACTTTGAGGCTGAGACTTTCTTTTTTTCAGAAGCAATAGCAATAGGGAGTCATGGTGAATATATATATCCTTCCCAAGTAGGAGAAGAACCACTTGGTGTATCCTAATGAGGACTGCGGAGAGAGGAGGTGGGAAGCCTGCAGCAGCCTTTTTTTTCAAATCTATGCAAATTCCAGTCAACATCCACATGAGATCCTTTACCAAGCCCAAGACTCTCCCAGGATATCTGGTGTAGATTAATAGCCTGATTTAATTAATTAGCCTCCTCTTTGACTTTACTCTCTTCTTTCTTCTTTTTTCCCCTTCTCTCCCTTTCCCCTTTGCTCTGGATCTTGAAGAATAATTTCTAAGCCAATTTTTCCAAATCCTCTAAGAATTCCCTTTTCCCCAAAGAGTACAGTGTGCATTATATGAACACTTAGTAGTTTTTTCCAGAAGTTTTAAAAGAAAACATATGACCAAAAATACCACTAGACTGGAGTTTGCATGAATGCTGAGCTCTGGGTCCTTGGATCTCATTTGAAACAGAGAGGCTAAGCTACCCAGTTGGTTTAAATGGGTATTACCCCATTATCTTTAGTCCCATTGCTGGGGACAAAACAGTGGTAGGGCAGCATTTGTTCCAGGGACCACACTGTGGATACCACCTGGTATCATTCACGTTCACCTCTACTTAGAGTGAGGTATAATTACTGAAGTTTTTTCTGGAGTCAAGAGTCAAAATGACTCAGCCAATGTTGGTGGTATAACACGAGCTTGATAAAGAAGCCTGAGGCTATTTAATAGTCAGAAAAATGGAAAGACTCTATGACGCACTTGCTCTAACTCAATACTCCTTTCCCATGCATATAGTGCATCAGAGAAAAGCAGTCCCCAAGAAAGCAATTAATCACTGGGCTGGAGCTGGTTAATCAATAGAACTGTGGCCGAGGCGACTATTGTTTACCGAGCCAAGGGGGCCCAGAGATTCTTGAGTTCAAATACTCCAAGGCTGCAAAGTTAAGGGCTGTTCCTATCTGGCAAGCAGCTGCAGCCTCATTTTAATTAACTGCATATTCCTGCCCTAGTACAGCTTGTGTGGATGGGAAGGTGTTTCCCAAGGAAATCAGGATGAGAGTAGAGCAGGGGAAAGAAGCGGGGGGGGGGCAGGGAGAAAGGTGAGTTCAGGAGGGCAATGAGGCGGGGGTTAACAACGCTGCTTAAGATCAAGGGCTGAAGTGCTGAGATGCTGCCAGACTTGAAAACTTTAATTTACTGTCACTGTTAGCCCCCTTTGAGGTTTATGGTGGTATTTATACACACAGCATCAATCACATGAAACAAGGAGGGGATTTATAGTTTGTTTTAAAGACTGCAAATGCAATGTAATGCAAATAGCATGCCTCATGGGCATTTACATTTAATGGGAAAATTACAGATGCAAAAGATTGGTAGAACAAATTTTAAATTGACTTTATTACATCTAGTGCTTTTCAGCGAATACTATTAAAAAAAAAACACAGGAAGATATGGTAATGGAGTTCTACACTGTAGCTTGACAGCTTAAATTCCACTTAACCGACTTTTCTTGCATCTTTCTGCTTATATTACTTCTTCCAATAAGTTTGGCTGGTACAATTTCTGGATCATAAACTGATTAGAAGCTTTGATTTGGTTTTGTTTCCCTTTGTTTTTTGGAATATTAGACCAGTGAAGCTGCTTCTATCTTGATAAATGTTTTTAACTAAGGATTATCAGCAGAGCCGGTTAAATCAAAGCCTGAGAACAAATCTTAGATGCTATTAATTCATTAATACTTATATAATCATACTATTTAAGGACACACACACACATACACGATAGATAAAAATAAATATTTTTTAATATTTAAATATGTTAAATACTGTATTATATACATATATTTAACTAAAAGTGTGTGCGTGCGTTTTCTCCTTAAACAATTTGTACAAGCAAGCCATATTTCCAAAATATTATTTTTTTCCTAAAGTGAACAAAGATGGCTGAATTGCTGTGCTCTCCAAAATGATGAAAATTCAGAACTAATAAGAGCTATTTAGGTAAAGCACATTCTCTTTAGTAGTGAGTTTATTTTCCCCAACTCTAGCTAAAATGAGTCTGCTTTTCGGTACAGATTGAAGGTTGTTTGGACACATTCACTTATGGTGAGTCCATCTGAAATGAATTGATAGTTTGAGTTTCATTTCTAGTAGACGGGAATTCCCAACCTTGTATCTGAGAGACAAGGATTTCTTCAGGTGATATCTTTTACTGAACCAACTATACAGTTGGGATAAAGTTAGGCAAGCTTTTGAATGCTTCAAAAGCTTGTCTAATTTTAACCCAACTGTACAGTTCATCCAGTAAAAGATGTCACCCAAAGAAATCCTCGTCTCTCACATAATTTCTGGGATCACCACAGCTACATTACCCTTACACTACAAATCCTATATCTGGCGCCCATGCTATCAGTTCCAGTCCAGAGACTAACACGGGACTTTGGTGACGGTTTCATCATTAGTTAATACCAATGGTGACCAACGAAGCCCAGGAAAAATAATATGATCAAGCTTGCAGCTCCCCCATTGCACCTCTTCCATAGATAAATGAAGGATTCCATTTTGCAGGGGCCCTTATATTTACTGAGCTGAACAAATAACACTCCAAGACTAATTCCTGCCATGAATTTTACCTTGGTTTCAGTCATCACATCCACAGTTTGTTAGGGAACGGGCTGCCAAATTCTCTAGTGTGTTCATAATTCAAAAATGTAATCAGCAAATAATTCTTCATCTGCAAATTGTTTGGGGACAGCTCATTGTGAATATTTGCAACTCATAATTTACATTGTGTTGGTTAGTTAACACAAATGCTGTACAATGGTTCTGTTTTTCTAACTATGCAAGTCAGTGCCCAAAAAAGCTACTTTTAACTATGTGGTATTGCGTTCTTCAAAACAAAAAAAAGGTGACAGTCTCTCCAAAAGTCCAAGTATTCTTTTTCTTTTATTCTGGCAACATTAGTAAAAAATAGCAATGACCTCCTAGTTTCTGGCTGCATGATATGCATGCATGACCACCCACAAATTTAACATTCAAAGATGCAAAGAAAAATTTGCTTTGGATTAATGACTAAACTTGCAAGTGACTACTCATTTTTTAGAGTAAGTGTTCAAATAAGGTTTGATCACCTTAATGGTTGGAGAAAGCAAACTGATCTCTGATCATTACATTGACCTCTAATAGTTAAATCAAAATTGGCTTTTGAATGTGAATGGGTGGTCACAGACAATTTTTTCTTTGGTATTTACTGAGCTCAAATAATAGTGTTGCATTCACACATCCATAAAGATCACTAACAAGCCCAGTAATCAACTTGGTGTCTGAATCACTCTCTAGTGACCATCTAGAGTCCACCTAAATTTATTATGTAACTGGAGCTGCTGGAAAAAAAAGGATAACATTATTGTGTCAAGTTGAACATTTTGGTGACTATTTCCAACTACACTGTTAAATTGGACAATTTTTAACTAGCCCTGGTAATGAGCAGGGTTCTTTGGTCTGTTTTTTTTTTTTAGCTGAGCAAAGATGAAAATGCATTTCTGTTAGGATTTACTCTAGCCTACTAACCTTACACCTTCAGTGAAACTGGTCTTTGACCAAGAGGATACAATGAGTTCACCTAAGTCACATGCTTTAACTGAATCCATGACAAGCAACAGATTTTTATTCAGTCTCTTCTTCCATTTTTCAATTCTGCTAGCTACTTCTTCCTTAGAGAGAATGAATAACCAGATAAAACAAATCGGTGCAACTCCCCTTGTTTCAGGGAAGCTGTGCCCAATTACACCAAGATTAAATTGGTCTTAACTACGCCATGACATCTGCTATAATCCTATATCATCTGTTCCAAGAGAAGTAATGCATTTAATAGTTGTTTAAGACCACGTCTATCCAGCAAACGCTTAAGCACACATTCAACCTTAAGTACCTGCTTAAGTTTCTTTAAAGTTAACATGCCAAGAAGCCTTACTTTGTCTGGTAAAAGTCTGACCCCCTTGCTCCAGTGCCACTCAACATACTTCCTATTCCACATGTTGTATCTTGTAGATGCACAGCAGTGGGGAGATTAGACTAGCCCAGGAGAGATGGGGAGTACTACATAGTTTACATGGCTGGTAACTTTATTCTGTGAACCTCTTTAGGTACCCTGTTTTGCTTTCAGCTTGGATTCCTGTTCAGGACAATAATTACATGTAAAGAAACGGTACCATGTATAATGACTAACGCACAATGCATCAAGCCGTACATCACCCAACCGAGTTAGAGTTGCATCTTTATCATTAACTCAAGGAGCTCCCATCATACAAGCATCATTTAACCAGTTCATGTCAGACAGGTTGCCCTGCCGTTGTGACTTTCATTTAATACCATAACTTCATTCTAGGACATTCTCCTTTAAGAAAAAGTAACACGCTGGTACTGTGTTCAGAAATGTCACACCGATGGAAAAACACAGACTCTGGGAAATCTTTTTTTTCTTTCTTTCATCCAGTGATCTGAAAGTGAAAGTGGAAATGTAACAGACTCCCATACACTGTGATCTGGAGTCATTAACAAGGTTAACACATACTGAATTTATACTACAGTATTTCCCAGAACCTCTCAGATACAAGGAGTTCAAAAAGCCACCCAACTGGCTGCATTTCACCTACTGATTCTCAAATACCCACCCAGCCATTAAAAAAAGTGTTGAGCATACACAAGGTAGAGTATGTCAAATTTAAACTGGAAGGATCCCCACAATATTTATATAATTTAGGTTTAGTGAGCCCAAGAGCTTCAAAATGGAGGAAAAAAAGCCATCTGTTCAGATGGAACCACAGTCCTCTGAGGTCAGCTACTATAAGTATGCACCTGATAATATATGGTCCCTATCCTATAATGAGTATAAATCTAATCACCTTTAGGCAAAAGAAGTAATAATATACATTTGAGCAGTCTGCTCAAAATCAAAATTAATCATATGAGGAAGAGTTTGGAGGCCTGAGTCCCAGATGATGGCACATAATGCCCAATAACAATATATGTATGCATATAACTATAGATGTGTGTGTGTCAGGTTTTCCATGTTAATAAATAACAAGTGTGTTATTTTTGTTGTGAAAAGTTATCTATGCATGCACAAAGTGTTGTTTTGGCCTGTTTTGCATTCTACAAATTTAACATTTCTACAGAATTTAAAGAAATGGCTGTTTTGACAGTGAAAATATCTTTAAAATCTACCTTGGAAATAGCATTCATTCTTGAGCAAAAATGGTTGAGTCATACAGATGCATTCCAATAAAAATAATTAATAACAGACTACTTAAATACTACTGAAGTTTCAGGTACTTCTGTCATTTTTGGTCAATAGTTTGCACATACATCTCTCTAATAAATCCAAACTTTCAATTAAATTCAGCCCATGATATTGGTAATTGTCTATGTTACTCTAGAGTGATATGGACACGTCATATAATTTAAACTAAGAAAAGGCATCTAGGTCATACCAAATGTCATGAATAATATGACTGGTTATACCTTCAACCGTCTATTTTAGTTTTACGAAAGATTGCTTTATTTAAAAGCAGCAGTCTCTGTTTTTCCTCTTGCCTGTTCGCTATGAGATATGACATCTGATACTAATTTGTACTAGCTTTGTATTTTGATTTAATTTGATTAATAACTATATCCTTTAGTGGCGTGTGACTTAACAACATGCCATTATGCTGGTACGTTGCACTTCAGCATCCAGAAGCCAGTCTGCATCACAGCAACATTTTGAGACTAATTCAAATAGGCATTACTCTGTACCTCTTTACCACAGGGTAGAGGTCTGTTCTTGTACTAGAATAGTCAGCCTAGAGCTTCAGGCCAAATCTGGGTTGAATTTATCCAAAGACTTCTCTTAGCGTTCACATTCCAAGTCTAAATAGTCTATTGACCGTTTCTGTCACCCACTTCTCACCGTTTTATTTTAGATTTCTTATCATGACTTTATTTATTTTTACTTCATTCATGTATTTATCATTTAACATCTTTATACAGGGTCAGTCACGTGGTTAGTTCGTGGGATAAGTTTATCTCGGTATGGCAATCATTTAAAGGAGAACGCTGAAGAAATAGAAGAGAATTCATCCTTCTAAGAAAAAGGCAGACAGGGAGAGTATTTTATATCTGAAAAGTTAAACCCCAGATTAGAAAAGTGACCGAAATCCAAGATGATTTAAGTGGTAACATTCTTTAGCACAAAGGATGAAACTACTAGTACATATGATTTTAGCCAAGTAAAACATGCAGTGAGGAAGACAAAGACTTTTAATGAATTCACACACAAGAACAGATACAGTCCAGTGAAGACTTCACTGCATGCAACCAAAAGTGAATTACAGTCATCAAAACCAGATAAGTAACAATCAGGGAAGGAAAAAAAAGAGTGATGAAGCTGAAGCTGAACCAGGGGAAGGATCTCTTGATTACTCAGCTGGAGGGACTCCACTACACAGCCAGCCTGCCAGTGGCTGCCAGGGGGTGATGATACATAGTTGGAAGATATGTAAAAGATAGGCTTCCAAAAAGATTATAGGTTCTGAGGGATTTAGGTATGGGACTACCAGCAACGTGCCAAAGAAGCCAGAATCAGTAGGACTGCAGAAAGACAAATAAAACAGACGGAAAATAGAAGGTGTGCACAGCTGAACTCTCTTACTGCCGACCTGAAATCAGTAACTGCTGTTCAAGACTGCTGTTCATAGAACAGAATTACCCAGGGTAACGCCCACAGCAAACCTGTCTGAGTCTTGTCTTGAGGCAATTAGAGGATCAAACATACAAAAAAAAAATAGTAATTGCCCTTACAGTTGGAACAATAGCTATAAAGTTTATACATGATGGTTTCCTTTGCATTAGGCCAATGCTCGCCACATGCCAAAACACAAACCAGATTGCATAATACATAGGTTTTTCATAATTTCCTCAGATTAGGTTTTTATTAATGCCTGTCAACAGCAAAAGATAGGCATGTGCTGCATTAACAGCTGTTGCAAGCTATGCCAGCACTGACTTCATTGCTAATCTAAAGCCTTGAGTAAGCCTAAAAGCGCACTGACTGCAGAAGAATCGACCCCATTTGCCTCAAACCTTTAAAGGTTTTTCTTTTCCTTTTAAAACAAACTATCAGTTGTGTTTATTGTTTCACTAATAATCGTGAACAACTTCAGAGGTTTAGAATATGGTAAACTAAAATAATTATCATCTCTAAGATAGTCCACCTTTTCCTGGCTTATGTATAAGCTTCCTCACTTAGACTGGCATCACTGGCAAACTCCTCTGCTGTTTCTCCGTGCTCTAATGTGTTTAGTAGAATAGATTTCCCAATCTCTATCCCTCTTGTTTCTAATAATCAAGATTTGCTCATTGTTCATTCTCCTGCTCTCTTCCTGTGGCACTTGGTCGGTTCTTTCTAGGTAAGAAAGTTCATTGCTATGCTGTGCCAGAGGGGCTGAAGTGCAAGTTCTCATGAATCCTTTCAGACAAATAGTTACCTAAGAATACAGAGGACTGGAATCAATGACCTGGGAGGTCTATTCCAGTCCTATAGTCCGCAGGCAAAGTAGAAGTGAGAGAAGGGATCCCACATCCACTATGTTCAACATGAGAGAAATCATTCTCTGCTCAAATGCCATGGCCTAGAGATCTGGGGGAAAACTCAGAATGTCTGCGATGTAATTTGCATGGACTTCAGGCAATATGTGAATCAAGGGCTGCTGGAGAAAAGGCAAGCGTAATGTTTAATCAGCAATCTTTATTATTTGCACAAGAATGCAAGTTTCTAATTCATTAAGTACTAAAAAATGTGTTTTAAATCTCTTTTTTTCCACGTTAACATTCCTGTGCAATGCTATAGTTTTAATAAAGAGGTGAAACTATAGGACTGGAATACTTGTAACAGTTCTGCAAAAACCAAAACTAAAAAAAAAGTTCTCTTGAGTATTGCAGTATGCTTGAGCACTTCACCAGACAATTACACAATTTTCTGAAGTCAAAAGCCCTTGTGAGTCGTATAAAGATTCTCTCAAACTTAAATATTATATTTCCATAAAACTCTTACTGCTAGTAGCTGGGTTTGGAGTTGGATTAATGTCCCAAATATCAATAACGTGGTATTCAGAGAATTTATTTTTTGCAACTACAGCTGTTAGCTTGTTATTCAGTTGAACTGAATATGCCTCATATACATTTCATGGCTGGGGCCCCTTGTACAGATGAACGTCAAGTGTGTGCGTGCGAGTTCCTTGTATCACATGCATAGGCTCAAACTCTTCTGAGCTCAGTCCTAATTCCATCTATTCCCTCTTTAATTCCATTAAGTCTGAAGATTTAAATTCTCTACTGGTTCAAATAGGCACAGGTACGTTGACTTCAAGAAGAGCGTTTAGCCCAGCATCACGTCAGATTTAGGAAAGATCTATTAATTAGTTCTTCATAGGCCCGACTATACAACAGTGAATGATTGTTTTCACCTAGGGAAAAAATCTTGATCTCGCTGAAGTCAATGACAAAACTCTGATTGGCTTCAATAGAGCTAAGATTTGGCCGTTAGCTATTTTGAGGGTTGAGGGCCATTTGCTTTTGGTGTTTCCCTCACATGCTTCACATACTTTCTAATCCTTGGAAGTTCTTCCAATTATGAGCATGAGACTAACCGGTCATTGAGGGACCAGTTTGGCCCATGGAAGTTATGAGACTGCTCACAGAGTAAGGGACTATTCAGCTCCAGTAAAAGTGGCAAAACTGGATCACATACATATGTACGTACACATCAGATCAAGAATGGCAGTGTGCTAAATCTACCTTTAGCATTCAGTGTCCCTGTTTCCTGTGCCCCGTGGAATGCTGTTACAGCAAGGTCGGTTGTATAGCTCTATATTCATAGATAAGCAGAGATAAAGGGCAAAAAATAAAGAAGAAACGCTGCTCTTTGTTCAAGACAAAATTCATGGAATGACATAGTGCTTCACTGCTGAATTGTTTTCTAAAATTTGCGAAAGCGCCAGTGTTGTCACTTTTACTTTATGTACAATGTCAGCCGTTTCACTTGTCGCTGAAAAATTAATAAGGCTGCCTAAGTGAGTAGCATTTTGCCCTGTGTGCAATCAGGGAATGCACATTTTTTTTACTATACTCACAAGCCTATGCGGGGGAAAAAAAACACCAAAAAACCTCCCCAAAAGAAAACTGACAGCTTACTCAGGAAAAGATTGAGTAAACAGAAGACCTAACACACTGCCCAAAGGTCAACAAACTCAGGCTTTGCTGAACCAACAGGGAAAGCAAATTCCAGAACCAACGGCTCCTTTTAACAGACCATAATGAATGCCACCAAAATTGAAATCTGGAGACCCTTAGCTAGACTATCCCCATGAATCACCTTCTGAAACCTACTGTTTAAGACACCCTGGACTGAAAAGTATACATGTTTTCATCCAAGTCAGTCGATGAATAGCATGCCATCCAGTGTCCCTATGAAGTATACTCAGTCTTGGTAGCATTGCTGTCTAGCAGTGCTGAGAAAGCAGTCAGCTTTCTTTTGCACCACCTGAAAGTTCACAACTAGTCTTCAAGGATCGCTCCAGGGATATCTCATTTGGATAATCCGGTCGTGGTGCCAAAAGGCATTGAAAAGTACAGTGAGATCCACCTCTTTACCAGGTGGTGACAGAAAAGTAGAAAGCTGCCCTACTGCTTGAGAGTCAAGGAGCACCAAGATGCAAGAAGGATGTCAGGACCTTGATATTGCCAGCTGCTTCGTGGAGGTGGACTTTCCCATTGACCATGGAGGCTCTAAGTGTAGGTTTCTTCCTCATGATCAGTTCACAAGCTCAAGACCCAAGATACCAACTCTCCTTCAGTGCCTGCCTTTGCCAGTGTCTATTTCTCTGATTTGTTTAAGATATCGCCACAGCTTTGCCCTTGTTTTTAATTCATAAGCCCACGGGTATTTTTGATACAAGAACGGAAGCCTGTCAAGACATTACTAAGAAACAGCGACCTGCATTTCAAACTCAGCTATTTGGAAGGAAGGATTCTACACTAGCTGTTTAATAATAGTTTGTCTAATAAAATATTCATATTATCATATATTTTCCATCTTAGAGGATGGATCAGAATGTCATTTAAATATCCCCCCCCACTAAAATAAAATTTTAATTAAGGCTAAAGATATATTGCCTACGGAAAGCTAAACTGTTTAAAATTATTAACTGCTTGAATACTTGTTGCTATACTACAAGCTGCCATAAAAGAAAAGAAATTAAGTACATGGGGGATTAACACAATTTTGAAAGCTGCGTTCCTCTCTCTCCTCCTTTTAGATACGCCTAACTGAGCCATAACTATTTTTCTCCACTCAGCCAGACTCCTGCTTTGTGGCTTTTTTAATAACCTGGCTTTTCAAGCTTGTGCCCCCGAGAGCCTTTTCATTTCTGCCGCACTACCTACAAGCAAATTTCTTCCAGTTGCTCAACAGCCTAATGCCTCCCTTTCTTCGTTGTTGAAGCATTTCATTGCAGTTTCATTGACTGGGAGGTGTTCTGTTACAGTGGAATCAATAGCTTAGGGCTTCCCAGCACACCGATTAGCTTGTCAGTCAGAGCCTGGGGGAGGTAGTGTAAATCCCAGAATACCAGGGGCCACCAGTTTGAAAAGTAAGGAATGCAAGGAGCTCGTATGGGTTTTTCTACCACCTGTTGTTCTGTAACATGTGCAAAGTGTATTAACTTCTTTGCTGCGATGTGCCTTAAAGGTCAACTGTGATAGAAGCTTTAAGCTTTTGGAATTGTTTAATTCATTACAGGAATCAACTTTTACTGATTTGTTACAGAGCCTGCCCCCCCCTCCCGACAAAAGATGTCTTTACTTTTCTTTTTTTCCAAGTGGGCATTTGGCGATGGGTTTAGTTCCTGCTTTATTTGTACACAAGCAGGTTTGTCTCCTTTTTCTATTATGTCCAAATAGAAACTGGTTTCTACAGCTGACGTGGTTCCTTTTCTTGACCCCTCTTCCACCACAAAAAAAAAAAAAAAGGAATGTTTTAAGTGAACCAAGAATGTCCCAAGGGGTTGTGGACTGAAAAAAGACCAAATTATGAAATACCGAGTTTAAAGACTTGTATTAGGCGGATGCTCCTAAAGTCTATAGACATCATTCTCAGCCATGCTTGCACTTGTTGAGGAGTTGCATGAAGGAAAAAGAAAGCAAGTTCATGTCTTTTCCTGGGAATATTACCTCTTCATAACATTTAGAGAAACCTCTAAATTCAAACAAAGCCAGCATAGAACCAGCTGAGAATTTCAGGAGCTGCAGCTGGCTCTGTTTGAATCATCCCTCTCAGCTGCTTCTATGGGTCAAAGCTCAGAATCTGGCTTGCAACAATCTCAGCAATACGGACACATATTGATAATGCTGGTAACCTTGAGCAGACGGTGATCGTTAGGGCTGTGCGAAATTTCACTGGCTGTTTCATTTCAGTACTGGTTTGACTCATTTCAAGCTCAAAACTGCAAAATAGAAACAAACAAAGGGCGTCAAAACAGCCTCAAAATGAAACGAGGCTGGTCGAAACATTTGGAAAGTTTCAGTACGTTTCGAGTTTCGAAGCAGCCGGGCTGAGTTCCCCTCCCCAGCGCTACGATCGGGGTGCATCCCTTCCAGAGCCCAATCCTAGCACTGGGGAAGGGAACTCAGCTGGGAAACTGTTTTGATGAATCAGAATGGAACAGTGTTTTTAAATTGAAACAAAACTCGAAATGAAACACCAGTCCTTCGAAACATTGAAAAGGGTGTCAAAGTGGAACGCTGCTGTTTTACACAGCCCTAGTGATCATCATCCCTCTAGACTGGGCTGTAGGTAATTATATGCACCTTTAAGAAGTGTGTAAATATTAAGAAAATATATGCAACCCGAACCACTCCACATACAGCCATTCAAAACAGAGGCACAGGCCTTTGAGCCAACCAAAGGAAACCTTATTACAGATATTTATTATCCAAAATCACGTCACACATGACCACAAAAGGAAACTCTGTGCTTAGTTCATAAAAGCCCATGCTTTGGAAAGGTTTTGCTGTCACCACATTTGGGTTTGCTCACAAAACCTCTACAAACTCACCACAAACCACAAGGTAAACCTGCACAGTGCAAATTGGCCTTATTAACATAATTCCAGAAAATTAACTCCATGGGGTTTTTTATTAATTTTTTTTTTTTTGAGAATGGTACTGGGATTTTCTAACTAATAGCATAAACAACAGCTGGAAGCCTTGGGCTAACCATGTGGATTCCAAAGTTTGCATTGAAAATATTCATCTTTTCAGTGGAGGACAATCCAAGATTCATATCATTCCAAATGCGGCGAAGAAAAAAAGTTTGCATTAATTCAAAGATCAGGGGGGAAATGCTTTCAAGGTTTGCATTAAAGCACAAATCCCAATCCATCTCCTCCCTTTTTCCTGCTTCAACATTAAAACAAGTAAGAGATTTGTTTAAAGTAGGAAAGATACTTTTGTTAAACAATTTGTCATATGCTGATTTGGTATCTCACTGCATAAGGAGCCCCCAAAATGTTCATGATGCTGTAAAACCATACATTTTTATACTTTATAATTATTATTCCTGAGCAAGTCGGTAACATTTTGGTTTTCTCTCATCCTTTCCACCCATCAATAGTGGTGCTGTTCATTCTTGTCTTGCGTTGTCAGATTAAATCACGTCTCAGTTGTGAATGTAGTTATTCACCTAGTGTCTGATTAAGGGTTTGGGGGGGTTGTTCCCCCCCCACCCCACCCATGCATTCTTATTTTTAGTTTTCGATATGAGTAAAATTACACTTGATAATTACTTAAAAGCAATTTTCAGCCACACAAAAACATACTACATCTGCATGCTTCCTTCACTGAAAGTACAGTCAGGGGTTCAACCAAAGTAGTTCCAAAAAAAAACATTGTATCATATATCATTTCTCCCATTTAAACCTATAGACATCATTTATTATTGCTTTTCCTCACACCTTTTAGATAGTTACACCTCAGGCATCTGCAAACAGGCCTGCTACTTGTAACCACTTGAAGCTTCTGTCATCAGAAGGGGATTACTCTCTCTCTCTCTCTCTCTCTCTCTCTCTCTCTCTCTCCCCCTATATATATATATATATATATAGTCTAAAAAAGGAATGCAAGAAGGCCCAGCCAAGAGCTATCAATGCCAGGCTAAGCCTGGAGTGAAGCAAGCCCGCAAGCAATGCAGGTTGCATTCAGCACACCAGAGCCTGAATTTTACACTTGCCTACAAATGGGACCGCTGTGCCTTGTGATATTAGGTTTCAGTTCAGTTACATGCCTTCTAATGTAGTTGAAAAAGATTCTTTTTGTTGTGTTATGAATGGCCCCATTTCAGTGAAGGTGAAAATAACTGTAAACATTTCCCATGCTGGGCAAGAAGACATATTCTAGCTACAAAAAAAGAGAGGTCATTTCTAGATTTAAAAAAAAAAGGAATGGTCATCAAACTGATTAGTTTTGCCCTTTTTTTACATTCATGAATGAATTCATGAAATTAGCATGCAACGCATGAATGAGTCACGCTTATGTACAGACCTGCATATAAACCGATATAACTATACACACACAAGCATATACAGATTGTATCATTGCATAAACATATGTTTGCAAGGAAAGGGAACTGGTTTAGAAAGATTTTAACTGAAGAAATCTGTTTTTGTGCATTCCCATTCAGCTAATTAGAGCAGAGTCTGAAGCCATGACGTCCAAATGATGATCTTGAGCATGTGTCCATAACCTTTCTTTATTAAAATTAAAGTGTCCTATAAAGAAACGAGCCTTTTAAAAAGTTATTATGTAACAGGCCTATCTTCCTTTCCAAATTACCTGTTGTATACTAACCATGAATTCAGCTTGCCTCAGCAAACAGGACTGCAGTGCATAAGTTATACATTTTACATCCAAATCAACACCTACAACCATCATGACTTCATGGGTTTGGATTCTATCCTAACTAGCAGTAAAAGCTGTCATTAGGATCAGGAAACAGTATGAAAGACCTTTCACGGCCTCTTTCAGCATGCAATGTCATCTGTTACCATGGGTTGTATAGTACTGATGGCTATAAATGCCACTATGAATGATGCAATCTCATCTGTGATGATAAACTTGAAAAAACCTTTGTTGAATTTGTGCTTAAGGTGCTCATATTCCAGTTATTCATGAGCATCCAAAATACTGCTCACTAGGCTGTTAATATTCAAGCGGGCATTTCAGCAACCCCAGTGGCGGTGCTATGAAATTCTTCCACATCCTTTCCTATAAAAAGATGGCACACACAGACTCACTTTATGGATTTTGTATGAGTTATCTGTCATGCATTTCAGCCATGCCTCATTTCCCTATATCTTTTATGTCTCTGGCAGCAAGGCTTATACATAAAATTTGAAGCTTTCTTTTTTATTTTATTGTTACGTTTTGTTTATGCGGTTCTTCAATTGTTCTGCTTGGATATATCTGTAAATACAAACTGGAACAAGCAGATATATCTAACTAATCTTCTATGCTTCCTTATTTGCCTATCATAATTAAACCAACCTATTTTATATGTTCTGTCTGTGAGATAAAGGATGTGGTAATCTTTAATGTGAGGACCCTGGAACACTACCCAGTACTATGTCCACTTCAGGTAGCCATTATATGCAAGTATCCCCCACACAGCTCTGCCAGTGGCAGAGTAATATAGCAGTTATGGCCTCGGTGAAGGGGCTGATGCCAATTATGCTGTATTGTATGATAATTGTGTGTGATGGAAGGAAATACGGCTATGAGAGATGATAATGATGATGATGGTATGATAATATTACTCCCTGTATTTTTTTTGCAACTAAATCAGGACTTGAACCAGGGTTTCCAAATGACAAAAGGCACAGGCATTAACATACTAGCTACTAGGGGTGTCCAAAACAGGCCGTATTCAATTTAGATTCGGCCCAAATCAGGGACAGTGATTTGATTCGTTGATTCCAATCACTGTCCCTGATTTGATACCGCAGAAGCCGAATCTAAGTGGACTGGAAGTACTTCAATCACCCTGACATTTGCTGGGAGGTCAATACAGCAGTGCGCAGGCAATCCAGGAAGATTTTGGAAAATATTGGAGCCAACTTCCTGGTGCATGTGCTGAAGCAGCTAATTAGGGGCTATGATTTTCTTCATCTTATCTGCTGCTCACAAACAGGGTGAATTGGTGGGGAATGTAGTAGTGGGTGGCAACTTGGGCAGCAGTGACCATGAGATGATTGAGTGCAGGATCCTGAGGAAAGGAAGGATGGAGAGCAGCAGGGTAAGGACCGTGGACTTCAGAGAAAGAGACTTTCCTTGCTCAGGGAACTCATGGGCAGGATCCCCTGAGAAGCCAGTCTGAGGGGGAGAGGAGTCCAGGAGAGCTGGCTGGACTTTAAAGAAGCCTGACTGAGAGTTCAGGAACAAACCATCCTGAAATGCAGTAAGACTAACAAGTCTGGTAGAAGACCAGCTTGGCTTAGCAGGGAACTCTTCAGTAAACTATATCACAAAAAGGAAGCTTATAAGAACTGGAAATTTGGACAAATAACTGGGAAGAATATAAGAGCATTGCTTCAACATGCAGGGATGAAGTCAGGAAGGCCAATGCGCAATTGGAGTTGCAGCTAGCAAGGGAAGTGAAGGGTAACAAGAAAGTTTTCTACAAGTATATTGGTAGCAAGAGGAGGATCAGGGGAAGTGTAGGTCCCTTACTGAATGGAGGAGGCAACTTTGTGACAGAGGATGCAGAAAAAGCTGACATGCTCAATGCCTTTTTTGCCTCAATCTTCACAGAAAAGGTTAGCTCCCAGATTACTGCACTGGGCAGCACAGTCTTGTGGAGGAGGTAAACAGCCAACAGTGGTGAAAGAACAGGTTAGGGACTATTTAGAAAAACTAGACATGTACAAGTCCATGGGGCCAGATGGGATGCACCCAACAGTGCTGAGAGAGTTGTCTGATGTGATTACAGAGCCACTGGTGATAATTTTTGAAAACTTCTGTCAATCAGGAGAGCTCTTGAATGATTGGAAAAGGGCAAACACAGTGCCTATATTTAAGAAAAGGAAAAAGAGGGATCCACGGAGCTACAGATCAGTCAGCCTCACCTCAGTCCCTGGAAAAATCATGGAGCAGATCCTCAAGGAATCCAGTGTTAAGCACTTGGAAGAGACAAAGGTGATTAGGAATAGTCAGCATGGATCCATGAAGGGTACGTCATGCTTGGCCAACCTGATTGCCTTCTGTGATGAGATGACTGGCTCTGTGGATGTGGGGAGAATGGTGGATGTGGTGTACCTTGATTTTAGCAAGGCTTTTGATCCAGTCTCCCACAGCATTCTCATGGGCAAGCTAAGAAAGTATGGGCTGGATGAATGGACTGTAAGGTGGATAGGAAACTGGCTACAGCATCAGGCTCAGAGAGAAGTAATAGAAAGTAGTAATCAATGACTCAGTGTCTAGTTGGCAGCCGGTATCAAGTGGAGTGCCCCAGGGAGTGGTCCTGGAGCCAGTTTTGTTCAATATCTTCATCACCCACCTGGAAGATGGAATAGAGTGCATCCTCAGCAGGTTTATAGATGACACCAAGCCAGGGGGAGTAGTAGATATGCTGGAGGATAGAGTTAAGATTCAGACTGGCCCAGACAAATGGAAGGACTGGGCCAAAAGAAATCTCATGAGGTTCAACAAGGACAAGTGCCAAGTCCTGCACTTAGGATGGAACAATCCCCCGGTACAGGCTGGGGGCCGACTGGCTGGGCAGGAGCTCTGTGGAAAGGGACCTGGGAGTGACAGTGGACAATAAGCTGGATATGTTCCAACAGTATGTCCTCATTGCCACAAAAGCTAAGGGCATACTGGGCTGCATTGGTAGGTGTGTTGCCAGTAGGTCAAGGGAAGTGATTAGTCCCCACTATTCAGCACTGGTGAAGCCATATCTCCAGTACCGTGTTCAATTTTGACCCATCCAGTACAGAAAGGATGTGGACAAATTGGAGAGAGTCCAGTGGAGTGCAACAAAAAGGATGAGGGGGGTGGGGACATGACTTATGAGGAGAGGTTGAAGGAACTTGGCTTATTTAGTCTAGAGAAGAGAAGAGTGAGAAGGGATCCAACAGCCAGGTTCAAGTGCCTGAAGGGGCATTCAAAAGAGGATGGAGTTAGATTGTTCTCAGTGGTGGCAGATGACAGAACAAGGAGCAAGGGTCTCAAGTTTCAGCAAGGGAAGTTTAGGTTAGATATTGGGAAGTATTTTCTCACTAGTGGAGTAGTAAAGCACTGGAACAGGTTACCCAGAAAGGTGGTGGAATCTCCATCCTTGGAGGTTTTCAGGACCCGGCTAGACAAAGCGTTGGCTGGGATGATCTAGTTGGGATGGTCCTGATTTAAGCAGGAGGTTGGACTACATGACTTCCTGAGGTCCCTTCCAACCATAATTTGTCTATGATTCTATGATTTCTTGTGCCCAAGCCACCCAGCACTGCCACCCGGAGCCCAGGGCTGACCCCCATAAGCCTGCTGCCAGCCCAGGGCTATTCCACCCCAGCTTAAAGTGCTGCTGTCCTGGGTACACATGTATACGCTAAGCCCAGGAACAACTGCTCCACAGTTTATCATGTCGCCCTAATTTCATGTGCACACATACATTATGCATGTGGTTATAGAAGATATAATAAAGGGATACATTAAATCATAATAAACTTCAAAAAGATATAGAAGCATGCAACAAGGAGGAAAATAATTTGGGGAAGGGCTTGAAAAATAGGGAAAAGACAATATTCATGTACTAATAATCATATACATATTATTATTAATAAATAGACCAGTGAGGCAATAACAGCAAATGCCTTTCTATGTATCTATAGATAAGAAAAATGTTACAAATATTAATAGAAATGAATGTATAAAAAGGGCCTTGGCTGGCCACACCTTAGAAGCCACGTATTTTACTTTTTTTTTTTTAATTTTTAAAATTAGTCTGTTGCACATTAAAAAAGGCATGCGCCGGTGCTGTTGCACAGTAGCACCAATTACTAAGTATTGATTTAGTACTTAGTCATATGGATACTAAATGTAATGCACAGTAACTATGTTGCATTAATGAACATGTAGACGTGTCCAGTGAAACATATTCTTTTGTCCATTTTCGTTATTTTTCATTTTGCAGATCTTTAAATGGAGAATCATTGGTGCCCACATATTTTAGTGTCTAGGAGCACAAGACACTATGTGTTGTAGCCTATTCCCTTTCTGTATCTTTTCTTAGACTTAAGGGATGTGGACTATTCTTCCAGTATGCTTAAAAACAACTAGCACATTATAGAGTGCAAACCAAAGGCCAGGTTTTGATACCTTTACTTCTATTGACAAAGACCTGACCCTGCTGTCTGCCATAAATGGATTAAATCCTGGTCTCAGTAAAAGGCAACAGTCATAAGACAACTCACAGCATAAGGTATTCCTCAACCTATGTAAGAGCCCCTATATAATAAAAATAATAATGGATTATTTTTTACAGAACTTATGGCCTTTGAGCCTCACACCAGCTGGCCTTTAAACCCCTAAAATATTCTGTTCTTCAGTTGTTACTTCAGAGGCTCATTTCCTCACCTGTTCTTCACTGTAGGAACGAACTGTGAGCCAGCAGACCAAGAGGATTTTTTTTCCCTTCTGTATAACCGCAATGAGAATTCGTGTATTGAAAGGCCTCAAATTTCATTACCAAAAGCAAGGGACTGCAGAGGAGCAAAATACTAATAATACTAAAAAGATTAAAAAATAATGAGGTGGTGGGAGTTTTGCGGCTCCAGAACCAAACCAGTGTCACGTGGACCAGCTCTTTGTGTCCTAATCTCCTTTCCCTTTCTTTTTTCCTCATAAGGGTGGTGTGTTACTGGTGGCTATGAAGAGCACCGGTCCTGCATTTCAACTAAGGGGGCCTTCTTTATCCTCTCAGAAGAGGGCTGTCTCAAGAGCAACATGCTAAAGTGCTAAGTTATCATCGGGCTGGGGGCTTTCTTGCAACTGTTTGTGTGTGTGCGAAACAAGCTCTCAACATGTTAGTAAGAAGCCTTTAACCCAGATTACGCCACCTCTCTTTCTATAGTGCTCTTTTAGGGCAGGGTGTGAAAGGTCACCCTCTCAGACTGGATAGCTGTACTCGACCAATTACAGTGCTCCGGCATTTCGACAAAAGAGAGCTTCGAACCCACCGCTACAAAAGATTTCACATATCGCATTTTTTTCAAAACCACAATTAAGAAAGACGGAGAATCATTTATGCCTGTTTGGGGTCCTGAATGATGGTTTTGTTTTTAAAAAAAATCATTTCTGCTCTGAGAAAGCTTGAAAAATGTGGCATGGACATTGCTTAATCTATTCAAAAAACAAAACCTTTAATTCACCAAGTTCAAATAGGTGCAATGTATATGTCCTGTGGTAGCTGAAATCATAGGATGGGTTATCTGAGAATATGAAGAGTTTGGCTTTAAGGAAATATTTGTAGCAAGAGACATAATGGGCTTGGGGTGCACATTGTATTTGTCAAATCGTTCAGTGTAGGATTTCTTGGTAGCTACACCATCTTGTATATATCAGAACCTTTTAAATCCCAACTCATTCACTATAGAACATGTACTTTCATTTTTATCCTAATTGTGAGTTTCTAAAAGGGCACGTCAAACTAAGCAGATGGGTCAAAATCTACCCCTCATGTAAATCCACTGAAGTCAATGAAGTTAAACTGGGAAATAGTTTTGCCTTTGTATGTCTGTGTGAGTGCTCAGTAGAAACTAGAGTCATTTCTTGAGCACTAGTGGTTTGGGAAGTCTCAGAGTGCCAGTGTCTCCATTCAACACTCAGTTCCCAGCCTACCAGTTTGCTCCTGATTTTCCCAGTGGTGATGGACTGGCCTCCAATATTGTTTGAATAAGCATCCAAAAGTCTCATAATTTGAGTTAGTACTCAAGAAAGGCCCCACACTTCCAGCTCAAATTTTTAATTAAATGAGTGGAGACATTTCAAAGCTTCCTCTATCAGATTTGATAGGACGCCCAGTTCTCATTAATGAAAATCAATAAGGCAGCTCTGAAAACTTTTTTTGTGAGGAGGAGGGTATAATTAAAAAACAAGTAGCTTCCCCCCGAAAAAATAAAGCAGGAACCCTTTCTAGAACCTAGTCATAAGGGAAGAGAAACTATTACAAGTTCAAAATGAGTTATCTTCTGTGAAAATGAACCCTTGTATCATGTGTTAAATCCCAGGATCAGGACCAGGAATAATGTTCCTTTGGTTATATGTACAGGTCCTAACTTCCTAGAATATCATAAATGTTATATTCAAAAATTAGAGCAGGACAAGGAAAGTACTAGTGTAGGTCATGGAAAGGAGTATACAAAGGGCTATAAAGTCAAGTAAGAAAAGCAAAGATCCCGTTTCTAAGTGTTGCTGATCAGGTGAAAGAGTAGATTGACATGAAGTAAGTTCTATTCCAGGCTGTTACAGATGTTCAGTGATGTGGAGCAAAGCACTTAACTTTCCTATGCCTCACTGTACTCAACTGTATCTGCTTCACAGGTGTGTTGTGAGATGTACTTGTAAGTTCCCAGGGACCTCTGTAAGGATAGTATCAAAGGAAAAGGAAAATCTATGTCGTGACATATGGCCAAACTAATATTTACTGAACCCTTCCAGCAAGTGCCCTGTGATTTTTTTCCTTCTTCTTCCACTCATTGAACTGTCAAAGGCCAAGAACAAGGAGATTATATGGAACTAAAGACCCTGTGGTAGGGGGTACATATTTTGGTGCCATCTGTGCTAGCTAAGCCAAGCCCATCTTCCGTTCCTTTGTAACACTGAATTTAATCAGAGAATAGGGAGGAATGTGGCTGGCTCATACTTTCTTGAGTGGGAGCATTGGCATCAATTTGAGCAAAGCTCCTTATAACTACCCTAAGTCTTCTTTAAAAAAATGTGTCTGGCTGTTGACCTATTGGAGAGCTCAGCTAGTTACCAGTGATGGCTCATGTTAGATGGTTAACTTCCAATAGACTTGGAAAGATCTTCGCCCCAGGGAGAGAAAATCCACAATTCACTTAGGCAGCAGCTTATTTCCTCTCTTCTTCTACCCATGCTCCCTTCAGGTTGTTTTTTTTCCCCTCTCCCTTCTTTTGTGCTAGGGCAAGAATATGGACCATGTCTTGATAAGATTCCCTATGCTCTCGCTCAGGTGGACCTTTCCTTGAAATGATTCTGGTCTCAGCTTGCTTTGAAAGATGTCCTCAGGTATCAGGGTCATTTTCCTTTGCACTTGCGTGTCAGACCTGAAATTAGTATCCTTTTCTTCTTTTTTTTTTTTTTTAACTTCATGTTCTGATTTATTTTTTTTTTTCAACGGGATTGCTCCTTTCACAGCAGGTCCATGGGAAGCGGAAAATGTAAACTCTGGGTATGTGTAAGAGAAACGTGTGCATTAGTCATTTTATATGGGACATACATACTATGTTGTCATCACTGTCAAACATAATAAAAGTAGGGCTAAAACACTTAACCGCATATTGATCTGCTCCCGCATCTCCTGTAGTGTACTTAGTGTAATAAGGTCCCTCTGCAGGGCTGTAATGCAGAGAGCACTATGCTTCCTGTAACTGTTTGTTTTGGAAACAGTAGAGGAAGCATCTGACCTCACACTTGCCCATTGTTCTGCTATTCTGCCATTGCCATTTAATCCCTGTAAGATTGTGGCCCTTGTAAGAAATGCAGAAGGGTATGTGGTTTGAGTTTTGCTCCTATTGGCTATACATTACTCTTCACAAGGACAGCTTTTGTTACTCTAACTGTAGAGCTGTTTCGCCATGGAAGAAATATTTGAATGGACTTTGCTGAGAGGCAGCAGTGGAAGGAATTAAAGCCGTAAGTGGTGAAAAGAAGCCGATCAGATCCTATAGCTCATCTCTGTGCAAGGTTGTTCCCTGCAGTTTATCTTCTAATGCTTTGTCAGTTCTAAGTGATGGAGACTCTAGTCTTTCAGGAAGCTTTTCTTTTCCTGATATACAATATAAACATTGCATCTGTCCCAAAGCTTGTGTAAAATAGCATGTATGTCTTCATCAATCCACCCATAAACAAACCATGGTATGTTTTTATTTGAAGGCTGGGGCTTTACTAAAATGGGAGAGGTAAAGTGAGTAAACTTAATCTTTCTTGGCTACAATTACAGTACGGTTGTTTTATTAACAGTGGAAGAATGGGTGCAAGGCAGCCTTCTTTCATCTCATTCCTAAGCCTCTTCCTTTTTACCTTTGGAAAAGATAGTCCAGAAATGGATGCTTTCATGAATGATCACCATGATGGAGAGACATAAGAATGAGCAGTTTCAAAGTACCAATAGACTTACGTGCCATATCTCTGTTCTGCTTAAAAGTACCGTCTTCCTTGTAGTTTCCTTTCCTTTTTTCTCTACTGATTTCACACATTACCTGGATCAGATAAATGCATGCTCAGTTTAATCTTATTAAAGCAAAATCCACTCAACTATCTTATAGTTAAGTACAAAATCTTAGCTCCAGAACATTGGTTTTGCCCAGGGATATGGAACTGATCTCAGTGCTTATTCAAGAATAGCCCGGTTGCGCTGAGACATGTGGTCAATCTGCTTATAAACATGAGCACTGTAGGGATGTGTAGTCCCGATTCAAGTGGAAAACCAACAGAAAAGCCAAAAAAGAAACCACCCACTCTGCAGGTAACAGAGGTATTTCTCTACCTGTGATTTTAACCCTTTGAGAAGGGTTGAGGGTTACTTGAAAAGGTGAAGTCTACTGAGAAATGTAGCCTACCCCAATCCGTTCCTCTACCCTCCAAAAAAACGACCTCTTTCTATTTCCTTTATCAGAAGCCCCATGGAACATATATTGGATTAGGTACCATTGACAAACTGTCACTTCTAAACAACCCATGGGTGATTCAGAATGGTAGGTATTTTAATCACTGCAATCCCTACTATGTATCTATTTATTTTCATTGGCTTCTGGAGCCCAACTGGCAAAAATCCAGCCCTTACGGCAACAGCTATAGGAGACAATAGGAGACTCAAAGAAATGCAGACAGAGAGAGACCGATCAAATTAACAATTTTTTTATTTGGTTTCTGCTGGCATCTAGCTGGCAGAGACATACACACAGAGCAAGCTAACACAGGGCAACAGAAATCAAGGAGGAGGGAGAGGCAGAGAAACTGAAATACAATATAGGCAGAGGAATCCCACTAGAGTAACTACGGTTTATTCAAGTTTTCTTATTTTCCCAAACCTAGCTAACTGGGAGTACTCCACAGCAGAGAGGCACAGAGATAAGAAAAGCTGAATGAGAAAGAGTGCCCTGGTTCCAAAAGGCTGCAAGTCATTCTCTTGCCAATAAGTGCTCGGTCTGGGTTAGTTTGGAAGTTTTCTCAACTAGTGATGGTGACTTTATTCATGTCTCTCTAGACAAATCTGAACACATTCTTGCATTTGGAATTGGTCTTGACATCACTTTCGCCACTGCCTTCTGTGTGCATGTGTGTGTGGGTACTATTTAACCTTGCAGCTTGAAAGTTACACACTCAAAATTTAGGAAAACTGACTCTTGAAAGAATTCAGCTGGCAGATTTTAACAACTCTCTACTGAGCATGAGCAAACTGTGATTTGTCAGAAGCTTATAATTTGGCAAAATTTGGGGATGGGTCAAAGTAAATCTCAAGTAGGAAAGCATTCCCCTGGCAAATATCAACTCCCCACTCCAAAATACGCAGGCACCAATGATTCTCCATGTAAAGACATGCAAAATGAAAATGGACAGAAGACTATGCTTCACTGGGCATGTCTACACATTCATTAGTGCACCATAGTTACTGTGCATTACATTTAGTACCCATATTACCAGGTACCAGATCAATATGCAATAACTGGCGCTACTGTGCAATAGCACTGGCGCATGCCTGTTAAGTGACACTGATGTGCAGTAGAGTAATATTATTGCACATCAGTGTATTAGCACGGCTTTTGCTGTGATGCAGTAATGCAAGTGGAATTAGTCTGCTGAACCATCGTAGATGAAGTTTTTCAAGAAAAATAAAATCATCTTTAGGCTGGTACCAGATGTGGAAAATTTCATCCTGAATGGGAAGATTGGGAAAGAAAGTTATGGGCTACTAAAAATGCATCTTGTAATGGGAAGTGCCAGGCAATCTTAATTGTAGATATGAGGAATATGGGGACATAACACTGGAAGAAAACTTTTGGGTCCTCAATCCAGATCTCTTCTAGTCAACCACAACCTACAGTTCTGTTAATAAATTTATCAAGCTCTTTTTGAAAAATTTTTGCATTGTTTTCCATCTCTGAAACTATTGGTAGGCCGTTCCAGAGCCTTCTGCACCTCATGGTTAGAAATATTCGTCTAATTGACAGGCTAAGTTGGTGAGTTTGTCCCAATTCATTCTTATGCTAACATTATCCATTAGTTTCAATAACTCTTCATCCTCCCTGACATATTTATTCAGTGGAAATACCTATGCTGCCTATGTTATGTAGCTTTTGTGGTTTTGACACATTTTGGAATTTGAGGAGCTAGGAAGTTCCCATATAATTAAATGGGCTATTGGTGTTGACCACTGTGGGCATGTCTACATGTGCGCATTTACGGCTCAGTAACCAAAATTACTGTGCAATATGGGCGTGCATCTATGCATGCACACCTCCATACTGCACAGTAAATATGGTGACTTATGCCGACTTTAGCTTAAATTTGATACCTGCAAACTAAAACTCCAAGGAGTAGCTGTGGAGGGAACTCCTTAGGAGTTTTAGTTTGCTGCCCTACCAGCCATGGAGCAAAGCACCAGGCTCCATGCAGCTCAGGGGCTCTGCAGGAAGCCCGTGCAGGCAGCCTGGCAGCATCCTGGGAAGGCAGGCTCTGCCCAAGAGAGGGAAAAAAAAGCAGCAAGCCTGATCCACCCCACCCGAGCCTGCCTGCCCGCTTGAGATGCATGAGGGCCTGGTGCTCCCTTCCGTGACTACAGTGCCCCCCGGGACCACCGGAGCCGGAAGCCTGGGGGTGGGTGCTGCCACTGCCATGGAGGGAAGCACCACACCCCCCCACCCACAGCCCAAGGACCGCTCTGCCCGCTGGCAACTCGCCCTTCCCTCCCTGCCACCAGAGAGGCAGGTAAATCGGGTGTGTGGATGACACAGGGGTTTAATTGTTTTTAAAAACCCACCACTTCAATTTAGGGCCCCCATTTTGTCTACACATTCTGTAAGTCCCTTGTTTCTAAAGCAGTTCCTCATCTTCCTGGTCAGAGTTTCATAGTTTCATAGTTTCTAGGGTTGGAAGGGACCTAAGTAGATCATCTAGTCCGACTCCCCGCCATGGCAGGAAACAATACTGGGGTCATACAACCCCAGCAAGATGTTCATCCAACCTCCTCTTAAAAACCCCCAGGGTAGGAGCCAGGACCACCTCTCTTGGAAGTTGGTTTCAAATCCTAGCCACCCTGACCATGAAGTAGCGCTTTCTGATATCTAGCCAAACCTGCCCTCTGCCAGCTTGTGACCGTTATTCCTGGTCACTCCTGGTGGTGCAGGGGGAACAGTGACTCCCCCAGTGCCCGCTGATCCCCCCTGACTAGTTTATAACAGGCCACTAGATCCCCCCTCAGCCTTCTCTTGTGGAGGCTGAACAGGTTCAGGTCCCGTAGCCTCTCCTCATAGGGCCTGCCCTGCTGTCCCCTGATCATGTGAGTGGCCTCCTCTGGAGCCTCTCCATGCTGTCCACATCCCTCTTGAAGTGTGGCGCCCAGAACTGGACGCAGTACTCCAGCTGTGGCCTGACCAGTGCCGCATAGAGGGGGAGGATCACCTCTTTTGACCTGCTTGAGATGCATCTGTGGATGCAGGACAAGGTGCGGTTGGCCTTCCTGACTGCCCCCCCACACTGCCGGCCCATGTTCATCTTGGAGTCAATTATGACTCCAAGATCCTTTTCTGCCTCTGTGCTGACAAGAGGGGAGTTCCCCAGCCTGTAGGTATGGTGCTGGTTGTTCCTCCCCAGGTGCATCACCTTGCACTTGTCTGTGTTGAATCCCATCCTATTCACATCTGCCCACCCTTGTAGCCTGTCTAGGTCTGATTGAAGCCTGATGCTTCCTTCTAGTGTGCCCACATCCCCCCACATCTTAGTGTCATCAGCAGATTTGAACAGGGTGCTTTTTACCCCCTCATCCAAATCACTGATGAAGATATTGAACAGTGCGGGCCCAAGGACCGAGCCCTGGGGAACCCCACTGCCCACGTCCTTCCAGGTTGAGAAGGACCCATCCACCACCACCCTCTGGGTGTGGCCCTCCAGCCAGTTGGCGACCCATTTGATTGTGTGGGTGTCTACACCACAGCCCCCCAGTTTCTTAATGAGAGCAGGGTGAGAGACAGTGTCGAATGCCTTCTGGAAGTCCAGGAAGACGATGTCCACTGCTACCCCCGCATCTAATGATCTGGTAACCTGATCATAGAAGGCCACCACGCTGGTCTGACAGGACCTGCCACTGATGAACCCGTGTTGGTTGCCCCTAAGCATGCAGTTCCCAGCTGGCCCCTCAAGGATGTGTGCCAGCATAATTTTCTCAAACAGCTTGCCTAGGATCCTAGGTTTCCTGGGTCCTCCTTCCTCCCCTTTCTGAAGATTGGAACCATATTGGCCCTCTTCCAGTCCTCTGGGACCACACCAGAGCACCATGAGTGCTCACAGAGCTGTGCCAGGGGTCCTGCAATGACCTCGGCCAATTCCTTAAGGACTCTAGGGTGGAGATCATCTGGGCCGGCTGACTTAAACACGTCCAGCCCCTCCAGAAGCCTCCTAACTAGTTCCACGCTAACCTTTGGCCCAGGTGTGCCTCCCCTGGGGCCTGAGGGGGGGCCCAGGAGGGAGGTCAGAGCTGCTCTGGTCCCTACTTAGGAAGACAGAGGCAAAGAAATCATTAAACATGTTAGCTTTGTCATCTGGTGTGATGACCAAATTTCCCAACGCGTCCTGCAAGGGCCCCACATTACCCAGGACCTTCTTTTTGCCCCCTACGTATTTAAAAAAGGCCTTTTTATTGTCCTTAATCTGAGAAGCTAGTCCTAATTCCATTTTTGCCTTGGCCTTCCTAACTGCCCCCCTACAACCCCGAGTGACTGCAGAATAGTCATCCCTGGTGATGACCCCTTCCTTCCATTGGGTATATGCCTCCTTTTTAGCAAGGAGATATTCCCAGATGCTTTTGGTGAGCCATGGAGGCTTGTGTGCTTTCCTGCTCCCTTTGATCCTCAGTGAGATTACCTTCCTTTGTGCTTGGAGGATCACCCCCTTAAGGAGCAACCACTCTCCTTGGACATCTGGCTCCCCTCCCCTCTGGGACCTCAGTGCATCCCCAACTATCCTCCTTAGCTCACTGAAGTTTGCCCTTCTAAAGTCTAGGGCTGCTGTCTTACTGCATGCTGCAGGGGCTGTGCACCTCCTGAGTTAGATGGAGGTCCTGCATTTGGGCTAGGAACCTACGTGAGCAGTCAGACCTGGCTGACTGCTCCCCCCGGCAGATGTCCGGGAAGTTCAGGTCCCCCATGACTACCACATCTTTAGCCTTCACTACCTCTGTGAGCTGACCCAAGAATTCCTGGTCAAGCTCTTCCCCCTGGTTTGGAGGTCTGTAGTAGACCCCCACCATTAAATCTCTTACCCCTCGACTGCCTTGTACTCTAACCCAAAGCACCTCAGAGTGCCCCTCCTCTGACACATTGCTAATTAACGAGGATGTGTATTCCTCCTTGATACAGAGTGCCACGCCCCTACCTCTCCTTCCTATCCTGTCCCTCCTGTACAACCTATAGCTCTTGACATTCACCGCCCAGTCATGCGAAGAGTCCCACCACGTTTCCGTGATCCCCACTATGTCCGGGCTGGTGTCAGCCAGCAGGAGGGTGAGTTCCTCCTGCTTGTTTCCCATGCTACGAGCGTTTGTGTAGAGGCATTTGAGGCCTCCCGTGGATGTGTGTACTGCCCCCCTAGTCCCAGCATTGCCCTGGCCCCCATTGCTTACCTGTTTGCTCATTTGGCACTCTGATGTTTCCTCCGCCCTGATCTTCCCCTTCCCCTTCTGGTACTGGATCTAATTACTCTGGAAACATAGCACAATAGCTCAGGAAAGCAGTCTGGAGATTGAGAATAGCAGCCAGAATCCCTTTGAACCAATCATAAACCAGGGAAATCAGGGAGATCAGTCAAGGGAATTGTAAGGGAACAAAGTTAGCGCTCCTATATCAATACGTGCAGGCTCCAGTCAGAATGGCTCTGTTAGGCAGATGCTGGCACTGATCTAAAGGGCCCCTTCATACAGTTACTGAAAACCTCTGAGAAAATGTAAAGCCGGACAATAGTCCTTGATGCTAAGAAAAACCTGTATTAGGAGAGGGAGATTGTCTTCTTCAGAAGAACAAAAATTGAAGTCCCAGCTAAGAGCAAAGACACAGCGACTAATCTGGGGACTTTTCAAGAACAGTTTAATTAAAATAGCCTTACATATATACTAGAGGCAGTTGTCCTATGGGATCTTTACCTTTCTACTGCTTACATACTACTGTGTTACTTTCTCTAGGGTGAAATGCTGTCTCTCTCTGATAACAGGCCACACTAATTAGACTCTGGACAACATCCATGAACTAACAGCCTCTGAATAACTGCATTTTTACATAATAAGTGTTAGGGTTGTCCCAGAAATAAATGGAATCCTTTCCAAGGACTGGTTGTATTTGTAAGTATTATTTCCCTATATATTTTGGATTTTTAAAAATAATATCTGAACCATTAGTTCAAATGCTGTCACTTAGGAGAACGTACTGCCTTCTCTGTTTTCATTCTCCAATTGTGTTCACAAACGTTCCTAGAATGCAAGCAGCACTTACATTAATTTAAGTAATCAAGGTTTCTTGGTCAGATTTCCAAGGCTCCTAATTCCCCCTTGCCTTAGCACAAGAACAAGAGCATATCTAACAAAATTAAAAAACAAGTTTACTCTTAAAAAGGAAATAACTATAGATCAATCTATCTATAGTTGTAGTTTTATATATATAAAACTGTAGATAGATAGATCAATCTATAGTTATTTCCTTTTTAAGAGTAACCTTGTTTTTTAATTTTGTTAGATATGCTCTTGTTATAATTTTGTTATATATATAAAGATGCTCAGGGAATTTGCTGGCACAATACTTCACAAAACACTCACTTTTTTATAAGGATGGGGTATCTTTAGGGGAAATAATGACCGGGACAAATATGGGCTCATCTCCCCATATCTGTGTACATACCAATTTAGATCAGTAAAAAGCCATTGACATCCATTTAAACTGAACAGACTGAATTTAAGGTATGCGGAGTCACATTAACTATGCAGTATCAGAAAGTCCTGTCTAACAGACCACAGTTCTCAGCAACAGAAGATGAGATGCCTTTGCCGAGGTATATATAGAAAACCTTGTTAGAAGATCTGTTTGTGACTTTAAAATCCCCATCAAGCAAAGGTTCTGAGTGAAACCCATGTCAACTGAGCTGGCAAACATGCAAGGACCCGACTGTCTTCCTATGGTCCTTCAGAGTTCATAAAATCCCCAGGCTCCGACCCATTAGATACGATGCTCCTTGCAAGTTCTCTGCAACCAGCAGGATTCACGACCACAGCAGTTTTTCTAACCTTGTAAAATGAATAAGTTTTATATACCACTCTGGTCTCTCTTCTCCTTCATAGTTTATAAACTCTCGCATAAGTGTCAGCTCAGGAACCTGCGGGCTTCACACATAGTCTGCCAAAGACCTTGAAGGCCATATACTTTACTAGAGACTCAGCAAATTATTATATTAATTGAGGCAAACATTGGAGAGTTGATATTGGACTTTAAGACATCTTGTAAAGCTCATTTATGCTTCTGGTTTAGCAGTAGATTTCTTGAATCCCATCATATATTGATCACAGCCTCTTTAATCAAGGTAGAATTTTAAAAATGTTGAAAATACCCCCATGAATAACATCAGAATTAACACACCACATTATTCAAAGGCACCGGTCCATATTCAGGAAATCTTGGCCCATCTAGACGCAACTTCCCTTTTGAGATCTGATGCCCTAGAAAAAGGTTAAGAATTTTTGCCAAAGAAAAAATTCCTGTTTTCCAGATTTTCATACCTAATGGACATCTTGTCCAATTCCTTCCCCACCTTTTAGGGGAGGGGGGGAAAAGGAATCTCAGAAAGAAGGAAAAACACAAACATTTTGGGTGTGGTGGGTTAATTGTAATAATAAGGCAAGAGAGGAGCTCAAAACCAAACCTACAGGAGCCCACTCAACACAGTGTTAGTAGGCTAAATATAACGGTCTCTTTCCAATAGCATTTTCTTCTCCTCTAGCTGTCCTGTATTATGCCAGTAGAAGCAGTCACCCAAACTTGGTTTCTTATACAGTACAATGTAATACATTTTACGGGACAAAATGTAAGGGAAGCTGAGAGGTGGAAAAAGCTGAAGTTATAGCATCCACATTTTTTGGAGACCAGGTGAAAGGCGGTTGCCAAGGTCGCACATTCAGTCACCAGGTGGTGTATTTAATTTAAAAGGAGTGTTAACCTTGTTTACACAAAATAACACCAATATGCAGAGAAGCAGTAAATCCATTGTCGTTAAACAGCAGGGAGGCTGCATTCTGCTGGCAGCCTGCCCACGAGCAACATGAACTCAGCTGGCACCAAGCAAACGTAGACATGCAGGCCTAAGCCCAGGCCTAGTAATCCTGGCAGCCTCCGCAGAAAATGCTTGTGGTATGCCCTTTCTACCCTCCAGTTGACTCTTTACATTCTTGTCAAATATATTTAGAACAAGAGGTGTCCACTTGAAGGGAAACATTTGTTAATCACTTAAATGCAGCAGTTTGGCCGCCCTCCAAGTTTACATTTATAAATATGTAGTATCTGTTTCCAGCTAAACAAGGGACTCCTCAGCATCTCCTCCCCACCCCCAATATACATGTATGGGGGTCAGTCGGAAATTATGAACGGAATCAGTCTGGACAAAGCGGGGCTGGTTGAGGGTCGGGTTGGGGGGGGGGTTCGGTGTCAATTTGTTTTCGGCCTTTGTCTGAAAGCGATGTAGATAACAGCGCGGAGAGGGGAGGATGTATCTTTAAGTAATGAACAGATTAAAGTCGAATTCCTGTTGACTGAGACAGTTGTGTTGACATTCCTGTTGTTTACAGGCAGCTGTCTCGACTAATGACACTTTGATAACTGGAGTGGAGTTGCTGTTAGGCAGGGGGACGGGGCAGACAGAGTCAGCCTGGTTAAAGAATGCCTCGACTTTAAAACCCAGTCATCCAATTAAACATTAAAGCTGCACGGGCTGGATTATAGATTGTCGGCAGTGGTAATGTTCGAAACGGGAACATTCTGGGCGTCTTTTGTAACTTCTGCTCAGACGATGTGGCTAAAAGGTCAGCCTGCCCTAGTTTTCTAAAAGACAGGGGAGATTCCAAGAGTACTTAAAATAAAATAAGCCAGAAAGCAGTAACTCTGTCAAACCATCCATGCCTCCACTGTCATGACATGGGCAAGCACATACATAATTGGCTGCTGATGTTTGGAACTGGGGCAAGGTGAGGAGGTCAGTCAAAGGGTCTTGCGAGGACGGCCTCCCTCTCGTTTTTGCTTTTGCGACAAAAGAAAGCGAGAGAAAGCACAGCTTTGCCAGCGAATTGGGAAAGGAGGCTGGGTAATGATCCTGCATTGACAGAAGGGTGATCTGGAGGATTTCAAAGATCTTTTGCCATCTCTCTCTCTTCTCAGTGTCACTATAAAGTAAATTGCTTGCAGAGCACTTTGTGCTACAAGAGTTTTGTTTACAGCTCTCTCTTAAAATAATATGTTTGCCATTAACAGCTCCTTTCACTGGCACTGGCCAGAAGTGAAAACGCCACTGGTGAACTGAGACATAATGGAATATAAAATGGGACAATGTAAATGTTTAAAATGCCTGTCTAATATCTGTAGGCAGTAGAAATGAGGCCAAACCAACATTGCCAACTGAATCCTAGGAAAGATCAGGATTTCAATTTGGGCACGCTGGATTTCTTGGCCCCTTTTTTTACTGTGTGCTAAACCAAAAATCCTGGGACCATTCCTGTTGTCTTTACTCAGTCCAAATTCTCAGGGGGGAGGAGAAAGGGGAGGTAATGAAGGCCCACTTTTGCCATCTGGGTAGTGTCAGGCAGTGAAGCCAATAAGATTACTTGCATGGTTAAAAGTTAAAAAGTACCTCACTGAACCAGAGTCTAAATGAGTATAGCATAATCCATCAACTTAAGTCAGATCTCCATTTCAATTACCTTCCTACCCACCCCCCTGCCACATACACACACACTCGCGTGCGCGCGCACACACACACACACACGCACGCACACACACAGAGTTTGGTGTTGTCCAGATCAAGGAATTGGCTTCAGCCTTGACACTAACTAGCCTTATACTACTGCATTGTGGTTTCCAGCTCCACAGTGCAATGGTTAAATTTTAAACATCCATTTCCCTACGTTTTGTTAACAAAGCCTAAATTTAAGGCCTTTAAAGTATGTGAGGATGCCTCTTTAATTCCAGCTCAAATTCCACATGCTCGTTAACTATAAACATTCATAGAAATCAATGGATTTATTTTTGAATTTATGAAGCCACTTTAATGGACTTCAAACTCCAAATAAAAGTACTGAAAAGGAAGCATCGCCTTTTGTCACTAAAAAAAAATCATTGCTTCTATAATAGAAGCACATTTCATGCAGCAAGAGCATTTACAGTAAACACAAGTTAATTTAAATGGGTATCAATTAAGGGGAATGTACCTTGCAAAGAAGGCTGAGTTCATTTTATTAAGTCTCAGCGTGGCGATCAGAGATGAAATCTCTACAAAGTTGTGAGCATCACTCTGTTTGATATTTTTTTTTCCCCATGAAACATGCCTTTGGGAATGAGAGGAATCTAGCTGTGTTCCAGGCACAGTCTGAACTGCTTACAATTCTTGTTAGGTAGAAATAGATGCAAGTGAAGTAAGCTTCCAGAATGTATGTAGAGAAAGTGCGTAGCTGTCGAGAGCCCTGTAAAGTATCACTGATCCCTGGAAATGACAAGCACGCTTAAAAGAGTACATGCATACACACACCTTAAGGTTAATTCATTAATTGCAAACAGGAAGGAAATTCTACTGGCTACCAGATCAGGCTGAGATTTCAATAGATTTTACCAGAAAAACAGACTTGGGTCTAGTCCAAATCTGGATAAGAGACCTGCCAAGCATAACCAAGAAATTGTTCTGGTGATGACTCAGTGATGATACTCTCCCTTGAGAATCTATGATATACCAGTGCTTCTTTGCTTTTCTCAATACATTAAAGGAAATCTCTGACTTACAGCCATTTAAAGATATTCATCCAATCTCACAAGAGCAAGTGTATTATAACTGATGTGTTGGCTATATTTCAACTTTGTAATTAATTTTTGCATTTCTAAACACTTCCCTTGTACTCTAAATCAGAGAGGTTATTTTCTGCTGTTGAGCAACACTGCTAGTAAAGAGTAGCCAAAAAATTTGGCTGCATTTCCAGGCCTGGGAAAGAGATATCTGCAGAATGTAAAGTGCTTTGGGATCCTTCAGGATGAAAGCTTCATTAACTATTGGAAGTTAACAATAGCATAATAATCCTAGGGTTTTTTATTCAGCCTACGCAATGGAAGTCTGCACTGGCTTTTTCCTTTCTTTGGCATGTAGTCAGACTTGGTCCTTAATTTACTTTACTTTTCTACCCATGTTAGTAGAGTTGGTTGGGAATTTTCCACTTGCTGGGTTTTCTTTTTTTACTACAGTTAATACAAGTTCAATATAATCAGAACTTTCTTTGGGAAAATTTTGTTTTCTAAAGAAAAAGATCAATATTGTGCCAGGAAAATGAAAGCAAAATATTTGATTCTGATTCCTTTCAACCTGAAATGTAGGAAAACAAAGTTTAAGCCTTTAATGTCATCGAGTGTTTTAAATCATTTCAACATATCTAATGAAGCATCTGTATGCTAGAATGGTAATATTTTTCAGTTGCTAGAAAATTTGGAAAAGCAGCTTTTTGGTTTGTCATTAAATGGAATGGAAAAGGTTGTGAACTTTTCATCCTGATTTGGGATTAAACCAATTTTAAAATGACAACTTTCCATGGGAAGGAAATTTCAGTGACAGAGGCCTCTATATTTTAGTCTATTTGGCCCTGGACTACAAAACTTATTGACTTCAGTGAGTAAGAAAATTCAGATAATATCTCAGTTGATACCCATGTATTTTGGGCATGACTTAGATATAATTGGACTTCTGCCAATTATACCTGGAGATGGGCCAGGTACCAGAGGACTGGAAAAGGGCCAATGTAGTGCCCCTCTTTTAAAAAGGCAAGGATACAACTCTGGAAATTACAAACTGGTTAGCCTCTCCTCAAAACCTGGGAAGTTACTGGAGCACATCCTAAGGAAGACCATTTACAAATTTCTGGAGGAAAAAGGGCTGATTGCAAGCAGCCAGAATGGATTTATGAAAAATAAATCATGTCACCTGAACTTGTTCTCCTTCTCTGACAAAGTAACTACTTGGGTGGATGAAGGTAATGCTGTGGATATAATGTATCTGAACTCCAGCAAGGTCCCACACGGTCTGCTCATAAAAAAATTGGAGAACTGTGAGCTGTATAAAGTTATGACAAGGTGGACAGATAACTGGCTCAACAGCCACAAGCAAAGGATAACTATTAATGAGCCATGTCATAATGGCAGGAGGTTTCAAGTGGAGTCCCACAGGGGACTGTTCTGAGCCCAGTGCTGTTCAATTTGTTCATTAATGATTTGGATGCAGGCGTAGAAAGCTTCTTAAGAAAGTTTGCAGGCAACATGGAACTGGGAAGGATTGCAAACATGTTAGAGGATGTGAGCACAGATTGGAAAGTTGGTCTAGAGCTAAGAGGATGAAGTTGGGCTAGAGCTAATGGATGAAGTTCAGTGCAGATAAATGCAAGGCGCTATACCTCAGGAGGAATAATCAAAAACACAAATACAAAGTGGGTGACATCTGGCTGGATGACAGCTCTATGGAAAAGGACTTGAGAGTCTTGGTAGACCACTGACTCAATATGAGTCTGCAGTGTGATGTTGCTGCACAAAAGGCAAATGCAATTTTGAGATGCAACAACAGAAGCATTAGGTGTAAGACACAGAAGGTGACAATGCCTCTCTGCTCAGTATTAGTTAGGCCTCTTCTGGAGTACTGTGTGCAGTTCTGGGCTCCACATTTTAAAAAGGACATTGAGAAGTTAGAGAGGGTCCAGGCAACAAAGAATATCAAAGTAATGGAAGGCAAGTCATATGAGGAGAGGCTGAAGGAGGTAGGCATCAGCTTGTGGTAAAGCTGTTTAAGTGGGAACATGACAGCAGTCTTCAAATACTTGAAGGGCAGCCATAAAGAAGAGGGAAAGAACCTTTTTTCTTGTGCTGCAGAGAGGAGGATGTGGACCAATGGCTGGAAGTTGCAGTAAAGTTTAGGTAAGATATCCAGGAAAACTTCTTCACTGTTAGAATAGTAAGGGAGTGGAATAAACTGTGTAGGGATGTTGAAACTCTCCATCACTAGAGATGCTCAAGAAGAGGTTGGACAGCCACTGGCTGGGGTGATCTAGGTATAGCTATGCCCACTTTTTGCCATGGGTATTTCCCATGCTTCTGGGCTTTGCTGCTTGCCTCCTCTGCCCCTTTTCTTCTGCATGTGTCAGGGTGTTTTTAAACCTTCCCAGAGGCATGGGGTGTTGGCTACAGCCACAGCTAGGGACTTTGACTGGGATGACCAGTCCTGCTAGACCCAAATCCAGAGGTTCCTGGCTAAAGGATCTTGCTGCTCCACTCATTGTCAGATCAATCACCGTATTTGGGGTCAGAAAAGAATTTTACCCCATAGTCAGATTAGCATGAACTATGGGAGTTTTTGCCTTCTTCTGTAGTAGCAGGTATGGCCCTCTACCTGGAACCTCTTGAACTTATATTGACAACATTTTCTAACAGCAGGACATTAGATGCCATGGCTCCCCTGTTTTGTGTGCGGCAAGTTAGGATGTTGTGTCATGGTTGACAGCAGCCTTATGTAGAGTTTAGATTCTGGTTTGTATGGAATGGTTTGGATAAGGACAATCCTGCCTTAGGCAGGGGGTTGGACTAAATGACCTCTGAAGAACCCTTCCAGCTTTATTTCCCTATGACACCTGAACATCCATTTGATGCTCAACCGCTGAAGAGTGCAGAGCTAACAGTGCTGATGATGTGCAGTCAGGGGACTCCTATGCACACATCTCAACATGTTCTGCAGAGTCCCTCAGTCCTCCTGGAGACATATGGCAGCAGTGCACAGGGAAGTTCTGACTAGCTGATCCAGACTGCCCAGGGTCTCCCTGCAGCACAAGGTGGGATTGTAAACAGGGGAGAGGGGAAATATTCTGTTCCCTCCTCAACTGGAGTATTAGAGTCCAGGAGCAGAAGAGGGAGATGGGGAGAAGGCAGGAGCGATGCACTCTGGGATGCTGGAGGATTGTGCTGTGGCTTTTTTTTAAAAAGAACACGTACAGAAATCCCCCCTCCCAGGAGAAACTCTCCCAGAAGTGATACACCCTGGTTGTTCCCAGGTTATTTTTCTCTCTGAGCAGCCGTTTTTGCTTTGCAAGAAAAATCCTGAACATCTGTACACTTATGGTTTCTACTGGGAAAGTGGTGACTCTTCTGGGAGAAACTGAATGTCCATATGAGGCCCATGTCACTACAATCTCTATTATATTTTGTTCCTAACTAGTGTACTATGGCAAGAGACTTGAGAAGACTTTACTGACATTTAGAACTTCAGAAAAGAAACTATGAAAACTAAGAATCAGCAATTAATAGACTCAGATACTGAAGGTCAAAATGGACCATTATGATCATGCAACCGAATCATTTTTTAAAGATATTTAAACATGATTTAAAGACATAAGTGATAAGGTATCCGTTAGATTCCTAAGCACATTGTTCCAATCCTCACCATTAAAAATAAGCATTTTCTTAATCAGAATTTTTTCAGCCATTCATCTTGCTATGCCTTCACTTGCTACATTTGAGGTCTATAAGAAAGCTTTTTGCTATATAGGTAGAGACTGTGATTTAAGATTTTACTCATGAGTAAACAGAATAGAACTTCTTTAGCTTTTCATACTAACAAAAACTTTCTAGATCGCAAATCATTCCTGTAGCTCTTATTGAAACCTTTTTCTGGAGGTGGGGAGAGGGTTACCATTCTTTTAAAAGTAAGACTAGAGCTAGGACTTTCCCCTCCTCTAATAAATAGTAAATTAATCAACAGCTGTAACCTCAGGAAGACTAAAAGCATTCATACATTCAGGCCAAATATTTTCATCTGAAAATATGGGAGGATTTCCAAAATGTCAAAATGTTTCACTTCGGAAAAGGTGAAACATTTCTTTTTGACGTTTTCAAAATAGAACATCGCCACTGCACATTTTAAAGTTTGATTTTATTTTTGCGAGTGATCTAACATTTTGGAACGATTAAAATAGCCCCAAAGCTTAAGTAATCATTTGGTTGAAGATTAAACCAAACAGCTTTGATCAACTGAAGATATGTTTTTTTATTTGTTTTGCCAAAAACAGGGAAAAAATGGTATTGTGACTTGACCCAAAACATTTTTGCCCTTAATAATGAACCTGACATTTTATTATTTGCATAACTCTATTGTATATAGAAATGGACATTATATTTAATCATGGTCTCTCTGGTATTCATATAACATAGCAATGGTACCATGGGAATGAATAAAAACTCCACCCCACAAATTCAAATGGATAGCACCCACATACATTTTACATGACAGCATTGCTTTATCTATAAATATAATCAGAGGAACATCAGTACTGTAACAAAGGGTGGGTGACTGATGTCCGCGTAGAGGGGGCACAAGAATGGCAGATGCTGACACTGAGCCACAGCCACTGCAGCAGCCTCCTAGACCCTGCTGCTGCTGCCACCCAAGGTACAGACATTGGTCATTATACCTTTTGGGGACATAAGGCACAGACAGAAGAACAGCTCTCCATTGTAACTCATGGAGCTTCACAGGAAGCACCATGAGTTACACTGATGCCCCAGACCCAGCCAAAGTTCACTGTTGGGTCCCAGGGGTTGGGGAATACAGCTGCTGTTTAGAGTGGCTGCAAGCCTGCCCTTCCCAGCCCCAGTGCTGTTTCCAGAATGGAAGGGGAGAAAAGGGAGCGGAGGGGGGTCATTGTGGGGGTTCCCCGCCCTCCAGCTGCAGCTGAAAAAAATGCCAAACTGTACTTCGTCTGCTCCCGTTCCTCCCTCCCATTCTGAAAACAGCACCAGGGCTGGGAGGCACAAGTTACTGAAGCCACTCCATTTTGGAGCATTTTCATATGAACCCTCCTGCCATGAGGGTTCAAACTATCATGGGATTGGGCCCTTTTAAAGCACTCTGCATCTGTGCACTTCCGTTTGGTCATAGCTGTACTTTCAGGGGCCAGATCGAATGAAAGGTGTCACGTCTGTCTGCGCCTATAATGTAAATTATAGGGTTCCATCTTATTTTTATTCAGAAAGGACTTCAAAACAACTATACCAAATTTAACTAATTATTGTTTGAGTTTGTCATGTTACATCTGGTGGGCCCTTCAGTAACGTCACCAGTTTCTTTAATAAGCATTTTATTTTCAGAAAGAGAAGACTAAAAACGGAAAACCCAGAAAACCGCCCGCTCCAAAAAACAGTTAGAAATTCTGAGTTGCTTTTTAAGTTTTGGGAGCTCTAGAGATTGAAACCAAGCCAGAATAGCAGGACGCTTATCTGTTAATTAGATTGTTTTCAGTCTAAGTTGCTCAAGCTCAAACAACAATATTTCTTTTTTCACAGATGCCAATATTTTAAAGTGTAAGTGTTGAGTTGAAATAATGCAGACAGGATGTTACCTTTTAAAAGTAAATGCAGGTTCTGAAGGAAAAAGCCATTTTCTAAGTTACTAGCGGGATGAGTCTCTGACTTCATAAAAGTGAAAGGTAGTTTGTTTTGCAAAGGATAGAAAAGAAACACATGGGTATTTGTTGGTTTCAGCTGCAGAGGAGCATCAAAATTAATCATAAAATAACCCTATTAAGTATCTGGTTTATTTTCCTGCCTGCGTAGGCTTATTCCCCATGCTGTTTCCCAGCACTTTAGTGAGGGTGGTTTGAAGTGACCTGAGAGACAAGGCTTCCATCACTTCTCTTGGCAGTCGAGCCCATAGTCTAATGGATCACATCATTAGGAATTTCCCCCCCCCGCCCCATTAAAGCCTACATTTTCCTATGTTTCATTTTATCCTGTTACTCCTACTGCCTTGTATCACACAAGACTCACTGTGCGCTGGGCCACATAGGGTCAAAGCCAAAGCCAAAAAAAAATTAGAGCACCTCTGAGTTCCTCAATCATTGGAGGAGCGAGGATAACAAAACTAAGGATGAAGCAATACTCCCTGAAAGGTCACTGCAGGGGAGTTTTACTTTATATCCCCCGTTCCTTACAGGACATGATGCTACGAGCAGGCCTGCTGTAAAGAAGATATCCAGTTCAGTTTCAAGTCAAGTGAGGTTAAATTTTGTGTACATTTCTGGTCAGACAAAGCTCCCTTTGATTTCAAAGGATATTTGTGCCTTATAGGAAAGAAGAATAGAATAAGTCATCTATGCTGATTCCCATGAGTGGGATCTGGATCTGCAGCGTTGGCTGTATTTGCTGTTGGGTTCGATTACAAACAATAAGGATCCTCTGTTCTCAGAATTTTGGTTTCACTCCATCAGCAGAAGAAAAATAGCTCAATTTTCACTTTACTTAACCTGATTAATTGAATTATAAAATTTGCTTTAAACTATTAAGTAACTTATAGTTTAAGTTTTATCTTTGCATTAAAATATAATGTAGACACTTTAATACAGCGTACCTGTGTCTTAGTTTGGGCCTGCATCCTTCATTAGACCCATGAATGTTCGCTTAGTAAAACAAAAACAGAAAACCTGTGTCTTTCAGCATCTGCTGTTTCCCAACTGTATCTTAAATGTGAAAATACATTTTCTCAATATCCAATAAGCAAGCATTTTCTTAGACTCCATATTGCATTATACAAATTTTGTATGAAGACCCACTCATTTAGCTATTGGTTTTAAAAGTTAATTTAATCATACGGCTATTAAGCAGAAATTTGATATGCATATTAAATGGTCATTTAGATTTCCTCAGTTATTGTAGTTTGGTACCTACTGAACCTCATCTTAATTCAAGTGGCAACCATTTTACTGAACAATGCTGGTTATTTTTGTTGTTTTCCCATATGAGTCCTATGGACAAAGCCAACCCTCTCTTCGTATAAAGGAAGTGCTTTCATTTTTATTGAGCATGTATCAGGAGACATCTCCTGGTACCAGGAAATGATGACCAGTTTCTAACCAGCCCTACAGTGTCTTATATGCCTATAACAGTTTCACCCAATCAAGATGAGATAATTGGTCTCATTTTGTTCTGCAATGTGTGTTTATTTTCACTTAGCATCAAATTAGGTATGTGTTATTGCCAACTTAGGGAACTGTAATGGGCAAACTTTAGAACACTTCTTTACATGACATTGGAATGAACCCAAATAAGTTATTTGCTAAAGTATAGTATGACAAATATATTGCAATATATCAAGGGATTATACCTTTCTATGTAGAATGGACAACTATTAGAAGTATGTACCCAGGTTAACTAGAGCAATGTTTACTGGTAATTCACATGGAAATGTTTATGCCTTTAACATTAAAGTATAAAATGATGATAATAGATTGAACATACAAAGTTCTAAATATCCCCAAGACCTGTACCAACATTTCCTAAATAAAGCGGGGCTTGTCTCCACACCTTGGATTATTAAGGGTCAGAGGAGGGCATGTTATGGAAGTATGTGCATTAAGGGCTATTCAGGTTGGAACAGCATTGGATTTAGGCACCTAAGGCCACTTAGACACCCACTTAGTTTGAATGGAAGCTGCCCCTATTTTAGTACAGCATTTATCTAGTCAAACCAGTAACAGCACCCACTGGAAGAAGCATCTACACAGAAACGGTTCACATCTTGCCATCACATATGTAATGCTCCCTTGCTCTGAAGCAATGTCTTCGAGTAATAATAGACTATCAAATATATATGATTTTTCTTTATGGCTTTGTGACTGGGAGATACCTTTTTTAAGTGACCAGATTACAGTAATATCACTTAAGCAAAAATAATATTGAAACTGTAACTCCAGCAACTAAAAATTGAGGCTAGTATCCCTTCAAGTGAAGGATCTATACCACCGAGGGCCCTCAGTGGGCCACACCATAAGCAATTAGCACTCAGTCCTGTCAAATTTTCACCTGTGTAAATGCCAAGTTTAAATATGTTTATTAACACCCTTTTCTTCTTTTTTTGAACCATGTGACCCAAAGGTGGCATGTTCAGGGACAGTATACTTTGCTGTGACATCACACTTTGGGTCATTGCCAGTCCGTGGTTGAAAATGGCTCTCAAAATTCATCCAAGTTCTAGCCGGTCCAAATTTCCTTTCCCACCTGATGCCATATATCCAGCCGATTCACATTTTGCAAAACACACTGCTGCTTTCTCCCTTTGATGGTCTTTGTAGGCAAGTGATATCTAATATGTATGTTTCTTAGAGCATTTCTCTGACATTTTCCAACATTTTCACAGTTCTTCTGCCTGATTCTGCTTTTTAAATGAGTTAATGCTACTAGAAATCAGACTACGTTACCTGCATCATCTTTACTGCCTTCTAGTGTTTTGGTATTCCTGAGATGACTTCACTCCTTAATGAACCTCCAGGCCTAAGACCATCAAGGTATCTAAGAAATATATCTTGGTTTGGTCTCCTGCCTACTTGGCAGGCTGTAACTTCTGTCGGCACTGAAGCATAACACTACTTCCAGCGGTAACTGTAACCTGGTTATCTTTCCAGTTATATAATGCTTATATCTCCTCTTTCTCATTTTGCTCAGTGAAAACCAAACTTGAAATGCATTTCTGCAGATTATGCTATTCATTGTGTTCCAAAAGGCTAGAAAAAACATACAGGGATGTTTGGAGCCCTGCTTCTCTGGGTCCTACATCCCTATGAAAGGTTTGCCCTTGCAACTCATAGGCTTTCCTCTTATCCTGCCATTGTACAAATCAGCTCCCCTGATACACTTCCAGTTACCCCACTGAAATCAAGAGAGTTGCTGTTGAATTCAGCTGCTACTTTGCAGGAGAAATAAGGGCAAAATTAGAATCCAAATTCTCAAAGATTTTCCTATTGATTTCCATGAGAATTAGGTACCTAAATACTTTTGCAGATTTGTGCCTACTGAGACAGCAAAATTGGGAGCAATTCATAGGATGATACTGAACTCCAGTGGCTTAATCCATTGCCAAGACATACACTGCATTCATCGTGCATCTTTCACTATGATTTCAAACTTCTTTCTTGGAAGGGATGAGTACAGACACTCTAATTATTAACTGATGATTTTGATCTGGGTTTTGCTTCTGAAGTTTCTCTCTCTCTCTATTCTGGGACTTTGCCTTTGGGGATCTGAAATAATTTTCTAGGATTGCATGTGTGGTACTGGGAGGTATATCCCTTTGCCCTGAGACTCCTAGCATTAAACTTACAGCCATTCTTTGTGGAAATCTTGGAACCAGTGAAGTGGCAGAAGCTACATTGACTTCGTGGTGCTAAGGGAGCTCAGCAGTCTTTGGTGCCATGGGGTGAAAAAAAGGTAAGCCAGCGATGCAGAGGCCTGTGGCCTGAATGTGCGACTCTATGGGCACGTCTACACATGCATTCATGCATCATAATTATGATGCATTGAAATTTAGACCCTGTAGTAACAGGTACTCACTTAATGCACCATAATTGATATCACAGCACAGTAGCGCCGGCAAATGGCTTTTACACAATGCTAATATGCAGTAGACTGATTCTACTGCGCATGAGTGCATTAGCATAGCTTTTACTGTGATGCACTAATGCTCAGTAGAATTAATCTACTGCACTTCTAGCATCTTAGGTAGATGCACCCTATGGCTATTCCCAGTTCCCTAGGTCCTGCAGTATTGGGGAATGCAAAGGTGGCTTGGAGAGTCAAGCAGAAGAATGGAGGAACTGAGCATTGCCTTGCATATATTTGTGATGTAATTGCTTCCAACACTGGCAGGAGATACCTGCAAATACTAAGGGGAGCTACTTCCAATAAGTTATATTTTTCCTTGGGTATCTTTGTCTCATATGTAAAGCAGGAAACACATTTTCAGAGTTGCATAGAGTACCATGAACCCTCCACATACGTACTGATGAAAATGATAACATCTGTAGTTAAACAGTTGAGAAAATAACATTCTTTGTCTTTTGACCTAACAGAGATTTCAGTCCCACAATGATGGGTCAAAGGGTTTGTGAACCGGACCTGTAGGGGGAAAAAAAATCCTCCATAAAACTGAACATCTTTCAGACTTACAATTATTTGCAATTATCTAACTCAGCATAAAAGGCAAACATGATGTCACTGGAGCTTTGATACTATAAAAGGGTCTTTCTGTAAAAGCCCTTTGATCCTCACCCATCCATATTCCAGGTATTGCTGATTTAATTGCCTAAAATGTAAATATAAATTAATGAACAGGGCAAGGAGGGTTCTTTCTTTTTTTTTTTTTTTTTTTGCTATTGTCTTTTTATGGATGTTTTTAAATTATAAAACATTCCTTTTGCATTTATATAATTATTTAATAAGCTCGACATAAACACTTTTAATTATATGGGAGCAGTAATAATAATTACAAAAGCTGAGTTGGTAAATTTACTCTGAAATGTGTATAATAGAAGCAATAATACTATCTTCCTAGTTAAGACTGTATTAGTATACATGTGTGTTCTGGGGAGGGAAATGAATTATATCTTCCTGAGTATGTCTCAGGAGAACAATTTCTCACATTTAAAACATATGTAGCTTCAAGTTTTAGCCCACGTTTGGACAGGGGTGGGGTAAAAACTGGTTTGTGGTATCGATACAATTATTTTTCTCAGCACCTCCTGTCTTTTCAGTGCTTTAATTCTTTATCATCTTATTTCTTTTGGTGCCAACAGTATGCCTGCGTTGTCGGACAAGAATGGTGTAAAGAGAAATTGAAGTTGATTTTGCATGACAAAAACTTAATATAAAATTGATGTAGTGGAATAGCTAATTCAGGGCTATGGGGATGTGTGTCAGGGAGAAAATAAGGAAACAGAAGTCTGAAAACAGCATTGTGTGTTTCAAAAAAATACATTCAGGATAGATCAACAGTTGTTTTATTTTTCTCAGAAATCACATTTGTCCAGATTGTGTGGCCTAAACTCATTTTTGTGAGCAGTCAGTGAAGTTACCTCCATAAAGGATTTGGCCCATGGTGAAATAAAACAAAAGGGGATGCTAAATGCAGATTTCTCCACTTCCCTTTAAATGTACATTGCATTTTAGTATTTTCCATTAATAAGCATAAAACTAAAACATCCTAAACAGCCGGCAGGAAACTATAAGAGTGATTCTACTGCACGAGACGTAGTAAGATTTACACTAAAATTACAATATGAAAACGAACAATGAAGGCCATTGTCTTGCTTTAACATCTGAAAATTGAGAACTTGCTGGCCCGAGGTGAATCTCAGGGCAGTGAACACAACCAACTTTCAAGACGTTATTGGGTAATGTCAATAACTATATCATCTTATTAAAATCCCCAACTCCAGCAAATGTAAAATCACCTATTGTTATTGGAATACAAATATTCCTTCCTCATTGTGCTGAAATTAGACTAACTCGCTGTTTCAGATTTCGCAATGTAGGCTTTTTTGGGGAGGGGGGAAGGGGAGGCAGGAGTTTGAATATTAAGAATGGTCAATGAGATTAGTGTTAAAAAAAGAGGTGGGGGGGGAGAAAAGAAAAAGAAAACTCCAATTAGAAGTATCCTGGGGTTATTAGAGATAACAGTGCTCATATCCAATTAAGATGAAAACCATTTTACTAGTTTAATGTGCCACCTCTGGCACTTTCAGTTTATTAGTTTTATCAGACTTCAGAACTGAAATTTGAAGTGATGTGTATGCTGTGTACTGGAGAGATAAATGTTAAGACTTTGAGATTAATTGGTATAAAATAAGATGCATCAAAAGTTGTTCATTAATCATGTGCATTGTGCATTTTGTTGGGGCAAAAATATTCTTTCTAGGTAACACTTTCAAAGAAGTAGTCAGTTAGACATTAAGGCAGTTCAATTCTGAAGACAAGATGTGCGCGACTTTGATGTGCTTAAATGCAGGTACGAAAGATGAGCATATAATACAAAACCACCTTTCAGGTCTGTAAAGTAGCATCCCATTTCAGAGCAAAATCCTAGAGCACTTAGAAGGGTTGATATTTCGAGTGGCAGACACTCTCAGCCCTCCAGCTTATCCAGGGGTGGTGCCAGCCTCTTCCTGGTGGAAGGCTAAGGTGAGCTAGACAGAAAATTGGAAGGGAGGCAGTGCACTATACAACTTCTGACCAAGCATATTTATTCATTTCTTTTAACAATACCTACTTAAGGTGCCACACCTCTGTGGGCTATGGGCAGGAGCAGGGCAAGCTGCGCGGGGCGGACAGCGACGGCCGGGGAAAAGGCAGGGAGCTTGGACAGGGCAGCCCTGAGAGGTGTGGCTATGGGGGTGCTAGCGTGAAATCTGGGGTGGCTATAGCCCCCTGCCCCAAGTCCCCTCCTAGTGCTATCCCCGAGCATATCTGTTGGACTGGAGTTGGTTCTGATTTAACCTATTCTTGGTAATTTTTTGGAGACTGGGGGACAGGGACAGAATTGTTGAAAGATAAAAATTAAATTTGCAATATATTTCTTTAAATGCTCAAGATACTTCATCCTTTAACTGTAAAAGTTGCATGTACATAGGCCTTAACTCAAAGCCCACTGAAGTGAACAGAAATAATTCCATTGTCTTCAGTGGACCTTGGATTAGGCTTTAAGGGCAGAATGCAGCCAGAGGAAAGCTAGAAACAAACCGTTCTAAGTATGAAAAATAAAGACCCTTTCCATGCTCTTCAATCAGTGGAGTTCAGTCAATGTTGAACGGACCTCAAAAGATGTAGAGGTTCAGACCATATGGTCTTCCAAAGCTTATTCAACATTAATTGAGATAAATTTAAGCAAGACATAAAACTCCCCTGTGAGATTCCCAATACTTCCTGTTTTGGCCAGGTCCAAAATAGCTTGCATTAATTCCACTTCCTGCCCAAGCCAAAACCAGGAAGTTCAGTGGCACAGGAAAATTAAGACAAAAATATTTAGCTGGCTTATTTTTAACTATGTCAACCCACGCAAAAAAAAGCTTGAAGGTTGATTTCATTCAGTTCAACTTAAATTGAATGAAATTTATCTGTATTCCTAATTTTATTTAAATGGATCCTTCTCATTAATAGCAATGATTAGGAATATAAATTGGCTGAACAGATTTCATAGCGGACACCTAGATACAACCTGGTAAAATTAGGCAACTCAATGCCACAGTGTCAAAATACTTGGGTGTTCTTTGTTCTGAACGTCTACTTCCCTATCTAAAAGCTTGGTCCTGCTATATTCCAAGTTAAGGAGAAATATGACTTTGACTTGAATGAGTGTTGGATTAGGCCATATGTGTTGGTATTTTAAATGGTTTAAGCAAAGCTGTGACAGTCCTTCAATGTGAATAAAACCAATTTTGAATATCAGCATTTTTGACCTTCTGCATTTCAGTGCCTGTAGTACATCCAGGACTCCAGAGTTCAAACAGGTGGGCAGAGGATATCAAGGATAAAATAAAAGAAAGCAACACAACATACAATATGAGTGTGAACCGTTTTAAAAACAGGGTTTATCACAAGAACTGCCTAGGTAGTAACATTTAGTATCGCTACAACAAAAGTAAAAGGCTTCAGAAATTATTGCAGCCTGAAAGATAAACTAGAGATGTGTATGCGTATATTTTATATATGTATGTATGTATGTATGTATATAAACACATATATAATATGCATGCACACCCTCAACAAGTATGACATTTCCTTGGTGAAAACAGCATGTATTGGGCTGCATTGCTCCAGGGCTCCAAAAGGTTGAGGATGAAACAGTCTTGGCACAGGACCAGGAACCAACAACGGTTCAGGTCTAAACCTTCTCTTCCTCCCCTGGTTTGTTCTGTGCCTAAGACACTGAATGGAAAAAAGAAAGAACTCCAATTATCTGGGGTTAACCAGGTAAGTTATCCCCACTTACCTGGGTAAGTGAATATAGAGAAAATATATTTGCAATTGACTTAATTATGGAAATAATTATAACATCACCTCAAAGATAAGCATACATGGACCCTCTTGTACAAATGAGTGCCCGCAAATTTAAAGTACTGGTCTTTATATACCTGGGTAACCCCAGGTAAGTGTGGATAACTTACCCCTCAGTTATCTAGTAGAGGTCAATTAGGCAATGTTTGCAAAATATTTTAACTATGAATAGTGCCACCATATGTAAGTCTGGACTATTATTTCTTTATACTGACTTTTTAGCTGGTCACAATTTTTCAGAGTGGTCATGAAAATGAAATTTAAAAAAATTGCAAACATTTTCATTAAAGCGTTGCACTTTTCCTAATTAGCTATTTGAAATCCCTACCATAAATGTCCATGAACTCTTTCTTTAACATTTCAGTGAACTAAAATAAAGTTACAGCTACTATAAAAAAATTAATTTATTCATTTTCCACCATTTATTCACTATAAATTATTACTGTGAATGAATTAACTATATTATTATGAACAGCAATAATTATTAATAATTAACAGTAATATTAGGAATGTATTATTGCTACTTGATGAGACAGGCCCTGCTCTTGCCAACATTTCTGTAGTTAGCAGCTAAACACGTTGAAATTTAGGACTGGAAACAATCTCCCGGGCTAGAAAGACCAGTCCTTTATATTTGCAGGCACTCGTTTGTACAGCAAGGTCCATGTATGTGTTTATCTTTGAGGACATGCATAATTATTTCCATAATTAGGTCAATTACAAATATTATCCCTATATGCAGTATTAATTTCACTGTAGAGCTGTAACAAATAGGTTTCCACTGCTTCCTTCCCTTTGTAAAAAAAAAAAAGAAAGAAAACCTCTCTGCCTGTTTCGTCTCTGTGATTAATCTAGCTGAAGGTACATGAAACAAAAAGAGAAGGGTCTTGAAGTCAAAAGGCCCACAGAGTAACTGAATCTATGATTGACTTCAAGCAATGTATCCAATTAATGTTCGTCTTCAGCCGAAGTCCTGACAATAGTTTCCCTATTTCTCGATCTATTTCCTTCTGAAAGAGCTTCATGTCCACCCACATATAAGGCCCATAATTTGTGGCTAAATGGCAGCTGCATCTCAGTGCTGGAGGCCTTTCCTCAAATTGGTCTTTAATTGGTATAATCAAGAGCTTGAATTATTGGTTCAACCACAGGAAAAAAAAAGTATTCATTCAAATCAACAGGATCGCTCTCTCTTTTTCTTTTAAATTAGCAATAAATTAATGACTTTTCAAGATGCAAAAGAGAAACTGAAACTTATGCACAAAAGATGGAATTCATTAATAAAAAGCCAGGCAGCTTCCATTCTCATTAAGGAGGAAAGTGTTTAGACAGAATCTGAAGCCTTTAAAAATAGCTAAGGAGGGGCTGTGCTTACTTGGGTGGGTACAACTGCCATTTGCCATCAATATAACTTGAACCGTGACCTGAAGAGATCATCAACCTAAGAGGACTTTGAGCTGGATTCCTTTATCCCATGAGACTTCTTTTCTTTTGCAAATTTTGCCGAATTGTGGCAGAATTTTTTTAATGTCAACCACCACCTTTAATCCTTACATTTAGCTTGATAAACTCATTCCAGAAGCTGAGGTCAGCTGGAGGGTGTGCACTAGCTGGGGTAGGACCCAGAGCACTCACTCATGGTATTTTTAACCAGATGCTTCTTTGGACCCTGCTACAAGTTACATGCATTACACAATTGACTGGTTAATCGCACAATAAATTGAGACCGGCCACAAGCACAAAGTAATTATTACACAATTAACTGGCAAATCATGCAATAAATGCAAACCACCCACACATGCAAAGTCATTATCACACAATAAAAATGACTGTCCAGATATAAAAAAGAGCCAACCAGCTGTAAAGTTAGTGCTGGGAAATGTGTAACAGTTGTATAGCTGGTTTCTATTTAGCTGTCATTTGAATGTGTAGCAGGGCCCTTAGATGTTAGCTCTTCTAGAAGGCAGCCCATGCCTTCCTTATAATCATATAGCAAGTTGTTAAATGAAGGCATGCCTTTAAATCTGGGCTCTGCCATGTTGTAGCATTTATAAATCTTTAATAAATAATGCACTCCCCCCTTTATCTGATGGGGAGAACACACGTGTAATAATCCAAAGAATTCCTGAAACTTGTAAACATTTTCTAGCAGCATTGGCATGTTTGAAAATGATGTATACATTACAAAATAAACAGCCTCTTTCATGTCAGGAACTGGAGGTTTCTGCTGCATGACAACCCAACACTAAATTCCTGTGTGTCCACACGGGAGTGTCTGAACTACCCAGTGTAAATAATGAATAAAATCACCTCCCTCCCTCCCACTCCAACCAAACACACTAGAGTGCTGCATGTTCTGAATTTTTCCAACTATTTGAGTTGGTCTAATAAAAGATATCAGATTGACCCAACCAACCTTGCCTGCATGTTCAACTAAACACAACATCCATTATGCATCCTGAATGGTAACTCTAGATATGGTGACTATCTTCACAAGACTGTGATTTGGTTGCGAATGTTTATAAAACTGTGGCAAAGGAAATGGGGGGGGGTTAATTATTAATGTAAGTGAGGATGGCAATGTAAGTGAGGATTGCGGCCCCAGATCTCTAGCTAGGACCAAAAGCAAGGAATTAAACTCAGGCAGATGCAGAACAGGAGTCCTATCATGTCAGCCACTGGTGAGTTATGAGATGTAAGGAAACCCTGCGCAGGTACCTGAACCCATCAGTAACAGCTCAGGGATTGGCGTGCAGTTCTGTGCCAACCCTTATGCCAGTTTGACATAAGGGTTTGTACACATGTGAACAAAAATTGGCACCCGTGAGGGTTTAGGATTGATATGGATGGTTTATGAAATGGGTACCTTGCAGTGGTCCTATGTCCTCAGCAATAACAAAATTGAAGCCTCTAACTTTTGCTGATTTTTCTGGGTAAAAGAAACAAAATTACTATCCACAGCTGAGTCATGTGCTCTTTTAAGCTTTCCCCTTTGGAAGGGAAATTTTTCAGCCCTTTGCTGCCAGGCTTCAATCAGTGGTCTTCTTGGTTGGAATTAAAACAAATAAGAAAAGAATGGGGCTCACAGCATTTAATCACCATAACTTAAACATTATTATTTTGTCTCCTGGCCCTGACATTTGGGGCTAAAATTCCTCGAGGTGGCATTGCCAAGGCACTTCAAATGAATCTCTTTTTCAGAACAGGTGCTTTTTACCGCAACTTATACCTGCTATAAACAACTTGTTCAACTCTATGCTCCCATCACGGTTAATGGAAAGGCACAAATCAAACAAAAGCTGGATAACATCCTAAATTAGCAGCGTGTTTGACTAGCTTCACCCCTCAGCTGTTGAAGCAATGGCATTCTTCTCAACTTTCACACCATGCAACTTTGAGCCCTTCTTTCAATCTTCCATCTTATTAATCAATCAAGCAATAAAATCCTAAACAAACTGGGAAATGAACATTAATTTTTAAGCTACATACATACACAAAACTTGCAAAAAAATTGAGATATCCTTGGCATGAACAGTTTCATTTGGGGTTTGTTTGTTCATGTGTGCATGTGCATTTGGGAGGTAATCGTCCAAAAAATTTGTACAAAGTATCCCCCACCTAGAAAAAAAAAATGCAGCTCTGTACCTGATAATTGTTTCATTAATAAAAAGGGAGCTATGCTGTATTAATTAGCAGAGGTAAAAAAGGAATTAAGTCCTCAGCTCATTAGCCAAGTAAGCAATACAAAGTTGGTTGATTTGTGTGGCGCTCTTCGGCGTGTTGTAATAACTAAGGGTCAGATACTTAAATGGAGTAAATTTACATACTGTTATTAACTTCAGTAGAGCTACACTGATTTGCTGCAGTTCATGATCTGGCCTTATATCACGGAGCAGGAATTATTTAAATGTACTCTATCAAAAGTCGCTCAAGATGTCAAACAGTTGTGAATAAAGTTTGCCGCTGTTGGTATTATGATACAGCTCTTCTGAAATCACTATCTTGCCGTAAAAGCGAGAAAGATTGGCAGAAAAATACCCAATAAGAGAGGAGTTTAGTTAATGCAGTGGATTAACTATCCTTCCCCCCTGCCCGCCCCTCAACTCCTTAAATCTGAATATTTAACACCAAGAGCAAAACCTGTCCAGTTTTTCGGCTGAAATAACAGCAGTTTCTGTTTCTAACCTGAGAAGAATGTGATTGGGATTGAAAAGCACCCCTGTCCTATTGTTAGACTCCCCCAGCACTGATCCTTGCTTTTAACATCATAATGAAGGATGCTCTTTAGTGGATTATCTTGAGAAGGGATTAACTCCTTCAAGACTTCTTAGGAGGCAAGGTGTTGTGAGCCCTAAATACACACCAATTGCCTGCTTAACTTTTCATCTTATTTTGAAAACTGCCCAGCTGGAATTCAAATTCTTTTCCATAGAGCTGAATTTTCTTAGTAGCAAAGTTTGCATCGGGGCAGCAGATGCTAAAAATAAATACTGTTCATTTAATCTTGTGTAGTCGAATGTTTCAGATATTTCACCGAGACAGGCATGGCAGGGTAAGACTCAATCAAAACTTTGCTGCAAATTCAGCAAAGCCTTAAATTCTGTTCCTGTCACTCAGGCACATGAAATAAGTCTCCAAAGCCTAACCTCTGCTATAAGGCTCTCTTTTTAACACCACAGATAGACACAGGACAGATATATTAGATAGAAAGATAGATAGTAGATAAGATAAAGAGTTATCTAAAATGCATTCCAATACTACACACTCAGACAGAGCCCTATTAATTCACATTAATACACAATGTAATGTGTCATATATAACATTAATTAATAGGGTTGCACAAGAGTGTGTGGAGTGGTATTTATTTTACATGCGTGCATACACACACACACACACACGCACGCATATATACCCATACATCATCCGCAGCCCTTTTAATGCAAGCATATAGAAGGTTTTTGGCTGCTGCACCTTGGCTTTCAACGACATCATTATCAGCGTTGTTTTATGACACATTTGCTGTAGCATACAAAATCCCTAGTACAAAAAAAAGCATTGAAAAGAGGACTAATTGCTCTATAATTTATAATCAAGTGGCTTCTCCAACCTATGCTTCTTTATCTTAATAACCATTCATTTCTGTCTGCTTAATTTATTGGAACTGAAATCTTGCATTTGTTCCACGTTCATCTTACCCCTCAGCTAACCTTGTTTCTGTTAATAACCTACTCCTTTGTGTTCTCCTTCAATTACCGAGTAACAAGGTACCCCCCAAAAACTTTCTCTTTCCTGCCTGTTACTTCAGTGGAGTGTAAACTTCTTTTCTGCTCAGCTTCCAGCATAAAAATATTTCTCCTCCTTGAGTAGATCTTTTATTTCTTCCATTGAGAGGGAGGGAGACGAGGCGGGGGGGCAGAAAAAAACCCTTGTAAATGTAAGTACATTTTTCATTTGAAAACGTAGAAGAGAATTATTTATTGTTTAAAAACCGAGGCGGGGAGAAACTCCTCTTTAGCTGGGCGTTCAACTCTTCATCCCCCTCTCCTTTGGTTCCTTATGAAATAATAAAATACATCACCCTGAACTTTATGAACAAGTTTTTTGGGGGGGGGGGGTTTGGCTTTTTTTTTTAATCAAATGGATTAGAGTTATTAACCCAGCCTCACATATTAAAGAGAGTTTGCCGAGAGCAACAAAATAGATGACATTTAGGGCAAGCAAGTTTTCTTCATTTGAACAAATGGAGAAGACCCAGGTGCACTCTCATTGTGAGCCAAATGAAATACCCTCTTATTCATTTTTGCAATAATAACTGTATTCCACAGACTATGCTTTAATTGTAAATAATCCCTCACATTCTTTCAGTGTAAACTCTTTAAGGAGTCATGAATTTTATTTATACTCTCTCACTCTTTGAGAGTCTTTTGTTTATTTGCTGTTTAGTTCTTTGTGAAATAACACTCCCAGAAGAAAATCCCCCTCTCTGCTTAAGGAATTAGCCCAGAGACAAAAGCAGAGAATTCTTTAAGCCTTGTTTTGTGCTAAGAGAAATGTTTGACATTTCTGTGGAGAGGTGTTTAGTTTGGATTCATTAGGTCTTAGGGACTCTTTTCTCTTTTTTGGCCTTTCAGTTTCTGTCACTGTTTTTTTTCTGTGTTTGGTAGACTGAAGAGAATTTACCAATGTGTAATTAGGTTTCCTACATTTGAATAGCAAAATCCAGTTGTGTTTTAAATGGGCAAGCTAAGCCTTCCCCTCAACCAGCAGGCCCAAACCTGAAACCTGCTTTGTGAGCGGACGAAAAAGCGGCAGAAGGAAGATAAAGACTTCCCCAAAGGTTATTTAATGCTTGAAATAAACACCAATGCGGCGCCAAGAGGTGCAACTCCAGGAGCGGGGGCAATGGTGGAGCTAGCTGGAGGCTAGACCGAACACTGGAGTTTTTAGCTGAGAATTTGGTGACGCGTTAGGAAAAATGTAATCCCTACACGCGCCACATTACTGCTACCACTGGTGGAACGGCACCAGTGGAAAATGATCGCTCCAGATTTCACTTAGCATAATGCCCCATACAATGCCCTGTAAGGGCCCCATCTTCCCTACATAGAATCTATGAATCCATTAACCTATGTAGGGAAGACGGGGCCATTATGGGGCATTGTATGGGGCATAACGCTGAGTGAGATCTGGAGTGATCATTTCTCACTGGTGCTGTTCCACTAGTGGCAGCAGTAATGTGGTGCATGAAGGGATTACATTTTTACTAACGCATCGCCTAATTCTCAGCTACAAACTCCAGTGTTTGGTCAAGCCTCCAGCTTCCACCATTGTTCCCACTCCTGGAGTTGCACTTCTTGGAGGTGCAAGAAGAGCAAGATGTACAAGTAGACCTCATCTGACCAGGGCCGTTATCTTGGTTATGAAACCCAGATATATTCTAATCTGTCCAATTGGAACCAATCTTGTAAACAGCACAGTAGCAGATAACGATCCCTGCGGCTGGAGCTGGGAAGGCTTCCTGCAAGAATGTGACATTTCAACCGTTTTCCCTGTGCTGGATTGGGGAGAAAAATCCAAGTCTCAGAATCATTCATGACCTGTAAATCAAAACTGGGTTGGAGCTATCGGAACAGCTTGTTCTGGATATTTCAACATGTTTCACTTGGATTTAATTCTTTGTAACATTTTCCTTGTGTTCTCTCTACATTGTGTTTCAAAATGAAAAATTGTTTCATTCTGAAACACAGAACGTTTTTATTTTGAATATGTTAAAATGTAATATTTAAAAAACTTCAAAACTTTTCTCCATTTTTTCCTCAGCACCTGATTTCTGCCCCCCACCTTCCAGTTGACCTTTCCACCAAAGAGTTTTACAGTTTAAGTCTATCATCATTTTCCAATGAAAAAATATTCTTGAGGAAAATTCTTGACCCGCTCTTGTAAGTAATCTTGCTCCTAGACTATTTGTGGCAGACAAGAAACATTAAGTTCTCCTGAAAAAAACTGGGTATAATTTTACCATTTGTCAAAGGACAGTAGCTTACACAATAAAGAAGATTACATTCAACTCAAGTATAACCGTATACTTTCATGTACTTTCATCAAGGTAATTTTGACTCCAGATCTCTGCCAAATCTTTTTTTGTCAAATATCCCCTTGTGTTGAAGTTTATAGTCCCTGGATTAAATGAGAACGACATTTTTAGCAACAGGTCCTCAAGCATTTCACTCAACAAAGCCTATGTTTGTTGACCTTAAAGGCATTCTTCAAGACCTGCTTTCCAAGTCTTTTCTTAATAGGAGGAACTTAATTGTTTAAAAATGTTTATCTGGATTCTCTTAGTTTCTCTCTCCATCATTAGTTTTGATTGCCGAAGTTATTTTTAAACTGAGTTCTGCCAAATATACCGGATTCATCTGGCAGAAAGACTTCATGCAACAGGCAACACTTCAGAAATGTTCTAGAAGAACACATTTCCTGTGATGCCAAATGTACGGTATTAAATATTTCTGGGTGTTGTGTGGATTTTGACAGAATTCAGCATCATGGTGAAATATCACTTCATTAGGCTTTGAATCAGGCCCCATATTAACAGGTAAAGAGATCTACTAAGATATGCATCATTTGTGAAGTGCACTGAAATTAAAACTGTGGATCCCCTTTGAGGAACAAAAGATGTACAAAGCCGCAGTTCCACAGGAGAATCATTTTTTCTGCTTTTAAGCAGAATCCCCTTTATTGTGGCATATACTTCCAGGAAACGTACAAAAAACCCTGGCAAACAATGGAAAAAAGCTAGTTACAAATGAATTTTCTTTGTAACACCATTAGTTAGTGGTTGGCATGTACCCTGAAGCATAATTGTTTATATCCCTAATTTATGTTGTTATCCTGCATAATGTAACTGAGGATGTTCTCATTATCCATATAAATGTCTAATAAATCCTTTTTTTAATCCTGCTAATGCTTGCCTCAAAGATATTGTATTTTGTGGCAGTGAGTTCCACATGTTAATTATGTGCTATGTAAAAATGCATCCTTATGCTCCAAGATATAATTTTTATTAAAAATTCTCTCATTAGAATATTTAAACAAACTCATTTGGACATTAGGCATGACTTTGTGGCACCTTATACACAAACTAATTTGGACAGGCTTGAGTCTTCATCATTTTGACCTTGGGCATACCGCTGTTGCATTCATGTACTCCAATGTATTAGCTCACCAGTTAGCCAGCAAGAATTTTCCCTATCAATGAAGGTGAATCCAGTGAGATATATAGGTATAGATATAATCATAGAATCATAGAAATTCAGGGTTGGAAGGGACCTCAGGAAGCCATCTAGTTCAACCCCCTGCTCAAAGCAGGGCCATCCCCAGCTAGATCATCCCAGCCAAAGCTTTCTCTGAAAAACTTCCAAAGATGGCGATTCCACCACCACTCTGGGTAACCGCTTCCAGTGTTTTGTCACCCTCCTAGTGAGAAAATTCTTCCTAATATCCAACCTAAACTTCCCTTGCTGCAACTTGAGCCCATTGCTGCTTGTTCTGTCACCTGCCCCCACTGGGAACAGTCCAGCTCCAGCCTCTTTGGAACCTCCCTGCAGGTAGTTGAAGGCTGCTATTAAATCCCTTCTTAGTCTTCTCTAAACTAAATAAGACCAAGTCCCTCAGTCTTTCCTCATAAATCATGTTCCCCAGCCCCCTCACCATTTTTGTTGCCCTCCACTGGACTCTCTCCAATTTGTCCACATTCTTTTTGTAGGGATGGGCCCAAAATTGAACACAGGAGTCCAGATGTGGCTTCACCAGTGCTGAATAGAGGGGAATAATCACTTCCCCATCTCTGCTGGCAGCTTTCCTACCAATGCAGCCCAGTATGCCGTAAACATTCATGGCAATGACAACATGCTACTGGATCATATTCAGCTTACTGTCTACTGTAATCCCCCGGGTCCTTTTCTACTGAGCTGCTGCTTAGTCAGTCGGTCTGCAGCCTGTACCGGTGCATGGGATTGTTTTGTCCTAAGTGCAGGACTTGGCACTTGTCCTTGTTGAACCTCAGGAGATTCCTTTTGGCCCAATCCCCAATTTTTCTAGATTACTCTGAATCCTAGCCCTACCCTCCAGCATGTCTACTACTCCCAAGCTTGGTGTCATCTGCAAACTTGCTGAGTGTGCACTCTATACCATCTCCCAGGTCACTGATGAAAACATTGAACAAAACTGGTCCCAGGACTAACCCCTCGGGCACTCCACTTGATACTGGCTGCCAACTAGACACTGAGACATTCATGACAACTCTCTGAGCCCAGTGCTCCAGCCAGTTTTCTGTCCACTTTACGGTCCATTCATCCAGCCTGTACTTCCTTAGCTTACCTGTGAGAATCCTGTAGGAGACTGCATCAAAAGTCTTGCCAAAAATGAAGATATACCACATCCACTGGTCACCCTGCATCCACAAAGCCAGTCATCTCATCATAGAAGGGTATTAGGTTGGTCAGGCATGACTTGCCCTTGGTCAATCCATGCTGACTGTTCCTAATCACCTTCTTCTCCTCCAAGTACCTAGAAATGGATTCCTTGAGGATCTGCTCCATGATTTTTCCAGGGACCGAGGTGAGGCTGACTGGTCTATAGTTCCCTGGATCCTCCTTTTTCCCCTTCTTAAATTTGGGCACTGTGTTTGCCCTTTTCCAATCATCCAGAACTTCTCCAGATTGCCATGAGTTTTCAAAGATGATGGCCAGTGGCTCTCCAATCTTATCAGCCAATTCCCTCAGCACCCTCAGCTGCATCCCATCTGGCCCCATGACTTGTATATGTCCATCTTTTCTAAATAGTAATTATTTCACCATTGTCAGCTGTGTACCTCCTCCCCAAAACTGTGCTACCTATTTTTTATATATATATGTAATGACCAACACTTTCACCAAAAACCTCATTCTATGAGCAAGTCCAATCTGTTCAATGCCATCTGAGATATATCCAGTCAAATACATCCAATCTTAACATTTCAGTTTGGGATGCTAATTATTCTTAAATCATATTTTCACCATCATATGTAATTCTAGCATAACATTAACATTATTTGTTATTGTTCATGAAGAAAATGTTATAATGATCTTCATACCTTTTAGTAAAAAGACCTCTGTAAATACAAGGCTTAATTCATAATATGTTGTGTCTCTGACATATGCATTCCTTTTAGGATACTAGCATTTTATTTTTCACGGTATCCAATCTGTATCTTATCCTTCCCCTCACACTAAGACTGGAAGACGTCAAACATTAAAGATGAAAAATGTCATTATGACCTATATTATCAAAGAGAAGCAAGGATTGCTTAGGGCGATGTCTTTTATTGGACCAACTATGTACTTGGGATAAAGTTAGACAAGCTCTTTCAGAAACCTGATGAAGAAACCTGGTGTCTTGCATTTGAAAACCTGTCTAACTTTATCCCAACTATGTAGTTGATGCAATAAAAGATATCTCCCTAAGAAATCCTTGCCTCTCGCATTATTTCTGGACCATCACAGCTACCACATCATTCTTACGTTACTGTATTATCAATTAATTCCTAACCACAGTATGCTAATAGCTGAGATCCTCAAATCTATAGTGAAAGAATACAATTTACTTTCCAAAGGGGATTGCCGATGGGAAAAACAGTGCCTTTCAGATGTCACTTAGAGAATTAATAAAAATTCTTCAGAACATCCTCAAAACATACAGAATGCTTCTTTATTGTTACTGGAAGCAGTTTATTTATACCTTTCATTGCAGCACGGACCATAGCTTTTTAATGAGAAAGAATTACATCTAATGTTATATTTTCCAACAACTTTAAATGCTGTTCTTGTCTGCTTCTTCACATACAGACCTTTATCACTGAATAAAAGTTGAATGCTTGTATTTTTTTTATTTAAAGTGGACAAAATAAGAAAATCAAATATTTTATTTACAAGATGAATGAGAGAGTTTGGAGCACTGTTTTTAAAAAAGGAAAAGCACTGTACTTTATAATGGGCCACTTTGAGGAAGATTACAAGTGTTCATTTGAGGATATTGTTTCAGAAGTGATCATTATCATTTGTTGGTTTCCTATTGTTGCAAAATAAGGACTATTTTCTTAAGCTGACTGTCACTTTTGAAATGGAAATCATGATGAATTATGGCACATTTGCCTTGCTATGCTTTATCAAGCTCATTACAGATGATACATGATCTGAAGCTAACAGAATGAGAGACAAAAACAACACAGGAGGCTTCTCTTCCTTATCTTTGTAGATATGAAATGAAATTATCCTGTTTTGCTTGTTGCACTAACTGACCACCAATTACGGAAAGTCTGGACTCGCACACTGCAGTCATGGTTTTCTTCCAATTAGGACATGGGCTTGTACTGTGAAATATCATGGGCGCTGTTATTCCAAAAATTCGGATAGTCGCTGTCGCTAATATTTCATTCTGAATTACTTTTGGCATGGCCCATATATGCCGAACCACTTCTCATACAAAGATAGAGTCAACTGCAGAGTTTTGACCTTGCTCTGTAAGTGTGGAAAGAGGATTTCCACTAAAGTAACTACATAAGACAAGATATTTCCTAAGACTTCTAGATGTTGATGCATCTTATACTGCAAGCCAAAGCCTTCATCCAAAAAGTAAATGACTGTGGTGTTGCTTCCAGGCGCTTACTACTTCCATAAACACATTTCTGTTGCAACTTGAATAAACTTGCTATATCAATAAAAGCAGTAAATTTCAAACAATTGTTTGAAAGAAAGGCTACCTCACAGGGTTTCAATATTGGAAGGAGTTCTGCCTCTGTACTCTAGCATCAATTTAATATTTGGAAAATGCAGATCCTGATAGAACTGGCTGGAAACATCTGTTTAGGGCTGCTTCCTCATATGGGCCATGATTCAGAAAAGCACTTAAGCACATGCTTAACTGCTATCATATGCCAAAGTGCTTTCCTGGACAGTAATCTTTTTCTAAATTGGAGGCTAGAGAAACTGGGCCAACACCAACTGAAACCACTAGAAAAAATGCTCTTTGACTTCAGTGGAGTATGGCCCTACCTGCCCATCCACGTGGTATTTATACAGTACCCAGCTGGTAAAATAGAGTATTGTGCAAAAAAGTAATGAGTAACTGTACTGTAAAGAATGGCCATTATTTCTAAAGGTGGTATCATTTTTTCTCTGCCTTTAATAGCAGTTGTGTGTTGGATTTGGATGAACTGTGGGCTGTGAGATATAATTTTTAAAATTCTTCTTTCCTTTCTTTTCCCACTGGTATGACAAAAAATATGGTACGTTTCCCTGAAAACTCTGAGCCCATTTTCAAAGTTGTGGCAAACCTCCTTTTAGTAAGTCTGCCTTGACATGCTATCTTTAATACAGTGAAAGACTGCACAGTTTAAAAGCTCCTGAAAGGTGATTGCTGTCCTTGAAATAGAAAGTCTAGTTTCAATTTACAACACAAGAAGCCCTTGCAGTTTGACTGAGATACATTAAGTGTTACAGTACGATGGCATGTGATGATCCTTCTTAATTGTCTACAGATTGACAGTCTGACATATAATCCTGGAAAACTGGAATTTAATTGCTGAAAATGGCATGTAGCACAATCACGCTGCCCCACAGCAGGTGACTTCCTTATTTTAGGACTAAAGTATTATGCAGGTTTGTAAAGGGCATGCTTCTCCCCTACTGCAAGGTGGTCGGCAATATTGGAAGAGAAATCGTTAACTAAGGTCTGTGAAATATAAGAGAAAAATCACTGCACTCGCCTGAAAACTCTGAGCTCATTGGTCACTAATTTGGCCAGACTTCCCATGCTGTGTGCCAAAATGAAGTGTGGCTACTATTATATGGAAGTGTTGCTGTGGTTTGGTTCACATTTGTAGAGCTGTGAAAATAAACTTCTTGCACTTGATAAAAATTGTGGGGGAGACTGTGCAGTCTTTCCATTCAACTCACAAAATACACACAATTGGTGTGTTTATCTTGATAGTCGAATAATGGAAGTGAGTCCAACATGAAACTGGAAGCCAAGAAACTTGTTTTATTCCCAACTTTCACACACAGTCACTGAGGGCCTCAACCAAACCAGTTAATTTGTCTTAGATTCCCCACCTGTAAAATGGCCTTATCTACAGATCCAAAGTGTCATAGGATGTATTAATGTTTGAAAAAGTGTTTGGGGAAACCAGAACCTGTGGGACTTACCTCTATGTGTGTAGCGAGCTCACTAGATAATGAGGAGGAAAGACACTAAAGATTTGCAAAATAGTCTCAGTTTCTTGATGCCAATTCTCATGCAAATCATTGTAGGTAATTAGCAAAGGTACTAGGAAGAAATGCAGTAAAAGCTTATACATTAAAAAATGACTGTTATTTTTTTTTTACACTCAAGTGAAAAATTAATCAGTGTATAAAAAAGACCTAGCATATTATAAAGCGAGTGGCTTTTTTGATCGAAACACTGTCTTGCAACTAAGTTGCAGAGAAATCTAGCAAACAATATCCCAATGATTTTACTTCTCCTGTACTAAATGATTGGCATAAGCAATCCTTTTGTCCGTTAGCCTGTGGTGCAGAAAAGTAATGATTGCTCACTCTCCCCTTAGTTAAGAGTTGCATCCTAGGTGCTGATTTATGTACACACAATGCTAACGTGGTCCCTCCCAACAAAACACAACAAAAAAAGATTTTCTCCAGTTCTATAACCTCATTTTTAACTTTTCAAAATTGAAGTAGAACTTCACTGATGCCAAGAATCAGCTGATGCCTTCATTTTGTTTTAGTCAATGAACAATAATGACTAACCACTGAAACTCACTCAATGCAAAAGATCCCATGTTGACAGATATATAACATATGTTGTATGAAAAAGTTATTACAACTTTTATTACTTGTGACAGGTGGGAATGGGAAGAAAGAAATACTATTCCATTTTAATGTTTTCTTCAGTGTATCTGTTTGCATTTGTTTAATCTTATGTAACATGTCACTGTGCGCTCTGTAAATCCACTCCTTGGCATGCGCGGGCTCTCAGTCTTCCCAGAAAGTTCTGAGTCACTGCTTCATACTCTTCTTTGACAAGGTAACAGGGTTTCTCTGTGCAGATCTGTAAGTTATTCTTTTACCCTGAAACTTCCCCACTCAAGCATAACCCTCGGCTGCCTTGTAATGCATCCTAATTGTACAGAAAGCTACACCTCTTAATGAAGGGATATAACCTTTGTTTCGTGTGCAGGTTGCTAATCCTTTTATAATAGCTGTATTATTGTGTCAGATAAGGTCAGGTGTGAGTTTTCATTTTCCTTTCTTCCATTTACCAAAAAAAACCAACACCTTCTTTATGGTTCTTGTGTTGTAATAAATAGTGGAGGCCAACACATTACAAATGATTGCATCTGTACTTGTGTCCATAGGCAAAAACCAGGTGGGTACACATGTTTACTTTCACCCTATGATATCCAAACACACACCTTGTCAAAAAGTGCTGGAAGGGACTTCAGGATGTCATTTTGTCCATTTCCCTACTTTGAGTGAAGATCAAATAGACCACCCCGATAGAAGATATTTGTTCAACGTGATCTTAAAAACCTCCAAGAACAGAGATTCCACAACTTTCCTAGATAACTCCTGCCAGGTCTTAACTAGTCTTATAACTAAGATGTCTTTCCTAATATTCCTAACCTAAAATTTCCCTGGCCACATGTTACATTTAACACTCCCACTTCTTCTTTTCCATCTCCACTGAAGAGAGGACAATTGGTCACTTTCCTCATTTTAACAACTTTTTAAATAATTGAAGACTGGTAACTATGCCCTTTTCCATATTTTCTTTTCTAAACTAAACAACCCCAATTCTCCTTCCCTTTCCTTGCAAGTCATGCTTTCTGAACCTTTTATATTGTTTTCCTCCTCAGACCTCTCTCCAGTTTTATCTAGATCCTGAAGGGTGATGCCTAAAACCAGACCCATGACTCTAGAGGATGCCTCACCACCACTGAGCAGAAAGGAATAATCATCTAATTTGTCTCACATATAACAATCCTGCTAATTCATCCTAGAACGATATTTGCCTTTCCTGGATCACCATATTCAGCTTAGATCAACTATAAGCCACAGTTCCTTTCAACGGTACCATTGGGTAGTCAGTAATTTCCCATCCTAGATATGTGCAATTGGTTTTTCCTTCAAGTGCTGTAATACTTTACATGTGTCTCTATTGAATTGCATCTGTGATTTTTTCATTCTGTCAAGATCATTTTGCATGCTAATCCAGTCATCCAAGGTGCTTGCAACCCCTCACAGCTTGGTGCCAGCATCAAATTTTATAAGTATACTCTGTATTCTCTCATTGAAAAATGATCCATTGTTAATAAAAATGTTGAGTAGTACCAGACCTAGGACAGACTCTTGAGAGACCCCATTTGATATGCCCTCCCAGCAAGGGGCATAATAATAACTCTTGGAGTACAGTTTTCCAACTAGTTCTGCACCCACATAATAATAATTTCATCCAGACCATATTTCCCTAATTTGTTTATGTGCCTGTATTAAAACAGAAGATATATCACATCTACTGTTTCCCCTTGCTCCTTTCCCATTCTGCTAGGCCTGGCTGCCAAAAAATGAAAATTAGGTTGCTTTAACATGATTTCTTCTTGACAAATCCATGTCAGCTCTGTTGTATCCCTATTATACTTATTCTCATTTACAAATTAATAATAATTTGTCCCTTTATCTTTTCAGGTACAGAAGTTAGGCTGACTAGTCTAGAACTCCACAGATCCTGGTTTTAACCCCCTCTTAATAAGATGTTTTCTTCAGGGACCTCACTTGCCTTGCACAAATTCTTGAAAATAATCATAATGCTTCGAAGACTACTTCTCATAGTTACTTCAGTACTCCAGGATAAGTTTCAACAGCCCCTGCTAATCTGACTCCCTTTAACTTACCTAAATACTCAGTTCTTCCCCTGTTTCTTACCTATTCCTGGCCTCCTGTGGTTAGTTTTTAATGTGTTAATCATCTTGTCGTGAATGCCTTTTCTTCTGAACACTGAATCAAAAAAGTGGGGCCTCTCTCTTTTCATTTGCTGTTTTCTTGCCTTCTCTGTTAAATAGCAGGTCTATACTGTCTTCAGTACATATCTAATATATGCATAGACATTTTTCTTATTCTTTTCTGCCCGTTCCTAATTGTAACTTCTTTTGTTTCTTTGCCTTTCTGATTTTTTCCCTCCTGGTTTGTGCTATTCATTTAAATGCCAACCTAGTCTTCTGTAGCATGTTCTGAATGAATCCTTTCTAATTGCCAAACCATTGAAAAGCACCAAATCTAGCCATATTGGTCTCTTACTACCCTACGTATGGTTCCTCTGCATCAAGGTAATTTAACCAGGGTGCGTCTACGAGATGTTAAATGAGCAGTAGACTAATGCTACTGCACATTAATGTGGCAGGCAAAAACCATGCTAATGCATGAATATGCAGTAGCATTAGTCTACTGTGCATTAGTGTCACAAAAAAGCATGCAACGGCATTGCTGTGCAGTAGCACCAGTTCCAGCACATGAAGTTAGTACCTGTAGTACAAGTACTATACTTAATGCATTGTAACTGCGGTGCATTACTAAACATATAGACACATCCCCATTGTACTTTCAATATCATTTGTTAGAAAACACCAGCTCTCCTGAATAACTCCTCCCATTAGAAACTCCCTTTTTCCCTGCCCCCAGTAGGATCTCGTCTACCAATGCCATGAGTTTATTGGAAGACGCATTTTTTAAATCTATAGTCATCGTTGTGTTTTCTCACTCTGCCTTTTCCTTAAAGCTATAAGCTGTGCCTTTGGGGGATTACTTTTCACCAAATTCTTTTCCACATTCAGCTTCCTTCATCAGCTCTTCCCTGTTTTCCAGAACTTAATTGAAAATGGTTGTATTCCAGTTATTTCCTCCACTTTCTAAAACAAAACGAGGTGTCTCCAACACAGTCTAAGAAAGAACTGGACAGCTTGTGTTCTATCATATGGCTTTCCCAACAAATATTCATGTAATTAAAATCCTCAGTTACCACCAGGTCCTGTGAAAAATGCTTGTGTTCAAAAAAATGCCTTAGTTGCCTGTTCTTGACTCATTGTCTATAGCAGACCCATGTCATAGAATCAAAGATTCCTGGAATTTGAAAAGACCTCAAGAGACCCCACTGCAGGGATGCAGGTTTCAGTGCTCCTGAGCCATCCCAGACATATACCAATCTAGCCTCTTCTTTAAAATCTCCAAAAATGGAGGTTCTACAACTGTCCAAGGTAGCTTGCTCCATTGCCCTTACAGGTAGGAATGGTTCCTGAGATTGAATGTAAATCTGTTTTGCTATAGGAGTAAATTCATTGTGCCCCTGATTTTCCCACTTTTTTTCTATACACTAGGAGTGTCTACACAAGACACTATTGCACAGTACCTTTTTGCTACCGCGCAGTAGTGTTGGGGGGCACTGACTGTGATGCGATGCTACTGCACAGTAGTAATGAGCTACTGTGCAGCTTGTTGTTACTGCATAGTAGCATCAGATAAAAACCATGCAGGGACACTACTGCCAGTTACTGTGCAGTTGTTTAGCACTTGGCTACACAAGTACTAAATGACCGCGCAGTAACAACTGCACAGTCCACTGCTCATGTAGACATGGCCACTGAGTCTTTCCATAAGTCTTATTCTCTCTTCTTCCTTGACCTTAAAACAAGTATATACATCTTAATATATAATGTGACACCTCCTCCATTTAATTTCTCCTGCCTTTTGTTCCCTCTCCTTCCCATGTTCTTTATGGATCTAGTAAGCACTGGTGGCTCCATTTGGAATCTGCCTCTCCTCAGTCTCTTCTGTTCAGCCAGATGACAGAAACTGCCTTTTTGACATCAGTATAATCCTGTAGGCAGGTGTCTATAGGACAGATTTTGAAGGTCAGGTTTATCATCAGAAATGTTAAAGATGCTAATTGTGGGTGTCCTTTATGTATGACTATACAAAGGAAAATGGTATATCCCCATGTGTAGGGATTTAATACCACATCTTATTTCTCAAAAAAAAAGAGGAATGGAAGAGCTGATGATATTCTTCCACTTCATTCCCTAGGTCTTCTTCCTTATAGTGAATAATAGTGAATTATGGAAGCTGGTGCCTAAATTATGTAACCTCACTGTTATTCTTGTTTAACCTGTTCCCATCATGAACTTATCAACTCACACTGCATTGCATAATGGCAAAGCATGAGCACAGCTGGGAGTGAGGAACAAAGGTGCAATTGGCTGGGTTTCAGTCCAGCCCAGTGTTGCTTCTGCATGTAGCTCAAATCTATTCCATCAAGACAAGCTATAGGCTAAAACAAAATCATTGTAAGGCTCTAGTGCGAGTTTACATGACCTTATGGCCTCTTTCTTTTGTGTTTTAGCTACCAAAAAGTAGAATCCTTGGGATGAAAGTACTGTCATGAGTTCAGAAAACAACAGAGAATCCATTGTTACAGATTTAACTCTTCCAACCCCTAGTGCAAGCTGTAAACAGGTACTCCTAGCCTAAACAAAAGTTTCTTATTGTCCCAAAGCATTAAGCCCACTAGCACGCTGTATTTCTTCTGAAGTGTACTTCCTGGATCAGAAAGGATGTAGTTAGTGTTAGTCTAAAGGCAGGTGGAGGATAGAACAGGATGGCATCTTAGAGAGACTAACTAATTCAGACAGGCATGGCAACAACCTACTTTGGTTAGATGGTATAGCATTGAGCAATTAGGTTGTTGCCTACAAAAGTGCATGCCTCTGAACCAGTTAGTCTTTAAAGTGCCACCCTGCTCTACCTTCTCCTTGTATCAGAGGTCTTTACAGTCTGGAACAGTGGTACTCAAACTTCTTTGTACCGGGACCCATTTGTAAACATGGATGACCAGTTCCAACCCAGTGCCCCTCACTCCCAACCAGGGCCAGACATAGGTATGAGCCGGGTGACCGCCTGGAGCCCAGACAGAAAAGGGGCCCGAAAATGGTAATTTTTATTATTATTATTATCATTATCTTTGTCAAAGCAGGAGTCAATACTAAAGGTGTGTCCAGGGCCACCAGAAGTGTAGGTATGGTGCTACTCCCAGCCCACTGCCCCATGCCTCCAGGCCCAAGCCTCTCAGTGTGTGGGGCAGGGACTAGGTGTGTGGGGAAAGGTGAGGTGTATGTGGGGCAGCCCCTCGCAGGCTGGAATTCAGCCAGTATGCATGGGAAAACACACGGTTTCCCATGTTTTTCTCCTTTAAAGGAGAATCCATTTTTTAAGTTTGTTCATGACCCTTTCGTATATTTTTGTGACCCACTTTCAAGTCATGACCCACAGGTTGATAAATGGTGGCCTAGAATAAGCCTCACACATTGGGGGTTATGTTCAGGGAAAAATAGGCAGTCAGCTTTGCTACAGTAATACAGTCAAGCCCTCCTCTTTATTCCCACAGTAGATGGATGAGTTTACGCCTATTGCTGTTTTTACCCAATCAGTGTTAATATTAGTATTTACTAAAATGGCAAAGAGTTTTCCAGCAACCAAAAGTGGGAAAAGAACCAAAAGAAAAATCAAGGAATGACGAAGACTGGGGGAAAAAGTTGGAGCTCAGAATGCCATAAGACCTTAAAAACAGTAAATTATTTTGTATCTAAATGACCGTAATATGTGTTGCTTATTGTGTCTACTGCTGTGCAAGCAAAGCCTAATGTGACACTTAGATTACTTGAATAGGTTTTGTTAATAAGGCACTTTTCTCTGCATTTTTTATTTCATTTTAGAATGAAAAGGTTTCCAACCATTGCTACAGGGAGAAAAACAAACAGTTTGTTATTATTTTTGTTGTCTTTGAAGTGTGTGTGTGTAACGATATTTATATGTGAATGTATGCATACAGCCACACATCCACATACACACATCTACATACATATATACATATGTGCTTATTATTAAATTATGTCATATCTGTGCATAAATGCTGTATACATATGCGTGTAGAGAACTAAGTTTGATTCCTGACTTGAGGGCTTTGGATACTTCCTAAATTTACAGTCATGGTCCATGTGGTTACCAGTGACATAGGGAAATGTAGGAGAGATGTCCTGAAAGCTAAATTTAGGCTGCTAGGTAGGATGTCCATGGTAGCTCCGAATGCTCTGAAATGTTTCCAGTTCCATGCACAGGGCCCGAGAGACAGGCAGAGCTCCTGAGTCTCAATAATTGATAAGGCAATGGTGTAACGAGAAGAGGTTTAGGTTTCTCTGAAACTGAAACAGGAGGAACCTGTGCCAAAAAGGTGACCTCCACCTAAATCAAAATTGAACCAGTCTGCTGGCACTAAAAATGTTAGTAGAGCAACTAAAAATTGGGGGAAAGCCAACAGGTTTGGAAGAGCACACAGGCTGGATTGTCAACCCCAAAGGGGACGTCATTCAGATTCTATGCCGTCTTGAGGAAAATAGAAGGAGAGTAAGAAGTATAACGGTAGGTAAGTGGACAGATAAATCAAAACATCTAGCATCCCAGTCAAACAGCATGAGCACTAATAGGCACTGAGCAAGGACAGTTTATAAGTACTTCTACACAAATGCCAGAAGCCTAAAAATATAAGATGGGTGAACTAGAATGCCTGGGATTAATTAAATGGGGACTTTGACATAATAGACATCTCAAAGACCTGGTGGAAGGATGATAATCAATGGGATACTGTTATACAGGGTTACAAGCTGTGTAGGAAACGCGGAGTTGATGTGCAGGTAGAGGAGTGCCACTGTATGTTAAGGATAATGGAGACACTAATGGCATAAACATCTTATCTGAAATGAAATTATTGTAGCTTCACTGTGAGTAGAAATTTTGTACTTGAATGAAAAGAATATAGTACTAGGACTGTACTACTAACTGCCTAATTAGGAACATGGAGGTGATAACAAAATGGACATTAGAAAAGCTTCTAAATTGGGACAAGCAATAATAATGGGAGATGTCAACTCTTCTCGTATAGACCGGGTATGTAAATAGCTCATCAGGCCAAGAGGTGGAGATAAAATTTCCAGATGTGATAAACGATCGCTTTCTAGAACAACTCATCTTGGAACCCACAAGCAGAGAAGCAATTCTAGACCTAGCCCTGAGTAACATACAGGACCTATTTCAAGATATTTGTTGGTAAGCCTCTCTAATAGTCACCATAACAACCACATTCAATATTTGAGTGAGAGAGAGCATCCAAAAGAAAAAAAAATCCACCATGTTGATATGCAACTTTAAGAAGGGAAATTACACAAAAATGAGGAAGTTAGAAAGAAGTTAAAAGGAGCAGTCAAGAATGTAAAATGCCTCCAGGCAGCTTGGAAACTGTTTAAAATTCCATGTTAAAGGCTCAGGGAAAGTGTATACTACAAATCAAAAAGGTTACCAAACAGTCCAATAAAAATCCTTCATGGTTTAATATCAGCGTTCAGGAAGCCATTCAAGGCAAAAACCGCATCCTTCAAAAAATGGAAGGCATACCTAAATAGGGAAAGCCCACAAACTCTGGCAGGTCAGGAGTAGAAGTGAAATAAGGCAGGCCAAAACAGAATTTGAGGAGCACCTAGAAAAAGATGCTGAAGTTAATCAAAAAACATTTAAAAATACATCAGAAGCAGGAAGCCAGGGGGAGAATTAGTGGAACCATTAGATGATCAAGGTGTGAAGGTGCACTCAGGGATGATAAAGCCATAGCCGAGAAGTTAAATGAATTATTTCTATCATTTTTTAACTGGAAGATACTGGGGAAATTCCCATGCTAAATCAATCCTTTCCAGTAGCGAGGTCTGAAGAGCTGGACAACAGTGAAATCACAACAGAGGAAGTTTTAGAACAAAAATGATTAATTCAATGCTAGGAAGTCACCAGGACTGGGCGGCATTCACCTAAAAGTTCTTCTGAAGGAACTCAAAGGTGAAATTGCCGAACAGTTGCCAGTCGTATTTAATCCAACACTACAACTGGCCTCTGTGCCAAAGGCTTGTGAAGGCTCCAAACTAATGAGTCTCACTTCCATCTCTGGCATGTTGGTAGCATCTATAATCAAGAATAAAATCAGTAGTCATATGGATCTGCTGGGTAAGAAGAGTCAGCATGGCTTTTGTAAGGGAAATACTGCCTCACTAATCTGCTGGAGTTCTTTGAGGGCATCAAGAAGCACATGGACAAAAGGGATCCAGCTGACATAATATACTTGGACTTTCAAAAAGCTTTTGACAAGGTGCTTCACCAAGCACTTAAAAAAAAATGGGATTGGAGGGAAGGTTCTTTCATGGGTTGAAAGCTGGTTAAAAGATAAGAAGTGCAAGGTAGGGCTAAATGGTCAATTTTCAGGGTGGAGAGAGGTGAAAAGTGGGGTCCTGCAGGGATCTGCGCAGGGTCCAGTTTTGTTCAACATTTTCATCAATGACCTGGAAATGGGTGTGCACAGTGAAATCTCCATGTTTGCAGATGACAGCAAAGTATTCTGAGTAGTCAAATCTGATAGAGAGGAGCTGAAGAAAGATCTCACCGGACTAAGTTAGAGGACAAAAAAATAGCATATGAACTTCACTGTGGACAAGAGCAAAGTAATGCACATGGGGAGAAATAGCCTCAACTATATGTATACAATGCTGGGTTCTCAAATAGCTGTTATGACTCAGACTTTCACTTCATATACAGTTCCCCTGCAGAATAGTTTTCATATTCTAACCAGTAACCACAAACTGGATCTGCAATCACAAACCACAGTCACCACATAAACCCAGGCAGATCTTTGGCATAAGAACAAAAAAAGTGCCAATGATCCATGTAGCCCACTATCGCATCTCTGACAGGAGCAGGAATGTATGCTTTAGAGGGGAAGCACTGAACCAGATATATCTAGTGATCTACTCCCTATTCATTATCTTCTCTGGCTTCCACCATTATTGGGCTGGAGATGACAAAAGAAGCATCTGTTCAACAGCTATTAATAGATCTATCATCCATGAATTTGTTGAGTCCCTTTTTAAACCTGGCTAGGCTATCTGCCTCTACCACCTCCTGGTGCAATAAATTCCACAAGTTAACTACACATTGTGTAAAGAAGTCCTTTTTCTTGTTAGTTTTGAACCTGTTTCCTACTAATTTCAGTGGGTGTTCCCTAGTTCTAGTATTCTGGGGCTTGGCGAGCAACACCAAGTTCCCTGTCACTTTGTCTACATCCTTCACGATTTTATAGACCTCCCATATTCCCTCTCAGCCTTCTCCTTTCTCAGCTGAAAAGTCCTATCCCTTTTAGTCTCTCTGAATATGGCAACTGCACCATAGGCCTGATCATTTTGCTTGCAGTTCACTGTACCTTTTCTAATGATGTTATATCCTTTTTGAGATGTGGAAACCAGAACTGGACACAGTATTCAAGAGGTGGGGGCACTATAGATTTGCATAATGGCATGGCAATGTTTTCTGTTTTACAAGATGATAATTTTTTCATTTTTGAGTCTGCTCCAAAATGTTTTAATCAGAATGCATTGGAGCGTGTTGAAAAGTTCCCTGGACTCTTGAGCTGAAATACTGGAATGAACATGGCTGATTGGGTCAGAAGGTGGGGGAGCAGAGTTTTGTTGCTAATTCTGACTTTAAGCATATTTAATCGAAAATTCCTTGTAAAATCAATGAGCTATTCTCCACTGAGGCCTTTGGGCTGGCCTCCCATTGGAAGGCATTGGTTTAGCCTTCTAACCCCTCTTCTTTCCAGTTTTCCTATCATTATCTAATGATATAATGCCCTTTTTGGAGGTCTTTCAAATCAGAGGAAGAAAAGTAATATTGAATTGCTAGGCAACAAACACAAAATAATGGTTTAATCCACGGGTGTCCAAGATATGGCCCAACAGCTGGATAGTCCATGGAGCTTTAAAATCTAGCCCACAAGACTGCCTGCCACATGCAGCACACACTGGCCCTGTGCACGGCATATGGCATGTGGAGCCTGTCTAGCACAAGCCGAACTAAACTAGCTTCGTCCTTCACTGGGCCGTACCTGGATAATAATAATTACAATAATTATCCCTCTTGTTCTGGAGCATTGTGACTGCTCATCCTTGCCACTCCCTACCCCAAATAGAGGATAGAGAAAAGGAGAAGTAGACAAGAAATGAAATAATAACCAAGCCCTACCCACCATCAGTACAGCTGCAGACTAGAGCCACTGCACTAGCGTAATGGAGAGGGTGAGCCCCTCAGCTGATGTAAAAATCAATGTATCGCTAAATTCAAGTGAAAATACAGCATGATTAAATGGAAGCGACAACAGCTTGGTCCGTGGAAGAAAACAAGCTATTAAGGGTCAGAGTTCAAGTGCTCTAAGCCTAGCTTGGTTGTGGACTTGGGAAAGCAATGACCTTGTCTTAGTTGTTCCCTATGTCGTTGAGCATTGTGCCTGGTAATGGGGTGTGAAGGTTGTTTGGGCAGTTTTAAGACTATATTATACAAATACTTGTATAGGATGATTAGCTAGGAATGATCCTGCCTTGAGCAGAAGGTTGGACTAAGCTCCTCCCCCGTCCTGCTGAAAGCGGGGGTGGGGAAAAAAAAGAAAAAGACTTCTTAAGCAATGAAAGAGGATGTGTCGGCTAACATTTGCACATTGCTTTGAGGATATAAGCAACGTGATTATGTATGAATGATATGAAGTCAAATTAAAAATGGTAACAAACCAACTTGTTCTCTAGGAAAGGCCTGAAACAATGGACCCCTGGAGCTGTTTTCAGACCTCCGTCTGCTTTGAGTAACGCTAATATAGCCTCCCTAATCCCACAATCCTGTTGCTGACATTCCAGTCTCATGCATAGCCATTGGCAATCTTGGAACGTGTGTCTGGTGCATTTTTTTGGTTGAAATGCTACATCTGGCTTACTTGGCAGATATTAATATCCCTCTGGAAAGGACAAACAAAGTGAATAAAAGGAATCCTAAACACACCGTGTAAGGGATTACTGAAATACTGACCTTTTTGTTTCCTGGGCAACTGAAACCATATCTGTGGCCTCTGACCTTTGGGGAGTTGTCTCTACAAGAACCCTGGCTACCAAAGAGTTAATGTATGCAGCCTACTGTAAGTATTTGGTTAATTTGCTTATTAAAAACATGAAAAGCTTTTGGCTCTTTGACACCCAAACAAAAGGCAAGCAATTGAGTGACTTTTGACCCAAGCTTATCAGATGACTGGTGTAATGCTGTCAAACCCTCATCACTGCATGCAAGTAAGGTCACATTTTATAGGTGTTTATGACAGTTTAAGGTTCATACTGCCTATCTTTGTCAACACTAGAATGATGCAGGTCAACTGGCTGGGTTAATGAGGCTGAGTACCAGAGGAAAAACATGGGAAAGAGACTAATATCTAAATTAAAAATCACATTTTAAAGAACCTGTAAAACAAACAAGTTGGAACAAAGGCTAGAAAATCACAAGCCACTTGAACTGGATTGAATGCTTTGATTTTCTCTGGTATAATGTGTACTTGGGAGTTGATGACTTTCAACTGGTGAGCCCTACGAGGGCAGTGCAAAACTGAATACAGAAACGTTGCAAAAGAGTTGTTGGCCTTCCCTGCAGTTTCCTTTCGCACCATTTTATAACCAAAAAATGTGTGTCCTTTCCTGAAATGTCACCAGGAAGCAGTACTTTCTCTTCAAAAAAGTGAAAACTAATCAATCAAAACCTATCTACACAAAACGATCTCATTTTGCAGTGCGAATATTTTATGAAAAATGGACTGTTCTTAAATTTCCAACAAATATGAGCATAAACTCTGATTTTGAGCATTTCACATTCTTTGGGGAATACTTGTGCGGCATCAAAGCAGCACAAAAAATAAAGAGACCATATATTCAGAAACTAAAACATGTTTTTGCTGATGTATTTAGAATGGTATTTTTCAACCTGTGGTCCGCGGACTATGTTTAATGTGTCCACAAGAGATGACTATGATAAATCAAAAGAATGTGAATACCCATATTTCCAATTCAAAGGGGCCTGCACCTCCATGCAAAATTTCCAAAGAGATCTGCACCTCCATTCAGTTTTTTTAGAGGACTGCAAATGAAAAAAGGTTGAAAACCACCAACTTAGGGTATCAAAATGCCATACAAATGACAAAAACCATACTTAAAAGGTATTCAGGATTCAATATTGACAGCTTCTGATTCAATACTGGTATAGGTCTATTTCTCAGAGTTAAGTTATTTTTCCAGTAACTTGATCTTTTGAGTGAGTTTATCAGAAAATATCTAACATATGACATTAATATCCAATTGCAGCAGAAGAACAGCTCTGCTACTGTCTACACTCATTTCACTTTTCTCTTCCCTCTAAACATGATCTATCATAACAAACCTGTATTTCACTGGACTATTAGTTCCTAGTAAGCATAGAGTAAGTTGTGCTAGGAATAATAATATTCCTTACACAAACATTTTGGACTTATAAAATCAAAATTAATAGACCAATTTTTGATTGATAAAATTAGGTCTGATACAATTCAGAAGTCCTGAACAAAGTTTCTGGGACATGAGTATATACTTTGAAACTGCCCTAGTAAAACTGGGATGTATAGTCTCTGTACACCGAATATTTGGGTTTTCTGTATCCCAAGGAACTCTATTTTTCCTAAAGAAAAATCAGCAAAATCAGTACTATGTTATGGCTGAAAATTTAAAGAATGGGTTTTTTTCCTAGTTTTTTGTTTTTATTGTCATTCGGTTGGAGATAGATTTTTTTCCCGTGACATGAAAATAACAGCTTTATTACAAAAGCTGTCTTCAATGCTTTCTTATTCCCAACAAGTTCTTTTCATATACTACTGCCTCTGCTCCTAACATTAGGACTTCTTCAGTTTTGTAGTGTTACATAAATTATATGTAAGAGCAACATAACATCATATATAATTTTGCCCTGACAGGAGTCACTGAAAATTTTTGGACCCCATCCATTGTTCAGCCTAACAGGTGTTAAAATAAAAAAATTTTAAAAAACCCTGGCTCATCGTATGAAACATAACATCCAAGTAAAGTCTATATGGGCTTGAAATTTATACGTCGTTCTTAATTTGGTTTTAATTATCTTACCGCTAAATGGACTTCAGTAAATCCACAGAACGTAAAAGTCGCCCTCAAGTAAAGGATCCCTTCTACAGCACTTCCGACAGGCTGTGGGACTCTCTTGTGGATGAAGGCCAAACCTGCTGGCCCTTCCACCTGTCTCTCTTCCCACCTAGGCCAATGTTCAATGTGGAGGAGGAAGGAGGCCACTGTTAGAACTACAAAATATACTGAGTGCAAATCTTGACTGCAACAGTGTCCAGACACCAAGCTGGAGTGGGTTGAATTTTGCCCCTCTTGCCTCCCTATATGACCTACATATGAGGTCTAAGACTAAGGCACACATCTGTTGTAAATGTCTTCTACACATATTATATTACTAATACAGGGCCCAGAAGTATAATCCGTGAGATGTTAATCACAGTGCCGTAGCAAGGGGCGGGGAGGCAGCGGGGCAACCACGCCAGGCGCCAAACTTCCTTGCCACGGCACTGGTTAAGCAGTATATATTGGCACGTTTCAAAATCCTTGTAAGTAGAAAACAAGTTTGATAGCATACTTCCATACTTCACGTATTAATTTTTGAGTGAGTAGCAAATCCCTCCATTGGCTTGGGTTCTCTCTAAAAATTTACAACGGCATTTAAAAAATTATATCAAACTATACCTGACCTTATCAAAGCTACAATACATATGCAGTTGTGGAGCAGTAAGGAAAGGCATGGAGTTAACGGTGAAATAGACCATATGCCCTCTGACACCTTGGCTTGATGGAATGCCTCCTTAACTGCTTCCTTAATGTATCCCGTTGTGCCTAGGTGTGGGATGACAAGGGGTCTGCTTCAGTCCTATAATATGCTTTCATCCCTCCCATTTACAAGCTGTGTGTTCTTATAATGAAGTGTGGGTTTTCCTCCCTGCCCACCTTTTTTTTTTTCTTCTTGTTGTGTTCACTGTAGTATTAGAGGAGGATAATTAGGGGCAATGGTATAATGGTAGCGGTAAGGGCACATCTAACTCCGGGGAATAATTTTGGGGGTTGGGCAACCAGCACTGGGAGAAGGAGAGAAGCATCTCATTATTAAAACAACTTTGTCAGAAGCTACAATAAATTAAAAGGAAAAATGCAATACTCTGCATTCCTCTTACACATAAGGAGTTCAAAGAATTTGCCATTATAATGCAACATTTTCGTAGAAGTGCTACCTCTAGATGCCTCCTACTTGCTTCCTGCACAGTCTGCACTTACCATCTCAGGACATACTACTTCTAGTACTATTTCTGATTTGATTATCATCATTGTCATCACAGGAGTACCCAGAGTTCCCAAATCAGGATTTGATCCCCATACTACTAGACTCTAAACAAATACGTAATACATAAGACAACACTGTCTCTGCCTCAAAGGGTTTATGATCTTACTTAGAGACAGGACGCAACAAGTGAGCGTAACAAATGTTCAACACAGATTCAAAATATAAACATACTATAGATAGGAAAATGGCCATAAATTCCTCAACCAAAGATAACACCTCTCAAAGTCTCTCTCGCAGCCTTTTTAGCATGAAACATGTCAAACTCAATGTATGCACTCAGTGGAATGCATATTTTCTTGCTGCTATTGAAAATAAAAATTCCCTCTTGTTGCAGTTTAGAAAATATATAGAGGAATGCAGGGGGAAGACCAAAAAAAAAGCTTCTCATACAAATGTTATGCATTTCCTGTCTACTATGTATTTTCAGTGATGAAACTAACATTACTAAATAATACATAGGAAAAACCACAGTCGTAGATCACAGAACTCATTCATTCCTATATAAGAGGATATAAAAGTAATTTAAAGGAAATGACTACTTTTTTAATTGAAGTATATAGTATTGCCCCCCTTTGAACTGATGGAGACTGCAAGAGTGAAAACTTGGGGTGTTGCAGTTAGTGGCCTGGAAATTGGTGATCTGGATTCAAGACGTGCCTCTGACACACATTCATATGGACCTTGGCAAGTCACTTAATTGTACCATGCTGCAGCTTCCCATTTGTAAAATGGGAATAATACTTCCTTTCTCCTATTCTTCATTCTTGGTGCTGTATGGGGTATGGGCTCCCTGTCTACCAAAATAGACAAGACAATGGGATCTGTAGGCACTAATTTAAAACAAATAATAAATAAGTCTAAGTCGGAATATTGGTCATTTCCTGAAGACCAAGGCTATGCGTAAACTGGTATTGTTGGTACTGGATATATAAATAAGCAAAAATCCACGGGCTTTAGAGCTATACTGGTTTGTAGCAACTGGATAAAGGCCATATGTTTCTTTGAGATTCACCTTTGAAAGTCTTGGGAAAAGTGGAACAGTGTTTGCAGCTGCTATCCCTCTGTTTTGTCTTGCATAATCTCACAGGCCTCAAAGACAACAATTAAAGAACCATATTTACAAACAGGTTGCAGTAAAGTGCAAAATCTAGGTATAAATGCATCTCCTTGAGAGAACACCTCTCTGGTCCCGTTTCCAGTTGTTTGTCGAGTAAAGCCTGGTAAATGCCAAAGAGAATTGCTCAGGGGTCTCTTGGATCATGTTTGAAATACCTACTCTGCTTGGTATCATAGACTGCTTGGAAGACTGACAGGCTTACCTCAGGCCTTCATTCTTCCAAATTAGATACACTGAGATCCAGGCAATTTACAGAGAGGGCTGGCTGAGTCAAGACCCAAAAAACCTGGTCTTCCTCGCTCTGTGCTGAGATTAAAAATTTCATGGCTCTTTATATTGTAGGATTATTCCTACTCCTGGTGGCTTAGACAAAAATTCCCTTTCTGTCACTGCTGAACACTTTGCTGGGAGGCAATTCTTTGCCTATTTGCTGCCATCCATCCCAGAGCTGGCAGCATTTCAGGGTACAGTAATTCATGTATGGATGCAGGGCCCCACCATGCAAACAACTGCATATATTCCACCCCCGCAAGTCCAGTTCCCATTGACTGTAGCGGGTTTGTAAACTGGTCAGGGAACATTTGAAAGTCTGCCAAATCCGATCTATAGACATCATTTTGCAACTACTTAAGAGCAAATTCTACAGGGATATCATGTACCACGGGGGAGTGCCACTGTGGAAATATAGCAATAAAAGGGACACTGTAGCCACTTCCTGACATATACCCAGCACCACTGTATGCCAGGCAAGCTCATTAAAGTGGCACTAGGCATGCCCAGAGCTACCCTAATAGTTTTCTGACATATTTTTCAGCATTCTCTGAAAAGGAGCAAGCTAGCAGTGTGCATTTTCATGGTGGCAGTCCCCAGCACTGGCCCACATGGTATAGATAGGCCTTATAAGGCTGTTTGAACAGTTATATGCTTAAAGCTTTGCAGGATCAAAGCTGTCATTTGTAAAACGTTGTCCGTCCAAAATGATCCTAAAGGGGTTTTTATACAGGTGAGTTGCCGTTATTAATAGGAATCAATGTCATCATCATTCATAAAAGCAGATCAATTACCCTTAAAATTACCTAGATAACTGGCTGGCCATTCTGTGCTTTGAAAAAGCTTACCTCTCTTTAAAATCTGTTGTTACTGACAGATTATAAATGAAATAAAGAAGAAAAAAGAGAGAGCGATAGCACTGTAGCATATGAACAAATTAAAACCAGACATGGAAAGAAGGGAATCCCATAATAGAGAGTTAGTGAGTATACACACTAGCCCAAATTCTGCCCTTAGGTGAAGTCAGTGGGAAATGCATGTGTGTATTTTTGGTCCATTACATCTTTTCTTGCTACTTATTATTAATATAAATCCAAAACTGGAGACCAAATCTATTCAGAAATCTCCTAAGTTCTCTCTTGAGCAATATGAAATCTTATGGAAAATGATTTCTAATATCACAGAAAACATAATACGTTAAATACAATTGGGAATGTGCTATTGAAAATATTACTTATTGCACACAAATGAAGGAAATAATCCAGTTCACTCTAATGGGAAAATATTTTTCCAGTGCTGTGATTTTGCAAGCTGTAAAAATGATTAATGCCACAATTCGGCAAGGTACTTAAGCACATAGTCTATCCCCATTCAACAAAGCATTTAAATACAGACTTAACTTTAGGCACATACTCAGGTGCTTAAGCGCATGCTTAGGAGCCAGATTCTTAAAGGTATTTAGGTGTCTAATGATGCAGATAGGAACTTCTGAAAACCCCACTCTGTAACTAACTCCTATCAATACGATTCATGGATTTCAGGTGGATTTAAGCACTTTCAAGCTCTGGTCCTCTGTCTACCAGATAGGGCTGGATAGACCACCCAGAGCCTTAGTGATAACTCTGTTTTGAACACAACAAGCAGTGGTTGTCACAAAACGTGGTTCCAGTCCTTGTGCTGGCATTTTCGTAGACAGCCAGCTCCTACTCCAAAAATAAGCAGAAGCGAAGATGCGTGTTTTGTGCTAAGTGACACGTGAGTGCTTATTACCAGCCCCTTCTAATTTTCCACCCTCGCCCCCCCTATTGCCCACCTGTGAACACGCCCCAGAGGTCTAAATCCTTAATTACCCAAATTCCATTTCCTTTCTATGCTAATTGTTACATTGAAGGCAGGTTTGGTTGGACCCATCCAGCAGGCACACACCAGACAGGCAGGATCTGTGTGGTTGAGCGGGAACGAGGGAGGGAAGAGAGCTGTGTACAGTCCAAACTCAGACACAGAGGGGAACACATTTCTCGCTCTTGGTAGGCGACATGTGCAGACAATGACCTGGGGCTGAACTAACAGTGATGAGAGGCACCGGGATTAGCACATCCCCTGTGGAAAGATACTATTTGAGGAAAGGATGGTTGGTCCACACCAAGAGCAATGCAGGTCTGAGTGTCCCTGGAGCAGAAATGACACTGCCTGAACCAGTGGAGGTAGTTTCATAGTTTCTAGGTCAGAAGGGTAGATCATCTAGTCTGACCCCCTGCCATGGCAATTGAAGGGGGAGTGGAGGCTGAGAGGGAGAGCTGGAGGAAAAGACTCATCAGCCTGTCCTCATTAGCCACTCAAAAGCTGTGGAGCAGCCAGAAAGGGCTCCCATTTGCCAAGCTGACTGTGGTAGGTACCCTTCTGACGCTGTCTGGTTCAGAAGATTTTATTCCAAAGTCTTGCTGCGACCAACCGACTAGTTTCATTTATGCACCTAAATGCTTATTTTATCAGCTTTGAGATAAAAGAGTAGGGAGGGGTTTCTGGGTTTGTAGAGGAAAAAGAGGATGATCGTCTTACTTTTAGTAACTCGCTTTCAAAAAGAAAAAGAGCTGTGCATGTTGTCACTGACTGTGTTCAAAAGTACAGGCAGTTTGGAAGAAGGCTGAGATTTTGCTACAGGTTTTCTCTGTTGTCGTGTTTATTGCAATTAAAAGCCGGGCAAATAACTTGGAACAAAACTATTGAGGTCACGGCATTTTGCTACTTGCAAGAATTGCCAATAGGGGGGTTATTGTCTTTAAATACTACCCCAAATTCTCTCCAGTTGTGCATGCAACTATCAGGCCACAAGCTATCTCATTCACAAAAGAAGTGTGAATTCAGGCATAAGGAGTTTATCTAACAATTTGAATGAATAATTTCATTTTTTTATGGGATTTACTCAGCTTTAGTCACAATAGACCCCACCTTGTCAGCTGTCAATAAGGATTAGAGATATCATCAGTTAAGATAAAACCCCACTTCCTCTCTGAAATGATTGGTTGAGTTGGCAGTGGCCAGCCAATCACTAAACAAGTTGCTTTGTATTTTGGCTGAAGTCCAACCTGAGCTTTTCAATAAAAATAAATAATAGCACCTGTGGGCATTAAGTAGCAACCAACAGAAAAAGAGCCATGAAATGTAGGAACACTTAATTCAGCTCTGTAGGCATGAAAACTGAATCAAAGTCAAGATAAGCAGTCAAAATATAAGAGCACCTTGAAATATTTGTCTTCCATGCATTTGGAACACATTAAGGATGAATAATTTCTCAGTACCTGGAAAAGAATTAACATTAAGGCATTGGCTAGAAATTATTCAGGACCAATGTCTCATTTTGATAGGGAGCACACAAGCTTCCAGACTGTGTGCCCTAAAGGCCATATAATCCAAACAGCAGAGTCAGGCAAAAACTTTCAGTAAATAGTAGCTTCACTAAGAAATGCAGTTTCAATGGTAGGAAATGGCAAACTCTTTATATAATCACATTTTGATTTGGGAAGCAAAAATTTACTTTCCATTTTTCAAAATGAAACATTACAACTTTTTGTTTTAAAATGTCATTTTTAGTTCATGATTGACCTACAATTATGCTAAAGGGTTAAAACAAAAAAGCGTAATCATCTGAAAATAAAAATGAAAGAGTATGTGTGGAGTGACAGAAACCTTTGGGATCAAAAAATGATGGGTTTTTTGTTCTCTGGCGTGCACACACAGAAAAAGAGAAAAGAAATAAAATTCAATTTGGGTCAACTGGAAATATTTTTTTTTAATGTTTTTTGGTTTGGTTGCCACACAGAAGAGTCCACTTGTTAACAGTTCTTCCAAAGGGAAGGGAAAAGGGCAGCATATATTAGCTGAGAGCCTCATGAGATCACTGCACATTTCATGTTAGTTCCCTGATTATTGTCGGGGAAGGCGGGTTTGTTAGGAGGGAATCACCTAAATAAAAAGATATGGAAAGAAAGAGAATGAGAAGGACAGAGCAAGTAAGAAGAAAGATGGAACAAATGTTTGAGGGACAGACGTGAGCTATTGGCATAAAGATTTCTTTACGGGCCATATATATTCCTGGCAAGCAAATTCCTTCTTCATTTCAATTTGGTTTAAAAACTACCAAGTCAGTGTTACCAGCTGGCAGTCCTGTAAGACTGACAAACTGGCTTGACAAGTTTCTACACGGTGTGTCCCTACTCTGTACTTTAAAACCAGTTTTTCTTGTGGTCACAGAAAAGTCAAATAAAAAAATAAAAAAAGGAAAAGAACAAAACGGCTCCAGTTGCATTTTTGCTCTGCCTTGATAGTGCTGCTTGAACTCTTGAATGCAGTTGCACAGCTGAACGCCCATCTATTTCTCTGTATGTATTATTTGCCAGTCACAGGTACTTGGGAAAACTGCTACCTGAGAAAATAAGCGGAAATCATTGGAACATCACCCCCCACCCCATTTCCTTTTGCTAGTTTAGTCTGAAGTAATAGAGACAAATATATTAATAAATATTTTTGGATGGAAAATAATTATTATATGGCATGTACTTGGGACCACTTACTATTAGGTAAGCCGGGGGGGGGTCAATCTGCAGCACACATGCCGCAGGTGGTACAGGCAGCCGGTGTGTGTGGCATGGGGCAGATCCCGGAGGGGGCAGACAGCACAGCAGCAGGTAGGGCAAGGAGCAGCAGATGAGGCAGGGGAAAGGGATCGAGCAGCATTCAGAGAGGGCACGTGGCCTAATTTGTGGCATGCCTGCCAAAAAAATTAGCCCTCACTGAGTTACCTAAGTTAAGTAAAATGGTACGAATCAATGTGAACAGACTTCTCTGCCTGCATAGATCCCCAGTAACTTACAATGTGGATTCTGCAAGTATTCAGATCCATCTGGACAAATTAGTGTATGGGACTGAAGCTGTAGTACCTTCAGAGAACCTGCAACTTGGGAGAGCACATAAATGTGCCATTAAATATATACTTAGATTTATCCCCATTGAGGCACTTACTTAATGGGTAAGTCCGATTTGACCCAGCAAACATTATTTTTTCTCATGGCTTGTGTCATCTCTTCAGGCCCATCTTGGCTTCACCCAACCAGTAGATAACACATGTGCTGTTCGAAGCCCTTCGGAGAGTTATTCACACTGAGTTCTCGGTGCTGACTTAGCAACGTACTTTGGTTTTAAAGTATTCATACTTTTTTTTGTTGGCAATTAGTGCTGAATATGTTTCATGAGGAACTATCAGAGGTATGTTTTACCTGGTACATCAGTTACAAGAGAGAAAAAGTGATACAGTTAAAACTAACAGCTTTAGCTTGCTTTCCCCATTGCCTTCACACACTTCTTTCTCCAATGCTGTACTTTTACCATGCTTTACACCTTCAAACCACTTCACAAATTAACTCATTGGTCTTCACAATACCCCTCTGCAGGGTAATTATCCCAATTTCCTATATATTTATTTGCATACAGGGAAACTCAAATGGAGACATTAAGTACTTTGCCTAATGTACAGGGGTGCAAGTTGTAGCCATGTTGGTCTAAGGACATAGGCAGACAAGATTCTTTGGGTAAATCTGATATCTTTTATTAGACCAACTCAAACATAAGAATTTCAGGGACAGATTCTCTACCCAAGGTAAGACCCCTTTGCATTGCTAAAATGGCATAAAGGGGCTGCAATGTGGTTGGCAGAGCATTCTCTTGGAACTGAGGCTAGTACATCTATAACACAGCTGAGGTCTGAGCCTATGACCCTTATTGCATGGAGGAGGGTTATAGAAGGGGTATGTCAATGATCTGTCATGCCAATATTTCACTGGGGTAGGCTCCATTAACAGTCATAAACCAGCTGAAGAAAGTAAAACTACCTTGGAACTAGGTCTGGCATGGAAACTAGGGAGTCACTTCCATCTCCCTTAGCAAGGATCAGGAGTGCCGCCTCTTCTACTTGTTACAAGAGTCTTATTCTGCTGTGGAGTGCAATGGGGGGAAAAAAATCACCACGCCTTCCCCTCCACCAATATCTGAAAAGTCACATCAGGTGACTTTTAACTGACAGCTTTGCTTATCAACTATTCTTTATTGCAATGAATGAGTGCCTACCAGCACTATCCAAAACAATCCTTTGGGGGCTAAATCCTTCATGAATAATAGACTTTAAAAAGTCCATGAAGATAAATTTTCATAAAGAACAAGGGAAAAAAAATCAGCGATGAAAACCTGCCCTAATGAGGTTAAATACATATTTTGGTATACATACTATTTACACAATAGAGCCTAATGGCTTCTTCAAAAGCCATTAAGGTGTATTAAGTAAATACATAATTTGGTACGTGAGCTAATTTTGAAAGCACATTACTCTGTTTACAATACATTCTTTCAGGTCTGAAATCTGTTCCTCTGAAGTGCCTAACCAGTGACTCACAAATGGATCCTTAATCCACGGCAAGGCAATCGCCTCCTAAAACCAGACTGGCTGTCTATGAGTTTACATTGATGGTTGGAACAAAAAAAAAAAAAAGTGAAATGAAATATTAACCAGCTGAGTGCTCTCCACTACACTGAGTCCATGGGATAATACATACCTCCAGTGATACTTTCTCCACCTAATATGGAACATACCATTTGAAATAGCAATGAATGAGAGTTTCACATGTGAGGATTTGCACTCCTAAAAAGTTTTTAAAAAGGGGTTAAAGCATGTTGCCCTCTACTCTGAAGGTGGGTAAGATGAGTGACATGTCTTTCAGGAGTCCTATGCCTGTTCTTCAGCCACTAGACCACACTCTTTTCAACCACACAATAATTTTATAGGGCTAATGAATGGAAATAATACACCTGCCTTTGAGGGATGAATTTGGGCCTTTTTTACAGTAGGAAAGAAATGTTGTTCACTGAACTGTAGACTGAAGTACGAACAATCAGTCGGACAACCCTCATCTCTTTGTTCTGTTACTTTTGGAAGTGTTGAGCAAGAAATGATCTAATGGTCTGAGCACAAGACTGGGAGCCAGGAAATTCTGTGTTCCAAACCTAGCACCGACATCTGTTGCCTTTAGGAAAATGACTTTTTTCTGCACGGAGATGTTATTACCGTGTCTAATATAGCAATGATGATATCGACTTTACAACGGAGCTGGCAAGACAAATCTGTGTGTGATTAAAAGATTGTGCTGCAAAAAAAAAGGTTATGTATTATAAACCGAAGCTGTTGTTAAAAATATACCACTGTCAAACTGAAAATGCAGTTTATAAATAAATACTTATAAATACGAATATTGTAATTTGTTTCAGAAATACTCAAGAGTCTTTACCTATCCATATATGTTATATGGCCCTATCTGTCTGTCTTAATTATTTATAATTCACCATCTCTGCGGTATGTGAACAAGATACAACTTTTAATATATTTATCCCTGAATGCCCCTGTAGGGTAGGAAACTATTGTTATCCCTATTTTACGAATGGGGAATTGAGGACTAAGGAGATTAAATGACTTGCTCACAGTCAAATAGAAATTCTGTGATGGAGCAAGGCACCAGTTCTCCACAGTCTCAATCCAGTACCTTGATCACAAGCCTCTGCATGACAGGACTTGTAGTGATAGAAGTTGTAATTTAAAGATGCTCACTAAATTAGGAGACCAAGGAAGTTGGTAATTGAGAGATTATCCCTCAATTAAGGAGCCAGTCAGTTGGAGCTACACAGAGGATCTGCAGAGGGTGCCTACTGCTCCACAATAAAATCAATTGTTGTTACTTCTTCTCATTCATGTATGCCTCTGTTTATTGAACCCGGTAATCACTACAAATGTGGTGGTAACAAAAATGCACACGGAACCATCAACAACATACAAAATTAAAATCAATTTTAAAAAGATAGAAATCTGTGTTATTAATTTTTTTTTAATGCCTCATGTTTTCTCAGGCTGGGAAAGGGGTGGGAGGGCCATGGTGAAGAGATAATACTGAATGTGAAGAAAATGAAATCATAAAATCTTTGTCAAGCATTGTTCCACTCTTCAAACCAGATGGAGCATGACTGCTGGGCTTCATATAATGCCCTGAATGTTTTACATTTTCTATTCTACTATTCATGGCTAAAGTACAATACTGTAATCCCGTCCTTCCGTTAACTACCAATTGTTTCTTTTGCCAACCTTTTCATTTTAAAATATCATTTTTTATGAAGGATAATGTTATATAGTGGAAAACTGTAAAAATTTTATGGATAGCCATGGTGCTGAGAAAATGCATTCTTTCAACAGTTTTATTATATATATATTTTTTTGTCCATTACACATTTACAGGGTTTTCTCCATTGTATATATGTGTGTTTTATAGTTCATTCTAGACAAAAGGCATTATGTTAACAGTCCTATCATTTAAAACTTTAATTCACTATTATGTTTTTACCTTTTAGTGGAAAGAATGATATTTTTTTCCCTGCTAGTAATGCTCACTGTTGTTAATAATAATAATAATGGGAAATCTTAAAAAGGGTTAGGTTTGTATAAGCACTCAATAGTTTGGATGCATCTCAGTTATAACAACAGTGGAGGTCCAGCTCCCCACATAACAGACTTGCTTGATATAGTTCAATTCAGGAGCCACACAATAGGCCTAGATGACTTTTTCTGTGCCTAGCCAGCTTTTTAGCACTTTAGCGGGTTCTCCGGTCTCCCTGCTTTCCCCTCTTTCTGGTTACTCTAAGTTCACAATAGTTTCTGTGATATCTCACCTTAGAGGCAGAACAAGGAATAAATTTGGCTCAGATGGTGTCAGGGATCAACATAAACTTACCTTACGATGGTGTGGCCCAGACATGGTTTCTTGACATTTTTCCCATCGAACTAGGCCAGGCAAGCCCACCATGGACTGATAATTACTTGGCTCTACATTCAGACCCAGTCCAACCCACTGCCAGTCCTGGATACAAAGATGTATCATTAATTGGTTCTAGGTTCATATATCCTCATTCCCTGCCTCACCCCTCCTACTTCTGAAATTAAGATGCAAGATGCATCTGATACTGGTGCTGCTTCTCCTGATTTTTAAGTGCTCTCTTGAATAATCCAGTCTGGAAAACCAACAGATCACAAAAAACATCAGGCTAAGGATCTATTATAACCCAGTACAGACATAACTAGACCTCAGCAGCTAAAAGTGAGACAGGATATTAAATAGAAGAAAGGGGGAATTGAGACAATCTTCCGAGGGAAGGAAATCAGGAAGGCAAGCTGGTAAGCATGAATATCTTGGGATATCTCAATCCAGCTGATTTGAACCTTTAAAATGATTAAAGGAAACCAGTCCAAAAAGAATATTCAGATCAAGTTTATTTTTATTGCGTCACCTCTCCCTAAATTTTCAAGCTTCTTGTCACACTCACAGTAATTGAAGACTGCACCTTGTCTGCTTTCTTGCCTCTGACTTGTTACAATAAATTGATATTTTAAAAGGCAGAAAACATTGCCAGCAACACACAACAACTGTTACCCATTTTGGCCGTGATTTATTTTTAGCTCTGTTGTTCATTTTCTTTTATATATTCCCTTTAGTGAAAGGCCTCCAAGCATTCAACTCAACCTTCCTTCTTCAGCAATATAGAAGCAGGTCATAGAAGCATAAGAAATGCTATACTGGGTTAGATCAAAGGTCCAGTACTGTAGCAAGGAAGTTTGGCGCCCAAGGCAAGTCCACAGCTGCAGTGTGCCCTTGCCCTGCGGACAGATCCAGGGAGCATACGCCCCCCGCCCCTGCTTGCCCGGGAGTGCATGCACCAGCGGGACCCACTCCCCTATCCCCACGCCCCACAAACAAGCTGCTCATGGCTCCATCCTGTGCTTCTCCCTGGCTGGGCAGCACCTGTTGGCGCCCCTTTGCTTCGGTGCCCTGGGCAGTCACCCCGCTTGGCCCTCTCGTGTTATGGTACTGCACAGGTCCATCTAGATCAGTACCCTGTTTCTCTCTTGCAAAATGTAGCTGCTGATAGAAAGGGTATGCGTGCAGGACCTATTCAGACTGAATGGTTCCCTCTTCCCACTTTGCCTACAGCTTCCAGTATTCAGGGGCCTAGGAAGTGCTAATTTGGAGTTGCACCCCTACCTGTCATTTCTAGTAACCACTGATTGTCATACTGCCCACTTTTTTTCAGTCCTCTTTGGAGGTAGGTTAAATTATTGGGTTTTATAACAGCTTGTGGCAATGAGTTCTACAAGTTAATTACAGACTGTTAAAAAGAACTTCATTTTGTTTGTTTTAAATCTGCAACCTAATAATTTCATTGTGCACAATCTACTTCTCATATTTAGAGAGATGCTAAATAATAAATCTCCAATTACCTTCTCTACGCCATTCATGATAGCATGTGCAAAACAGCTGTGGATGGCATTCTATTATTTCTCTGGGGCTTCAATGGAGGTTAAAGATTTCATGGGCCAGAGGACTATCTACACTCTGGAACAGAAATGAGGTTGAAGCACATTGGTATGTTAGCAAGGGAAGCTTACATTTACTGCTGACACCAATGTATTTGATCTGTCACTATGTAGCCTTAGTTGTTCACAGTGGGCATGTCTACACATGCATTTATGCTGTCTTAAATTTACTGTGCAGTAATTTACTGCACAGTAAGCAGAAACAGGCTGGCATCTACACATGCAGGCATTAAAGTGCGTTAAAGCTGTGTGGGATTAATGTTAGTCCCAACTCTGCCCACACAGTGTTACTATGCAGTAAGGTGTCTACATATGTGTCACTATGCAGTAACTAATCAGGCGTAAATTTGATACCTGCATGATACAGGTTTACACTCAAGTCAGTAAGTCACCATATTTACTGCACAGTACAGGTGTGCATGTGTAGACGTGTGCCTGTACTGTGCAGTAATTTTCATTACCACACAGTAAATGTGCATGTGTAGACACACCCAGTATGGTATAAGATACAAGAGTCTTAAAAGTTTCCTTGTCAGAAATTACCTTTGTCAACCTAATATGAATTCCCAGACAGTGAGTACATGTAAAAGACAGAGATGGGAGGTTGGGATGAAAGTGTCCAGTGAAATCTGAATTTGTGGTCTCATGGTGATCACAAGGTATGACAAATTTCCAGAATCCCAGCACAACTACATTCTGCTTGTTCTCTGGGGGGTGGACTCCTGAAAGTCAGCACTACCCTGAGTCAGCAGACATAGATGATCCACACACCTAGAGCAAGACCAGAGTCTTGTTCTAAATGTGGTGACTTTTTTGAACACCTCTGAAGTGTGTGTAAAGTTCAAGCAAAGCCAAAAGAACACTCAAAACTCATCTGAAAGTGGTAAATTATATTAGGTTTGAAATTAAAATTGACCAAAACCATAGCATTTCTCTCAGTTCTACTCCAGAGAGATGTTATTAATTGTTCGTTGCTAACACTCTGTTCTATTAACTCTGAAAGTGCCAATTTACCTTTGTCTGATATCCCACCACAGAGAAAAAAAATCATTTAGTGAGCATGACTGATAACCAGGGATCCAGGTTTTCCGTTTCCCACAGAAAAATGGAGAAAACCACAGATTTCTCATTTTTATCAAAGATTTCCCCTTTTATCAGGATTTCCGCTTTAACAGAGAAACCTACAGATTTCCCCCTTTGCAAAGAGCTCTGCAGGTAGGCTGAGTTTCAGCCTGCAAAAGCTGATTGCAAAAAGGGTGGGAAAGCCCCAGCCCTGCTTGGAAGGGCAGGGAGAAAGGGAAGGGCAAGGTCTGAGGCTTTTAGTCCATCCCAAGTTTTGGGTCAGGATCACTTTCCTTCTGGAGCCTGTGAAATGGTGAGTGGGGCTTGTAGGAGGCTGGGGGATTGACTGGCTGTGCTGCAGTGGAAGGTGGCTGGGGGCTGAGGGAGTGGAGAGGTTTGCACCCATCTGGGAGCAGGGGTTTTGCAGCCTCCCTGCTCCTAGCTGGAGTGCCAGGCTGGCTGCACATGGAACCTGAGCGGTGCTATCAGCTGGACAGGGCTCAGCTCCTCCATATACACTTTCCCTTAAGGGCTGATAGTGTGACTTACAGCCCATGTACAGCTGGCTCAGGGGCCACTCCACATCTTCCCCCCACACCTCTCTGTTCCCTCAGCCAGCTCTCACTGGGGTGTGTCCAGTGTCCATACATGCACGCAGGCATACATGCACGTACAGATACATACACACATGTACACCCATAGATGTGCACATGGCCATGCATACACATGTATACATGCTCAGGTTCACACATGCACATACACATATGCACACATGAAAGAGGCATAGCAGGAGGGCAGGGGAGACTGTAGGGGGAGTGAGGGGCATCAGCAGGGCCTGGGGGCTGTGGGGGGCCTTTCATTTTAATCACAGATTTTGGGTTTTTTATCAGAGCATTTGCAATTTTTTTATGAGAGAAAACCAGGATCCTTACTGATAACATGCAGGATGTTTCTCCCCCTTCTCACACAATGTGCCACCAGCCTGCCACATGAATCTATCCAACTCCAACCACAGCATGGTCATTTGTTCCATTCATCTGCTCCGGAGTACATGTACCAGATGACTAATGATTATATGTATTAGTAGCGCAAATTATTTTATGAAGACTGACAGCCAATCTATAATCCAAATCCACAGTAGTGGCTACCATCCTGGAAAGAGTGCTTTATGGGGGTGATGAAGGAGGGGTGAAATCACTAGGCAGTCTTTCTCCTACTCCTCAATATTAGCTCCATGGAGGTAACCCCATCACGGCTTGAAGCATAAGATTGAAGATAAGAAGTTGAAACTTATCTTCAGTGTTGGGTTCATATTTCATGTACAACATATCTAGAGTGTCTTTGCACTAGCATTTTAATTCAAACACCAAGCATCATAGCTGTAGGCAACCCCATGGCTGTAAGCAACAAGAAGATGACTAATGTAGGTTAGCTTTAACTACCGCAATGGCACACTCTGCTCACAGTAAATTGCATGGCAAAGATAAGGCAATCAGCATGAAAATACCTCTATTACACCTTTCCTATGTGACTTCTGCTCCCCATCTTCAATATGGTAAATACTCCTTTTCCATCTTATCTACTGACAGCATGTCTACATGGTATGTCAACAGTGCTTCTCTACTGCTGGGAAATGCTGCTCTTTGGCATGCCCAACCCACCGTTTCCACTCACCTGTGCCAAATCTGGAAATGAGACTTAGGGTGACTTCAAAGGGTGTCCCCCACTATTGCTCCTGTGCTCTTTGGCATGCCTGGGAATGGCAGCAAATTGTCCTCAGTGTAGTTTCACTTCCTTATTTCCAGATTTGGTGCATGCAAGTAAGGGATCACTTTCTAGGAACAGCAGGAAAGTGGTATCATTAGACTGTGAGGGCAGGAGCTGTCTCTTACCATCAATATGTACAGTCCTGGGACTGTGATCTGGATTGGGCCTTTACATGTTTTTTAACAATAATAATGGATATCCAGAACCTACATCACCTTCTAGGACTCACTGGTCAGACCTGGGTCTTGGATAGAGCTGCAAAAAAACACCAGCAAGATCCCAGGGAATACTAGGGGTTGGTAAGAGCATTGGGACTGGGGTGAAGAGCCTAGGTTTTGAAATGAAGTGGGAGAGGAAGGTGAAAGGAGACAAGATGGGATGTTGGTGAGAAGAAAAATTGAAAAGGGAGAGGAAACTTGAAATTGAATTGAGATATAAAGTCATCTGATCAGACCTCCTGAATAACACAAGTCAGAGAATTTCTGCTAAGAATTGATGCATCTATCCCAGCGGCTACAGATTAAGTGAGGATTTCTGCACATGCAATGCAATATGCACATACACATTTGCAAGTGCGCTTTCTCACTATCTCATTAGTTGCCTAGAATGACTGGAAATATTTTGGCTAATAATTTGGAATCACACACACATTTTTTTAAAGGCAGTATTTGTAGACCATTCCCAGACAAGAAAAGAGAAAATTTGCTAGGAAAAAAAAAAGATTCATTATCAATTATTCATTCAGATCATGGTGCGAACATGTGACTGCAAAAATCCAATTGCATCCACTTCCTACTTTGGGTTCTGAGCATGCTCACCTGGGGTCATGATTCAGTTGGACATCAGCAGCATTTCATAAGAAGGGCTTTCCTGTTTATTACTCTGTTTTTTCCAGCATATTGAAAAGAAAGACGCTATTTTTTTTCTAGAAGCAGACAGAATGACCCTTATGGAATACTAGTGCATATGTTCAAAGCAGCTTTGGAGCATAAGCCAATAGAAAATTGCCCCCCAAGATGACATATAAAGGGATTTTGTAAGACATGAACAGAACAGCATGGGCTCTAGCTAGGCAAGGAATTTAGAGTTGTAATAGAAAACATTTATTTGGCTACAACTAAACATCCTAACACATGTTAGCATTTGCTGCCAATATGCTTCCTAATTAAGAACAACATAAAATCATAGGAAATCCTGTATCCCTGTCTTCATGCACTTTCCTTGTATCTTCAGTGTCCTGGCTCTGTTTCTCAAGTGTAGCCTGCACAAGAGAAAGGTTAATTCAAAAGTAATGTTTTGCCAGCCATTAACTGTGTTGTCATTAACAAGATTAATGTACGTTCCACTATGCATCACCAAGTGCATTCCCCCCCCTTTAAACAACTGCTCCTATTAAATCCTAATGAGCACAGCACAATTTAAAGAATAGCACCATTTCTGCTGGTCGAAGTGTCGTCTGTAAACCATATAAAGCTGCAGGATTATTATGGATCTAATTGAAGGGCAGCTGAAAAAAAAAATATGTTCCTTCTTGGACAGTGAGGCCTTGGCCATGTTTATATATTTTATCACCATGAGCAAATTTCAAGACAAAGGACAGACTAGTATCTGTTTTTCTTCCTAATTCCCCTCTTGCTTCAAGCTCGACTCTTTCTTCGCCTCAAACTGTTTAGGGACAGTGCCCTGCTCCCAACCCAGACTGCATCCAAATCAGCACCAGGCAAGCACCAGATCGGTAACCATGAGTTGGATCCTTCGATGCCATCATAGGATACATGTTTTACAAGCTGCTGTTAGGCACCCTAATTCGTCAGCTTGGAAGTTGCCTACTACACGCCACTACTCAGCCAGACAAATGACTTTTTTTTTCAGATGGGGAGGTTAAAAAAAACCCACTGTTCAATTACATGCAGCGTTTCTCCTCCAATTTCATATTGGAGCAAGGCATGAGGATTAATATCCAGAAATCAGCTCCAAGTCTGAAAGTCTACCACTTTAAATTTTTCATTGCGCTCTTAATGATTTTCAGAATTATTAATTTTTATGTTAATAAATTGCATACACTCTGCCCTGTTCTTTTCCTGCTTTGTCGCTTTACATTTCTCTTTCTTCTTTTTTTTTTTTTTAAATCTATTTATTGCTTGTTTTTCTTGGCTCTTTCTCACTTTCCATTTTTCATTATTAGTTCTTTATGATCTTCTGTTTCCTTTTTTTCTCTCTGTCATGGCTGCTATCCCAGTTGTTCTCCTCTGGGGCCCTGAGTTTCCCTTAGCTAATGAAACAAGAGCTGCCTACCTCCCTTGCTTTTGCAATCCAGCTGTTTCCGTTTTAAAATATAAACTCATCTTTATTCAGTGAAGTTCCTGTGCAAGGTCTGATCCTTTTAGAGCGGGTTGCATTTAGTGACAGCAAAGGGAGGGGGGAAAAATAAACTTTGCAGGCGAAAAGACTTTTGGATAGAAATCCAACCAGGTTGCTCTTAAAACACGTAGTGTTCTCTAGTAAAATGGGGTCATTATTTTACTTAGCACCTCTTGGCGTTCTGACACTGCAAAATGCTCCTTGACAGTCTCCCCTCCCCTTTTCCAGCCCCTTAAACCTCCCACCTTGAAAGCTTAACGTTTCCTGGCCTCTGTGAAAGTGTAGTCTAACTAACACCACAAACCTGGATTTTATATGATTAGTTAGTGAAAACTTGCCAACTTTAGGTGCAGCCTGCCAAGTCAAGTCAATTTACTGTGATGCTTTGACTGTGCAAGTAGGCCTTAATCCCCCTTTAATCTCCAGTGTGCCCTTGACATCATGGAAATTACTTACAAAGCTAATGTCATCAGATGAGCCATGTTAACTATTTCAGTGAATGTTCTTCCCACAATAGAGCCAGCTTACCTTGTAAGGCATAGGGCCCAAAATATTTGCACTTAACGAGCCCAGCAGATATCATTTTACAAACAGAGAATGAAAAATCCTTTTCTCTGGGTTATAACTCACTGGGCCTCATGTGACTTGGAATTTATGTTAGCCAAGCATCAGGTCAGTATTTTTTATTTCATGTCTGATTGATTGGATAAAGAGATTTACATAGTAGCCACAACAGCTATGAGTTATTAGAAAGGCAGTCTCCCTTTTAAATTGTACAAGGCCACTCCTACGCCAAAAACATATTTGCTGACATGAAAATTTCTAAGTAAATCGTTTTTTGATGGTCTCTTCTGACAACAAGAGCATAAAGGGAAACAGAAAAATAATTCCACGTTATGAATGTGGCAACAGGGATGAAAATTAACATAACTAACAGCGAGAGTCTAACCCTATTATTTATTGATCTAATAAGAAGAAATTCCATTTGTCTAGTGCTTTTCATCTCAAAATGACCCAAAGCACTTTCCAAGCACAAACCTGATATGCAAACTATGTAAAAGGATCAGTTCACCCACAACTGGAATGTGGCCAGTGCTGGAGGGTGGGGGAAGGGAAATACTGTTTAATGGCATGCAGCAAGGACTACACACCAGTTTAAGACAGGAAGTGATGGAAATGCTGAATCTAATTAAAAACATAAGGGGAATTTAGACAGGTAGAAAGTAGCGACCTTATTTGGAGCTTAGCCCAAGGGTCAACTGTAAACTGTAATGAAACCTCCAGCAGCTGGGTATCAGGGCTAGTTTAATATTGCCTCAGGAGGAAAAATAACATCTACTCAGGCATATCCCTGCATTGTTAAGGGAATTTTTAGAATTTTTTAGGACTATATCAGTCAGTAGTGGTCCATCCCATCCCTGCTTATGGTCTGATCCTGCCGCTTTGAAATGAAACAGGCCTTCTGCCATTCTTTTCAGTGGGAGCGGGGCCATAGCTTGTGATTATGAACTCTGATGTAAAACACATACCGCAAAGTATTTTAGCCACTTGGAAAATGGACACTTACATATGCATTCATTTTTGTGGTGCGAACCCTTGCCCAGTTTTGAACCAAAGAAATGTTGCATATGGCATTTTTTTGTGCAGGCCAAAAACCTCAGTTGTAAACTTGGCCCTGTGTTAGGACTCACTTTCCCTTCCACAGATATGCATCCTTTGGTTTGGAAAAGCAGCCATCTGTCTTTGCTAAAAAGCAAAAGTCTGGGAATGGGGGAGTCATAGATATAGCTGCAGCTTCAAACTTTTTGAAGTGTGAGGATCAAGGATTCTGGTTTGGGGTAGGGTTTGGGGGTGGGGGCTTTGATTATTATTAGGAGGGAAAGGAAAGTGAGAAACAACCTAGTTAACAAGGGAACATGATTAGGAAGGTAAAGAGCAGTTACCTAGTTTGGGATCTGGCCAAGTTGCATTGAATATGAACATCATGTTAGGAGAGGGATCAGCTGTGCTGCAATTAGTCCTGGCACAGCTGATCCGCTGCATTGGTGTCTGTAGACATCACCGGGGCTGTTGTCCCATGAGGTCAGACCCCTGCCACTCCCAGGCCTTCAGGAGTCTAATCCTGCAGCCACAGGTTCCACACCCCTATAGTCCTGCAGACATGCACCCTAGGACTCCCCCGGGGGCAACCGAGATCAGGGCCCTGAAACCCTGGGAGTGCCTGCCTGGGGCAGCTGGAGAACATGAACACCCCCAGGCTGCTCGCACTCTCCTGCCATAAGCAAAAAGACATTGGCCATGAACAGGCAGCACAGTACTGACTAAGAGCTGTTATGCTCACAAATTTGGGCATTTGTGGTGCAACAAAGACTAAGATATCCGCTCACCTGGTTTTTGTGTCTCCATAAAAAAAATGGATGGTAAGATCTGAGCTGTCAACTTTACAAGTTCTTTTGGAAAGTTGCGTCAAGTCAGGGTCTCAGTTTTACACCACAGTCATAATGCATGATGCTCAGTCATATCTGATGTTTTAGAAAGTCTACTGAGTGCTGGCAGCTCTGTGATTTCTGCGGTGCCTGTCACTGGCAATATTGAACAGACAGCACTTGTGGCCATCACTTGATCTTAAGAGTATAAGTATATCCCTCCCTCTTTTGTCCCCAAGGACTATGTCAAGTGAAAAAAAACAATGTTCCAACACATGCTGAAGTTTAACTATCTTGGCCTTAATGGTTCAGAAGAAACTGAACCTAACCAGAATTTCACATGCTATTCTCATGGATCTAAAGCAAGCTATCATGTTTGGTTTGTAACCCTTTATGCCATGTGTTTATCTGTGACCTTGAGACAAAAGGGTCCGCTCATGATTAGGTCAAGAGTAGTGGCAGAGACAACTGGTGTGTAGAAATGGTGGATCAATGAAATAGTTGCATACTTAGAGATGCTGGCAAAGGTGCCAAACAATCATTTGCTGCTTTTAGCAAGTGGTTTCAGCTGGATGCACACAGAGGACCTGAGGAAGAGGTTCCTGAGTTTCTATGCCCCTAAACGGCACTGACGAGAAAAAGGTCTCCCTTAAGGAAAAGGATCTTGGAGTCATCATTGACTCCAAGATGAACATGGGCCGGCAGTGTGGGGATGCAGTCAGAAAGGCCAACTGCACCTTGTCATGCATCCACAGATGCATCTTGAGAAGGTCCAAGGAGGTGATCCTCCCCCTCTATGCGGCACTGCTCAGGCCGCAGCTAGAGTCCTGCGTCCAGTTCTGGGCGCCGCACTGCAGGAGGGATGTGGACGGCATGGAGAGGGTCCGGAGGAGGCCACTCGCATGATCAGGGGGCAGCAGGGCAGGCCCTACAAGGAGAGGCGGCGGGACCTGAACCTGTTCAGCCTCCACAAGAGAAGGCTGAGGGGGGATCTTGTGGCCTGTTACAAACTAGTCAGAGGGGATCAGCAGGCATTGGGGGAGTCCCTGTTCCCCTGAGCACCGCCAGGAGTGACCAGGAACAATGGTCACAAGCTGGCAGAGGGGAGATTTAGGTTAGATATCAGGAGGCGCTACTTCACGGTCAGGGCGGCTAGGGTCTGGAACCAGCTTCCAAGAGAAGTGGTCCTGGCTCCTACCCTGGGGGTTTTCAAGAGGAGGTTAGATGTACACCTTGCTGGGGTCATTTGACCCCAGTACTCTTTCCTGCCATGGCAGGGCGTCGGACTAGATGATCTACTCAGGTCCCTTCCGACCCTAGAAACTATGAAACTATGAAGTATTGTTCTTCTGGAGAATATTAAATCTTCCTGATGGGCAGCCATTGGGTCTGCAGATCCTAAGGGAAAGAGACTAGATGAAAAGAGCCAAACTTATAGTCTTGTCCTTCAGGAGCATGTCATCTTATTGAGAAATCCATCCACGCTGCCTACTCCTTCTCTTAAAGATTTCAAGCTGAGGGAAAAAGCGAATGGGATAGTTCGTCAACGTCACAATGGGCAAGTGGTGGGTTGCAGGAGAATGGATGATTGGAAATTAAAGAAAAATATCAGATGAGTTTCCCTTTGGTCCCCAAAAGGAATTTTTTTGAGGACCATCCACAACTTACCCTTCCCCATTAACAGTTGCCTTTAGTTGAGGCTTCTTTCCTAGAGATATTCCTAATGTTCAGACATCAAAATACAAAAGTCCGCCATCAAATTTAAGGGATTTGGTGGGAATTTCTCACTACCTGCATAGTTCAGAACCCAAATGCCCAAGAGGGGTGCTATAAATGCTGGGACTTAATCCTTGCCCAGGACAAGCCAAGTACAATTACAAGCCCAGTAGAGAAATCCGAGTCCTCTGTACAAGACCTTCATTTATGTCTGATCTAGGATAATTCCAAGGATTACTGCTCAGAATATTGGGAGAACAGGCTTTTGCACAGTTACCAGGCAGACAGCATTTTAAAATAGCCAGCTAAAAGTACATGCACACTGGGCTTTGGTGCCAAGTTAAAGGATAGGTATTGCAGTTAAATCCTATTAGCAAGGGCATTACATTCATTAAGTGAACCGCTGAATGCAATATTATGTCGAGGAAGGAGGGGCGTGGGGCCTGGGATAAAAAGGGAAATAACGCTCTCGTAAGGGCAGGGAACTCCGTGTGCGTGAAATGCCTCTCAGGGGTAAACTGCAGGTTTCTGTGATGCTGAGCAGCAATTCCACAAGCTGGACGTGTACAAAATGATACGTGCCATTTTTTGCACAGCAAGACTTCTGGCTCGGTCCTGTTTGCAGCCTTGATATTGCATGTTCCCATGTGACCTTTAATGCTGAGGGTACTGATAGGCCATATGGCAATGCAAACACAGGGCATTCCATGCACAGCCGTCAAAGCATTTAAGGATTCTATTAATCTGATGTCTTAATTGTTATTGAGATTAGGAAACAACAGCACTTTTGTTCCTGCAGCCTGGGCACACGTTTCGAGAAGTGGCACGGATTGTTTGACTTCCGCACGCTCGTCTGCTGTTACGACACAGAAAGCAGCGTGACTCAAAGCAGGTGATTCATAAGGGTCACAGGCTGGAAGTGGCCACCCTTCCCTTTGACAGCCTGTGACATTTTCCAGAGCAGGAGCTGCCTGGATTACCTGCACAGCCGCTCTGTGCCCAAAGCTTACACCGGAGGTCTTCGTCCCTGTTGTTCTTAGCCAAGGGTCAATGCAATGTTTGTGCACAGTTAAGTGTAGTAGAAATAGGAGCAAAGGACTCCAGGTCCAACATCCAGGCTGGTGTGAAGGAGAGCTGCTGCACTGATTTTGGCTCTGGCATGAAGGGAGGGCAAGGGTGGACAATGAAAGGAGTGGGAGAGATGTTGAGGTCCAAACCTGGGGAAAGGCTAAAGAGCAAAAAAAGTGAAATAGATTGTGACGGAGGATGGCTAGAGAAGGGAAGACAGCGGGGAAATGGAAACCAAAGAGGAAAATATATGAACTAAGAGAACCTGACACACTTTTTTCCAGCTCTTCAGGCTGGAAATCCTATTTTGAGATTTCCCCACCTCAACAGTCTCCAGCGGGTGAACAGTCAATATACCTATATATAGGTATATACCAATAAACCTCCTACTCCAGTTGCCTTCCCTGAAAGTGTAGATGATAAGAAAGGACCCCAGTGGTACTGAACTCAGACAGATTTTCAGCAGTCTCTTGAAACCAACTCACCAGATGCGATAGTTTAAATCACAGATCCTGGCTGGGGTGAGTCCCTGCTTAGAATTGGTTAGAAATTCAACATGCTGCTGTTTGTTCCCTTATTTCCTCAAGCAGAAAATGGAATAGCAGAAAGAATAGGAAAGAGAGGAAATACTGATGGCAAAAAAAAGAAAAAGAAAAAACTAGCTGAAGAGCCAGAATTAAGAGGGTGGGGAAAATATTCTTGGAAGGAGAACACCACAGACATTTTTAAGCATTATGTACAAATCCTTTGTACATAACTTTAATGAAGTCAGACACGATCTGGCTTTCAAAATTTAGTCTGGATGAGACTGAAGAAAGGAAAGCTTATTAACACTTATTACTTCAACATTTAAGCTCAGATCTCCCAATTACTGATTGCACTTGTGCATTTGCTGCACAAACACACTAAACAACATAGAGTGAAGTGAGGGAGAAAATGGGAAAAGGGCTAAAAACAGGTATGAAGATTAGGTATTCAAAAATGATCTTCCAATAAGTTTGACTTGTTTAAATGTCAGGGAAACTACAAGGAAAGTCTGATATGCAGAAAGTGCACCAAATGCAAATATGACTTCATAGGACTACCTGTTTTCTGTGGATTATTCCAAATTGATAGCACTTTTTGCCACACTCCTACATTTTCTTATATTAGATCAAAAGGGGAAAAAATCATTCTGTTTCTCCCATGGCTCTAGCCATTAAAATTCAGGGGCATTATTTTCCATTCATGCACACATCAGATCTCTGTTGGTTTTGTTGCTAATAACTGCCAAGATATATCTCTGTGCTATTAGTGGGGCACAAGAGTTAGCTGTCTGTTATTTGAAAGAGAGAGAGAGAGGGATGGGGACAGGGACAGGGAGAGAGTCGAAGTGGACAGTATGTGGAAGGGCACAGGTACCTCACCCTTTAGACTTTCCAGTATCTGATAGACTTTTCCCCCCTTTTTCTTCTAGTGACACCTATGAGCTTTTTACTGAGTCAATTAACAAAAGATAACCTCCCATTGTGCAATCATCAATAAATCAATCATGTTAATACTATCTTGGAATGTCCTCCACTATTTACTTTAATAGTGTTGACTCTAGGCACTTAAGAAAGCTAGCACCTTCAAGTTTCACTTGATTAAGGGTAAATGGATTGTGTAGTAGCCATTAATAAATACAAATTGCTTTGGAAAAATATTTAAGTTTGAGCTTAACCCCTTTCTGAATATTGAAAACAGTTCCTTGTTGGCTGTGTTTCCTGATTACTTCACAAGACACACACGGTAATATTACAGTGTGACACTTGGATGGTTTTGTCTCCGTATTGTTGTTAAAGCAGCTCTTCCAAATTGTGAAATGTGCTTTACACACGTACATAACTATTCTTATTTAGCTATCCAGTTCTGGGAAATACTTTAATATAATTAAGCAAACACTGCCCCAAATAGCTCACAATCCATAGAATAGGTGTATTTATTTATGGTGAGTGGTACTTTACTCCCAAGCTTACCCCCATTAATTTCAAAGCCCAATGAACATGCATATTGACACTTTCATTACTGTTTACCTACATACAAGGGTCCACTGACCAAACTGAGAAGCACTGTTTTCCACAAGGAATATGACTGGTATCAATAGGAATACGCACGAATTACGACACTACTCAACATGGGCAAAAATAGGGGAATGTTTCTCTCGGTAGACAACATCTAGGCAAAGGAATGGGGGATGGAACAATTTAAAGCAATCCAAAAACTTTAGTCATACTCTAACAAGATCCCACTTCCTCCAGGGGTTCACCCCCATAGCCTGCCCTGAACCATGACCATGACACTCCTCCTATGGGTGACATGAAATGAAGATGAAAAGGGCACTTTGGGGCAGTTTGTAGTCTGAGGCAGACAATGTAGACACTTAGGCCGTCCTTTCTATTTGGGCAGGCATTTAGCAACCAGAACTAGACCTAGATGTTGTCCAAAGGGCCTCTTGGTTTTGTTTTATTTTGTTATTTTGTTTTATTTATTCTAGTTGCCCTTTTAAGTTATTCTGTCTCTCTTGCTGTGAGCTACCTTGAGACTTTGTTAGGAAGGGCAGCATATATATCGCATGAATAAATAAATAAATAATAAATTTTAAAAAAAAATCTTAGTGCTGCTTCAGGTGATAGGCACATATTCTGGCTTCTCTTTACATCCGTGAGAGATAATACAAAGAGTTTTAAGTTTAAAAAAAAATGGAAGATGAGATAGTAATGCAATCATGTGACGCCACAACATAAGGCCTTGAGAACTTTTGGTTTTACTAAGACCAAAATAGCATCTGAGAAGTCACTTTAAAAAAAAATCCTGAACAGAGTCACTCTAATTCTGATGCCACATTACCTTTGAGGTAGGAAATCAATTATTTCACTTATTCTCCTTTTGCTTCTGAAGTCAGTAGCCTTGGCAGTAAATTGAATATTATGCTGCTGCAGAGAGCATCTTCCTTGTCAGGCGTCTAGCTCCATTCTTCTCTTGATGATGATTGGTGACTTTAAAACTCACATGACTACTAGATAATAAATGAAAACTGTCATTGTTCTAGGGTTGTTGTTTTTTTTCCTTCCCTTTACTTTGACCTCATTGTGATGTATTGTCTACTTCAGGGTGTTTTGAAAATAGTGAGGGAAATAGACAAGGACTTTTAAAGGAAAAACAAACCTCTAATTGGATCTCAAAGAGACCCCTCAATGACCCTGTGCAGCCCGACATTAATGGATGGACTCATCTTACGTGATGGTAGAGTTCTCATCGCCAAATTTGTCCCGTGTGTTAGAGTCTTCACTGATAGGGGGATGTGGGCACTTTCCCTAACGCTATGCTGATAAGAATCACTCCCAATTGTACCCTGTCCAACATAGCTGTCTGTGCAATACCATCCAAAGTCACACCCCAAGAGAAAGCCCCATCTACCTCAAAATGCTTCTCACACTGGAGGCTCTCACAAGAAATGTGGGTCACAGAGTCAGCTACCTAGCTATAGCACAGAAGCTAGAAATATCCTGCAAAGGGTGGATGTTTTGAGGTCCTTTTTAATTCATTGTATTCTGGACAAAGGAGCCACCCAATGGGTGTATCTACATGTGATGCTACATCGCTGTAGCAATGTGCTACAAGGATGTAGCATCCACAGGTGAGCTACTTCGCTTTAACAGTGCACTCCCCACTTACAGCATGCCACTATGGTGAAGCAGCTTCTAAAAATAACCATGCGCCATCCGGAAGGAAGTCCTAAAGCACAGTGCAGTAACAACGTCACTGTAGGACAATGTGTAAATGTGCCTAACTAGGAATTGGGGCCTTTGTGTACTGTATGTATTATTTTAGTTCACCTTCCCTGCAGGATCTTTAAGTTAGCTCAGCTGAAGAGAATGCAAGTACTAGCGCAATGTAAAAGCATGCAGCTTAGATGTAGCTCGTGGCATTCTTCTCGGCCCTTTCAGTATAGTTGTATGGCACATAACTCAGATTCCTATGCAACGTAAATTTACAGCAGTCACAGATGAACCTCAAATGGTTCAGGAAATCTCCTGGAAGTTTGAGTGGTCATAGGTTTAAAGCAGACACAAGATATGACTACCACTAGACAAACAACACCCCCTTGCAAACCAACCTCCCCTCTCCCCAATCTGCCTGCCCCTCCTTCTACCCCATCTTATTTTGATCGAGCTCCCAGAACTTCCAAATGACAGTAAAACCAGCACTGGGGGCAGTTTTCAGGCCTGGGGAGGTGGGGGTTTGGGGCTCAGTGGGCATAGCTGGTCTGCAGAGGTGGTTGCTCAACTGGGCATAGAGGGGAAAGTGGGGGGAGCTAAAAGTAGCCCAGTCAGTATGGAGAGGAAAAAACACAGCCCTGGAGCTGAGGCATAGCTGGGTTTTTCCTGCCCCAGGGATGAACATCCAGTTAGATCAGCCCAACCATGCCCAGTCTAACTTAGTGCATCTCTCAGGTGAACTGAATCAGTGACCTAACAATCTAAAGGAAGCTGGGTGACAGTTAACCATGAGCTGATCACCTTCACCATCTGTCATAAAGCTGGCAAGTCAGTCAGTAATACAGAAGTCCTTGCCTTCAGGAAAGCTGACTTCAACAGGCTAAGGAGGCTTGTCAGTGAGGCCCTAAAGGGCCACAACTCAAAGGGGAGGGGAGTTCAGGACAAGTGGTTGCTTCTCAAGGAAGCAATACTGGATGCGCAAGCAAAGTCCATCCCATCTCGGATGAAAGGCAGCAAAAGGGCACAGCAGCCCCCTTGGCTCTCCAGGGAACTGGCGGACCTCCTGTGTCTTAAAAGGAAGACCTACAAATGATGGAGGACTGGAACCACCACCAAGGAGGAATACTCTACTCTGGTCCAGACCTTCAGAGAGCAAACCAGGAAAGCCAAGGCTGCGATGGAATTCCAGCTAGCTACAAATATCAAGGACAATAAAAAGTCCTTTTTTAGATATGTGGGGAGCTGGAGGAAAAGCAAGGGCAACGTTGGACCCCTGCTAAACCAGATGGGACAACTGATAACTGATGCCCATGAAAAAGCAAACTTGCTTAATGGGTACTTTGCATTAGTTTTTCACCAGTCCCATAGGACGCCCCTGCCCACTGTGGGTCAAGGAGGCTCGGGGGAGGGAGATTCCTTGCCCTCCATTGACACTGAGCTCATGAAGGCACACCTTGAGAGGCTGGACACATTCAAGTCAGCCAGTCCTGACAGTTTACACCCAAGGAGCTGGCAAGCATCATAGCCCAGCCCCTGGCACGGATCTTTGAGAATTCTTGGTGCTCTGGTGAAGTGCCAGAAGATTTGAAGAAGGTTAATGTGGTGCCAATCTTCAAGAAAGGGAGGAAAGTAGATCCAGCAAACTACAGGCCCATCAGCCTGACCTCTATCCTGGGGAAGGTCTTGGAAAAGATTATCAAAGAGGCCATCCTTAACAGACTAGCTAACAGCAATATCCTGAGGGATACCCAGCATGGGTTTGTTGTGGGTAGGTCTTGCTTGACCAATCTAATTTCCTTTTATGACCAAGTGACCTATCACCTGGACAAGGGGAAAGAGATCAATGTCGTATATCTTGACTTCAAAAAAGCCTTCAATCTGGTATCCTATGATCACCTCTTAGCAAAACTGGCTAACTGCAGCCTTGACCTCACCATGATCCACTGGCTGAGGAACTGGCTCTGTGGTAGGACCCAGAGGGTGGTGGTCAACAGGAGCCAATCGTCCTGGTGCACGGTCACCAGTGGGGTCCCTCAAGGCTCTGTCCTAGAACCTATACGGTTTAACATCTTCATCAGTGATGTGGACATTGGTGTAAAAAGTGGCCTGGCCAAGTTTGCTGATGACACCAAACTTTCGGGTAAAGCATCCACACCTAAGGATAGGAGGGTGATCCAGGCAGATCTTGACTGGCTCATGAAATGGGAGGATGAGAACCTGATGGTGTTCAACACTGTAAAATGCCAGGTTCTCCACCTTGGGAGGAAAAACCTGCAGCATGCTTATAGGCTCGGCAGTGCTACACTGGTTAGCACTACAGATGAAAGGGACTTGGGGTCATGACTGACCACAAGATGAACATGAACCTTCAATGTAATACTGAAGCTAGTAAAGTGAGCAAAATGCTGGCGTGCATCCATAGATGCTTCTCAAGCAAAGCCCGGGTCCTCATTCTCCCGTTGTACTCGGCCTTGGTGAGGTCGCAGCTGGAGTACTGCATCGAATTTTGGGCTTCTCAGTTCAAAAAGGATGTGGAGAAGCTTGAGAGGGTGCAGAGGAGAGTCACGCATATGATCAGAGGTCAGGAAAACAGACCTTACGCTGAGAGGCTGAGAGCTATGGGACTCTTCAGCCTAGAAAAGCGTAGGCACAGGGGTGATCTGGTGGTGATCAGGGGTGCTCACCAGGATCTGGGGGAATGTCTGTTGACCAGAGCACCCCAAGGGATGACAAGATCAAACGGTCACAAACTCTGCCGTGACCAGTTCAGACTGGACATATGAAAGAACTTCTTTACTGTCCGAGCCACCAAGGTTTAGAACAGACTGCCCGAATGTCTATGAAATCTATGAAATCTATAAAGTTAGATCAGGCTGGCCATTTTTTCACAGATCTAACCTTTGGGGAATGATTGTATAGTTTGGCAGTTAGATCAACCTAACAAGGGATCTAAGTCTAAGCTCCACACGTGGACAAATAAGGTAAATCAGGTGGCCATTTTTACCCTGATGTTACCTCCCAAATGACTACACACACCCTATTTCACTATCTAAACTCCTTGAATCTGTATATTTGCATTAGAAATTTCATAGAAACAAGTCTCCTGGAAGCAGAAAACAGAAGAGATTTGTTGTCTGTGATGGCCCATACTAATCTTTGGGCAGGGGGCTGGACTCGATGATCTTCCAAGGTCCCTTCCAGCCCTAATGTCTATGAAATCTATGATATTGGAACCAGACAGAACAGCACAAAAGTAGGGATAGAGTATTCACCGGCGGTTGAAATGCGTTCCCCATAGGTGTTGGGAGGGGGCGTCTCTGAAACACTGGAATTGAACAATGACGTATAGAACAAACTGCTAGGTTGTGCCAAAGAACAAATAGCAGCACACATTTGTTCCTCTACCAACCCATACCTGGCTCTGAATACAATCAGATGCTGTGTCTGAAACTCACTGCCCCTCAAGATCAAACTTTTTAAAGTCAAAGGACAAACTGGTGGATGCCTTCTGTTATCCAATAACTCTTACACCTTCACTTCTAGGATTATGGGTTTTGACAGGATCACTCTAAACAAAAGCTGTACATTCCCAACTGCGGCGAAACATTGGTGTGTAGGCGGGATATGGCAGGCTAGGGAAATAAATTAGTGAAGAGGACATCTGGGACACCCCGGTGACAATAGGTCAAGTGTACGTTGTATTGCAATAAGGGGAAAGCAATACAAGTAGCTTCCAAGGAAGTCCATGGGACATTTCCCTTTTCTAAGGAGTGGGAAGGATCAGGTCCAGGAACCTTTGAAGAATAAATTAGAGTAGCTCATATGCTAAGGGGTTGTTTTATCAGTTGGAATTCCTTAGACAACGAGGAACAACACTTCTGAACATGCATCTCTTCTGTTTTCCATGTGGCACCAAGCACATTGTTGGCACTCAAACAGGACTGTGCATATCCCATGATATGAATGAATGCTCCTGCCGTCTGCGATTATACAAAAATAAAGCAGGAACATAACGATCATGGAAATTACACTTGGCTTTGAGTATATATAACAAAATCATGCCCTAACCACTCACCCTGTCAGAATTAAACACTTCAAATATCTGCCACCTGCATAGCACAGAATACTGTGCTGACTAATCTTCTCTGCCATTGACCAAGACAGAAGAGATGAAGGACACACTATATATATACAAAATAACCACGGGAACTATCAGTCTGCCTAAGGTCCATATCTTATCCTATTATACCTTGATCTTTAAGAAGAGTCTCAAAAGTTGACAGGACATATGGATCAACTCCTGCTCACTTTACTCACCCAGATTGTATCTCTGACTATAAAATAAGACCAGCAGAATCTGTTCCTATATATATTTAAATATCCTAGCATAATGGGCAAATGAAAGCTATGGAGTTGTTCTGGTCCATTGGGCAAATATTATGCTCTTTATAGTGGAAATAAATGCCCAGCTATCTGTAAAACAGATAGAGCTGTTCCAGTCTATCAAATAATAATTTGTGTTTTTAAAAAACAATTTTAAATAGACTCACTCTGATCTATAGGGTTCATAACACTTTAAAGGGACCCTGAATACATATTTATCTGGTAACTGTAAGCAGCTCCAGTAGATAATATGCATTTTGAAAAACTGATTAAATATGTCATTGCTTTGTACATAAAAATAGATGAAGATAAAATACCACTTCCCAGGGGAATATTACATTTGAGCCATGCCCCTTGTCTCACAAGCTAAGATGTGTCAAGCTAGGTCAGTCCTTAGATAGGAGGCCTCCAAGGAAGACCTAGTTATTGCAGAAAACGGTGCTGATGATTCTAGTTTATGCACTGTCCTCTGAGTCAGCACTGAATTAATTTCCAAGCCTGATGTTAAAGGGTGCTGAGTTGTTGTCTTTCAATTATATATATATATATAGTCCTTCCCATTTTGACTCCTTAAAGTTGCTGCGGTATGTTTTTGTAAGAATAGGGTAGTTAAACCCAGTGTTCTGGAAAACTTCCAGCAGAAACGATTACATTTTTACCTAAATTCTTCCTGCAATTCAATCGGATATGGTATGCTTCTTCAGTTCCTATCCTGTTTTGAGGTGTCACTACACACTATTAAAAAGCTGTTGTGTTTGAACCTAATGGCAGCTACATTTCAGTGGTGGGTGAAGTATTCTTAATACCGCACTTACCTTCCTTACAAGAGTTTTTGGACACTGGTTGAAAGACCCTGGACAAGTGGAAGGTATTATTATTAATACTTTTTAATTGTCTACCTACATATTTATTGAATCGGTTGAGAGATTATTGCAATTAAAAAAAAAAAGTCTACTGCTGTGGTGGGAACACAGTAGGAATGAATGCCTCAAAGGCCAGTTATTTAGATGTCTAAGGTAAGATGGATTTACCCAGGTCCTGTCTCTAAGTTTAGTCTTTTTGGACAATAATACCCATTTTAGAGCACACCTTTTTTTCCCCCACAGTACTGTGACTTCAGGTCACGGTGTCAGTGCAGCTCTGATTTTCTTGTCTTTCAGGTTTTTTCATACCATTATTTAAACATAGGTTTTTGTATTTAATTTGACAATCTTTATGTAGTTGCTGGCATGGTAATTGAGTCTACTTGTCTTTTTCAGAACACCAGAAGATCTAACTAAGAATGTCTCAGTTATAGTCCAGGTTTCTATTTATTACCTACCACACTGAGAAAGACAAGGTGAGTTATCATTCAGTGCAGAAAACCCGAGAAGCATTTATATGCTTGAAATACTGTAAAACCATCCTGTACAGGGGCACAGTGTTTAAATAATTGTGTTACAGCCCAGTCAAATCCCTTTGTGACAGAAGTATTGAGCCCGAAAATTCGAGACAACTGAGAGCTGAGATTTAAAAAGCTTACCTCTCACCCTGTACCAAACCAGACCCTCAAAAATTACAAATACAATGACTTATGACGAATTGCTTTTCGGTCTTACTACTTACATCCTGTATGATAAATTCAGCATGAAGTGACAGTCACAGCAAGCATTCAAGGCTATAGCTAAAAAACCCTAATTTTACTGAACTTAGAAGTCGATGAACAAGAAAATATGAACTAACACCTAGGAATATCTCAAAACTGTAATCTCTGTAAATGCCACCACCATTGCTTATGGCTTGAATGATGCTAATATTTAAAATATTTCAGTAAGAAGCCAATTTCAGATGGGCAAATTGTAATTGCAAAGATAATATTTCAAGGATTTTCCTAGAAGAGGATGTTAGTGGATCAAGAAAGTAGTATCTGCCTGTTTCTGTTATCGCAGTAGCAGCTGGGGTGAGACCATCATACACATTATTTTGAGGGGAGGGGGAACTGCTTTCCAATAACCTTTTTTTTTTTTTTTTTGGCTGGGCTACTGATTGTCTAAATTAGGCATATGTAATTAACATAAAGTTAAAAGTACGCACTTTTCGGTGATGGATAAAATTAAGGTCACTAGTTACAGCCCTAATCCAGATGAATTGCCTAATCTATACTTTAGCCATTAAGAGTGTGTGTCGAATAGAAATGTCTTGCTAGTATTAGGGTTAATGTAGACCGACTGAGAAGCTAGAGATAAATCCTTCAGGCTTATTTGAATGTGGAAGTGCTTAACACTGACATTTTGAGAAAATGCCGTCCATTCCCCAGAACTAGATCGTCATCCTGTTTGTGGTTTCTTTATTTATTTATTTTTTTTGTTGGTATAAGAGGGAGACAAATGTACAGTCATTTTTTCCCCAGGTTTTCTTGCTAGTGCTTTTCACTAAAACCTCTTGGCAAGAAAATTGTGGGAATCACAAGCCTAATGAAATGATAGCAAAGATATAAGAGCATTTTGATTATTCAAAAAATGTTGACATTTACAGGCCAAGAGCCTGGCATGCAATTGCAAAGGTCATCAATGAGTAAACAGACATTAATGGTTAGCTGGATAACTGGTACATAAACAGGTCATATTAATAATTAACACAAGGGAAAACTGGCACTTGACAGCAAGCTCTTGAAAAGAGTTGATAGAAATAACTCTGACAAGGGCAAGGACCAATATGTAAAGGCATCTGAAATTAAACCTTGAGGAACCTAATGTTAAGACTTTATTTTCTCTCTCCCTCTTTCTCTTCTCACTAACACATTATTTTTTAATTCAGGTAACCCCAGTAAAGTTATTTGGATCACTGGTAAAATGTATTGCATGGATGTTTGTTCTGCAATTCATTCTCAGTCTGAGCCCCGCAATGCTGGCTGCTGACAACCCTGCAGAATATGAAATATTTAAAAAATTGATTTCACCCCCAAATATACATATTTTAAAAAACAGACCCCTCAGCTCCTTGTTGAAGATATATATTAAAATGTAGGAAAGTTTGGTCTTAACTTTCTATTGATACTCACTGGTACTGTCTATTGATACTTAGCAAAGTATTTTTAGCAAAATTACCAATGATAACGTTTTTACCAGCATCGTTTTAAAAACAGTAGCTTCAGCATTTATGGCTTAAAGTAAGGTTGTAAGAGTGAGATTTTTCTTTCATTCATGGTAATCTATTCTGGTTAACTGAAACCATTTTGTCCAGTCCTATTACTTAATTTTTTTCCCCAGATCTGTACTAAAATAGCACAAAGCTTAAGTGATGAATGGAATATTCATAAGAGACTGGAATTTATCTTAACCACAGTGATCAGCATTGCTATACTTTCATGACATCACATATACTCGATTCCAAATGTCTGTGCACAAAAAATGTGCATAAGGGTAAATGAAGTCACCTTCAAGTGTGATGCAGTCACAATAAAAAATTAATGTGCATTTTGAATGTTAAATACATTGTGCCCCTTGTGACATACCCATCTTGCAAATTAAAGTATTTAAGGTTGGCTATGTTATAATAGCATCTAGCATGAGCTAAAAGGTGAACTCAAAAAAATCAAAGAACAGAGCAAAGGGAAAGAGAGCATGCAATAAAAGGGGTCAGGTGCATGTTTAAACAGGCAGCCTAAGAAGGAAGGCGTGCGATGGCTGCATCAGTGAACTAGAGATGCTGCTATATTGAGATAGGTTTATTGCCAGTAATGATTAGAGGAGGAAAAACAGTTTTTCAATGAACATGGCGATATTGACATAGGACCTATTTGAGAAAGTGTCATTCCCTTGATGATTGTTTCATATGACCTTTTTTTTGTAACCAAAGACCTACATGTGTAATGCATAAAGAAATCTTACTCTGTTATATAGGGGGCTAATCCCAGGTTCAAGGTATCCATTCAGTATTAAAAAATAGTAATCATTAGAAATATTGAAAAGCAATGAATATAGTTTGTATGTAGCCATCTTTTAAAGCTGGATCAAGATGAGTAAATCTGATGGCAGAAATCATGTGCACACACAGACAGAGAGAGAGAGAGAGGGGGAGAGGGAGAGAGAGAGTGCGCAATTTTGTCTGATACACAGAGAAAGAAACTAAAAATCAGTATAATGTGTTTTCATACTATCTAGGCCACAAATATCATATGTGATCATCCAGGAATCATTTGTTTCTTCAGTGTCCCTGTTTTCCCATCTGAAAATATGGATAATACTTTACTGCATTTGCTCAAATATAAGATAAGGTTTTTAACCTCCAATCAGAATGAGGGAAAAACTCCTCCTCTTACCATCGTATGCAAGGAAACCTCATTAAATACATTATCTATTGCTAAACTTCTGCCAAAAGCAGCATGTGCTTAGGAATTCAAAACTACTATGAAGTTGATTAAAAGACAGCTACATTGAACATGGCTATAAAATAGATGGTCCATACTGAACAAACACATTGAAGGGAACCTACCACAAGGCTAGGGTAGTATATCCCATCTGAATAAAGTATATGGTAGTGCCCATTACACTCTGTCACCCTCAGCGCTGACTCTTTTACAAGTCATGGTGAGCCACTACGCTGAATACATTTTAACTTCCTCTTCACTCTCACAACTGATCTGAGCCTTTCTTTCCCATTTCCAATCATGCCTGTTTCTTCACCAGCCTTAAATGTCTGGCAAACATCACCAAATAAGATCCCAAGCAGTTCAACCAGAATCCCTCTGTTGCCCTGCCCCCTCTCACCTGTCATATATGATTAGAGTGGCCCAACCCTCCATGAGGTTGCCCTGCTTCTCATCTGCATATACATTTTTGGAGGATCCCAGGACTCATAACAAGGACATCAAATTCCAGTCATAAATGAGGGGCCTAATCAGCACACGAATCCTTTGAGGGCAGCATATCTGGAATACACACACATACTGAGCAGTGCTGAGCTATGGAGTTACCATAACTTGAAATTATTTTGTAAATCATGGCCCTTTTGGCTTTGAAATAATATCATGCATAGTTTATACTCTTTATAAGGAGGTACAATAGTGCTGCTTAAAATTATGTTTGTGGAGTACCCATGCTAACACTTGCATCAGTTTTTAAAAACATAAAATGAAATGTGTCAATTCATCCATCATTGTTTTCAAATGTGCTCCTCATTTCCATGTGCTCAGGGGCTCTGACAGTAGGGGCTTCAGGTTCAAGAACTTGGTAAGGTGGCAGAGGACAAATCTTACCTCCCCCCAAGATTTATTTTCCCTCCAGGAGCAGTGAGAGAAGGGCAAATTCAAGGCAAACCTCCAATAATTAGATTCTATACTTTGCAAACGATAACAAATTTTAAAATTTTCCATATGTAAAATCTAATTAATGGAGGGGGTCATCTGATATCGGGGTCATCTTATATTTGAGTAAATACAGTATATCATAGTGGTATTAGGAAGCTTAATTAATTCATGCTTGTTCTTCTGGATCTCTGGAGATAAAGTACATGTTTTTATTATTCTTATTTCTTAGTAGTGAGTTGGTTCTAAACAAAAAGAAGCCAGAACCAATTTCTTACATCTCTGAAATTTGGGAACAAAATGATCTGGATCCAAATCTGGATTTTTGCTTGGAAGGCTCTCTTCACATCTTATTTGTATGTTATATAGACATTTAAAAATGTGTTTGTAGTGGGGCAATAGGAGCCATGTGATGAGTCAATAACTGTCTTTAGTCCAAAGTACGTATTCTTCTACTGTAGAATACTAGGTCCAGATCCGTGTAAGGGTTTAGATGTACTTGAAGCAAAACCCTCCAAAACTGAGATGCTGAAAACACCAGCTCAGCTGCAACATTACCATGGAGGTTCCTTAATTCCATATGTGCTTGGTTATTAATTTAGTTTTCTTCAGGTACCTAGAATTCCACCTCTGCATATGCCCACAATTGCCCTACTCTTGGCTAAACTGCTTGGAACCTAGTATGCATTTAATGCTGTTCAACATCCAGAAATAAGATATTCCTTCATATAACTAAGCAGTGGCTACCTTACATTTTTTCAGCTTTGGGTACAAAGAGTGAGGACAGGGTGCATTATCACAGTGGTGCTGTCTAGCACAGTCAGACGCAGAGAAGAGATGTCCACAAAGGACACAGACTTCAAACATATCCCTGTCTTCAGTATGTCTTATTATTATCTGATCTTGGGCAGCTGATGATGAAAATGCTGACTTCAGGCAGCACATTTTGGATCCAATTCTGAGGCATCGACCTTTCCCCATGCAGGGGACATCTACATGTGCATTTTACTTACTGAGGAGTTGACTAATAACTCCGCAGTAAAGCATCACTGTATACAAGTGCGGTGTTACTACACTGGAGTAAACTAATTAATTCCACTGTAGGATAGTATTGCCCAAGACAAATACTGCAACACACATGTAGATGGTGACTGGGGCTGACTGGGATGTGAGGATGCCGCAATGTGAGGCCTGCCTGCTTGCTAGCCCCTCACTGTAGCACCCTTGTACCCCAGCCAGACCCTCCACAGAAAGTTGAGCCAGGGTGGAGCATCTCCAGGCTGGAAGGCTGACCCTCAGGACCCTGCCAGCCAGGGCTGTGCTGCCCCAGGTCAATGTGCTGCGGTCCCAGGCACACGTGGAAACATTGCACCCAAGAGCAATAAACTCCGGTGTGAACTGCACTGGAGTTTATTGTGTTGCATTAATTGCACATGTAGATGCACCCACACTGTTATGAACGCTGTGTGCCCCCGGAGGCTGGGCGGGGGGGCATGATGACTACCCGCAGATGCCACCAGCAGTGTCAGCAACAGCTAGTGGTGATCAAAGACTGCCTGCAGATGCCACCAGCAGTTTTGGCAGCGAGGGGGGATGGGGATGGTGAGCAGTGACTGCCTGCAGACACCACCAGCAGCGTCAGCAGCACTTTTCGCAAGGGGTGCACCACCAATCTCAGAGGGTGCACATGCACCCGCATGCATCCCCTACATGTCACCAATGCACGCTGTGCTTTAGTGTCTACATGTCTCATTCAGGGGTCTAGAATCCTCTTCAGGGGCTGGGCACCTCAAAATTCAGTACCTAAGTACTTTATTGGATCTAGCCCCAGGAAATATATTCACACTTTGGACATTTATCAGTGGAATAGAGAGATTTCTCATGAAAACATTTGGAATGTGTGTTTGGTAACAATGTGTATTGACTACTTTCTGTGACTCTGAAGATTCACTGTCCCAAAGGGTCAATAAATCTTAATATCCACCTCAGCAGAAGTCAATATCTGCTTGATGTTTTTATAAATAAAGCACAATGCTTTCTGTTTGTTCAGATCCCCTATTCAATATAATCATTGCTTTCTCAGGACATTTTTAACAGTTACATTTTAATGCATGACCTAAAGAAATAAAGGAAAGCTTTATTTCTTCACCTCTTCCTTTCCTGACAAAGCTCTGTATTCGTTTAACTACAGTTTTCCACGTTCATCAACCAATCCTTGTGATTTCTTAGAGCCGTTAATGCTATTTAAATAGAGAGAAATATTTTACTGTTTGATATACAAAGATCTCCTAGTCCAAAATATTTTAAGCTGTATAGCTTGGGACATCCTAGAAGGGAACTTCACAGAGAATGAAAGAGCGTGATAAAATACTGACTGATGTAAATAACAGTCTTGCATCCTAAGATGAAAAACAGCTCATGCCTTAGCCAATAAGGGACAGTCTTACTGTATTTGTGAAACAGGCCTCATGAAAGCGGCAAGGTTCTTCTGCACGGTCCTAGGAGGGGGCAAGGAGATGAAGAAAGAGTGAAGAAGGACATTTTTTATGGTAGTGAGCTTAGGTGTCTAGTGGCTTCCTCAGCTACAATATACAGGGTGACTTTGTGGCCAGGGATAGGAGGGGCAAGGACAGAAGACCTCTCTTTACACAGATCCCGTTGTCCCCATCTTGCAAAAGACAAATGCTAGAACCATGGACACTTGAATCGAGCCATCAGGCCCCGGGTAATTAACAGAGTACCACAGCTGTCCTCCAAAATGTTTCCGTTCTGTTGAAATAACTGAGCTCTGTATTTAAGACAGGATTGTCCCCTAAGGTACATCTGTTGAAGTCAGTAATGTTACTCCAGTGAGGATTGGGCCAAAAATAGTGGATCAGGCCTGAAGTGGTCAGAAACTATCCCACCATAAAAATCTGAAGCTGCCAACTCCTGACATCACAACTAGAAACTACGGCACAGCGTACAAATGTTTGGGAAGAAACTGCTCAAAATAATTCGGAAAAAAGAAACGAGCCAACTGATAATGATGTAAAGGCGTTAACATTGCTATGAACTTAAGAATAAAATGCAGTGGCATATAGTCATAGTCTTTAAAAGCTTTGCTCCACTCAAAATGGCTTTGTTATTAGTGATTTTTAGTGCATGAGATAGTGGTTTAGAATAAATCTTTAAGTAATTTAAAACAAGGACTCTTCAGTAAATAGTTGAAATTAAAGGAGGAGTTTGAGTCATCTGGTTTCCATTAGGATGATAAAATAGTTCACTTGAAACCTTTTACAAGATGCTTTGTTACTGGGAGGTGTCTGTGCATCTCACTCCATCACTAGCCATTTGACACAACATAAAAGGCTTCAAAAGCCATGCTAGGCCTCTTAATCAAAAACTAATTGTAATAGATATTGGGGAGTGTTAACACTGTGACCGCTAGGCTGTATCTGTGGTATATAAGCAGGAGTGAACATTAAACACAACCCTGAGCTGATAGGGCTTATCTGAATTTCAGAGTTAAGTGCTAAGTACTGTAGCCCAGTATCTCGGGGCTGTTGCTTTGTACCACTTTTGGAGTTAATTGCACTGTAGGACTTCATCTTCCTAATGAAATTTATAGCATTGTCAGAGGACTTGGAAGCCCATTGAAGATATTGTTGAAGTTTACAAGAGTTCAGCAAAAAACAGGAGAAAGAGAGAGGAAGAAGAAAAGAGGCAGAGGGAGAAAAATACCTCAGTCTATACTTCAGCACCTAATGCATTTGCTTTGCAGGGCAAAAAGACAGCTGATCCTTATTTGCTGCGGATGCTGTATCAGAAAGATTAGGGTACTGACAAATAAAATCCTTCTTTTGAACAATGACAATTCTAAAGTAGTCACACTAAGGTACATACCGGATTGTCTCCTTGCATTTGTGCGAGTATTGGTTGTGTGCTTATGAAGCCTGTTACATCATCCGATGAAGTGAACTTAGGTTCATAAAAGCTTGTGCTTTATCCGTCTGTCAGTCTGCCTATCTATCTTTTAGTTAGTCTCTTTAGGTCCGTATCTCCCCTGTCTATGAAAGTGCCCATTTTACTGAATTCAGTAGGATCAGTGTTGTAATTTAATTCATGCATTTTTCCAGGTAATATAGAACTAATATTTACACACTTCTCCGCTAATATATTATTTAATTAATTTATTATTACTATTTAGTATATTATTTGCTTACCTACATGAATTGGAATAGATGGGCACCTATTCATGAATGTTGAGGCTACTCCGCTTGATGAGCTTTAATTAAAATGCCCTGCCACCATTTTTCAGCATGGGGACGCTGATACAAGTGACATACCAGAGCGATTTTAGTTAAAACACCCCCATCACCATCTCCCAAAGCACGTGTATAAGTCCCCAATAGGATCTCATAATTACGATGATGATTGATGAGCATGGTATGAGGACTAGATGAGATGAGACTGGTTTAGTCTTGTCTAAAAGAGATACGAGCAATTTACTCCAGCTTTGAATCTGGGCATCATGTAAAATATCTTGCTCAACATAGTGAAGTATTTAAAAGACAACTGCTGTTATTTTTCAGGAGTTCATTATAACCTGTACACTACTAACATCTCTAGACAGCTGTGTTCCTTTTTACTCCGATTTCAAACAACATAATTAAAACTGGATTCAATGAAATCTAGACACTTCTACCATTTATGCTGGAATGCCGGCTCTATCCAAAATAAGCTAGTCTGTAAATACCAGATTAGTATCTGTAAAGGAAAAGCTCTTATTCTATAAATGAACATTCAAAAGAAAATCTCAACCTTTCTTGCTAAAGAATAAGCTTTATTTGTAAAACCTGTAATTATCTAAAATGTTCTGAGAAGCTGGTGAGAGCTGCAAATGTGAAAACAAAATGTATGGAAACATTTTTTGGAGATTTAAATGGAGGCAAATAAGGCTGGTGCTTTTTTTCCCCCCTATTAGTTTACTATATAAATGAGAAGACATTAGAGTTTGAGATTTAATTAAAATAATTGACCGAATTGCATTTTGTAGTAGTTGTCATTAGCAGCCTTGACTCCTCTGTCAAAAGGATGTGCAGAAGATTATTTCTAAGGGATATTTATTATTAATATTAACCTCTTCAATAAGTGCCATCCACATTAAAATTCATTTTAAGCACTTTACGGAAGACTGCAAATACAAACTTATGGTTAGAAAACAAGCCTTCTAATCACATGATCTTGGTTCACACACAGTTAAACCAGAAGTAGAACAAGGAAGGGGAGGGTGAGGGAATATAATGAAAGAGATACTGGGTATATTGTCATGAAAATGTGCTTAAAGGGTACTTGATTTTCAAAGAAATCCAGGCTGCACTGCCTGGAACACTGATGACACTGCTGTTTAAAACATTTTTATATACTCTTGCATCATATAACTCGAGAAGTTGGATTCGTCAACCAGCACATGTTCATTTCTGTTTGATCCCTTGTATTGAATATTGCTGCAAGTGTATAATTAAGGTGGGCTAGGCTTCAGGAAGAAAATGTAGTTCACAGGTGTTCTTACCTGTGCTACTTCTACCCACAACAAACAATTCATGCCTGGTATTTGATACCCCAAATTGTATCAGTCAGGCACCTGTCTTGGATAGGGGGAGCAAACACCTTTTAATTACATTTAGGGAGCATGCATGGCAGGCTGTGTAGAGTTACATCATTCTCTGTTATAACAGCTTAGAGGATGCAGCTTTTTTCTGTTCACCACTACCCCTTTTTCTGACTGTGAAAACACAAAGCCGGGAGCTGAGAGAGGAGTAGAAATGAAGGAGAGAGAATATGACGAGGAAAATAAAACTAAGAATTTGTCGTCCGCTCTTTACAAGTCTCCGTTTGCTGAAGATCAAGATAGAGTTGGAGTATCCTCTATTAGAAAGAAAAGCAAATTACTGAGATTCCCACAGTGGTGAGTTTCAAGAAGTTAGTGGCAAGACCTCTATTCTCTGCCTCCTTGTTCCAGTCCTCCAGTTTTTTGAGTCTTTCTTCTATTTGCAACCAAATCATATGCACTGCTGGAACACAACATGGATTGAAAAAAAAATGTGGGGAGTAAGGACAAACAACATACTTTTTAGCTGCTTTTTTACTTTTTATGGAGCATCAGATCTTCTGATCAAACTCAATGGTTCTCAGCCTTTTTAGAGTTGAGGTATCCCTCCGTAACTTTTATGGATTGAATAGCACCCCATCTCAAAAGCAAATTTATATATTTCTCCGTGCTTCCCACCTCCTTGCAGAGGGGCCAGGAGAGCAGCCACATAGAAAAAGCCTGCACTTGCCTTTATCTGCTTATCTTCTCCCATTTCCTACCACATCTTTCAAAGGATCTCCCAGCACTCCTGGGTGCCCTGACACCCTGGTTGAGAATCACTGATATATCTGTAGCTAGTAGTGATGTATGTTAGCTGATGTCATATATCTTGACTTCAAAAAAGCCTTCAGTCTGGTATCCCATTAATCACCTCTTGGCAAAACTGGCCAACTTCAGCCTCAGGTCCACCATGATCCGCTGGCTGGGGAATTGGCTCCGTGGTCAGACCCAGAGGGTGGGGGTTGACGGAAGTCAATTGTCATGGTGCCCCGTGAGCAGTGGGATCCCCCAAGGCTGTGTCCTTGGACCCATATTGTTCAACATCTTCATTAATGAAGTGGACATTGGAGTCAGAAGCCGACTGGCCAAGTTCTCTGATGACACCAAACTTTGGGGTAGAGCATCCACACCTGAGGACAGGAGGGCAATTCAAGCTGACTTTGACAGGTTCAGGAAATGGGTGGAGAAGAACCTCATGGTGTTTAACACCAAAAAATGCAAAGTTCTCCACCTTGGGAGGAAAAACCTGCAGCATGCTTATAGACTCGGCAGTGCTATGCTGGCTAGCACCAAGGATGAAAGGGACTTGGGGGGTCATGATTGACCACAAGATGAACATGAGCCTCCAATGCGATGCTGCGGCTAGTAAAGTGAGCAAAACGCTGGCTTGCATCCATAGATGCTTCTCAAGCAAATCCCGGGTCATCATTCTCCCATTGTACCTGGCCTTGGTGAGGCCGCAGCTGGAGCACTGAATCCAGTTTTGGGCTTCACAATTCAAAAAGGATGTGGAGAAGCTTGAGAGAGTCCAGAGGAGAGCCACGCGCATGATCAGAGGTCAGGAAAACAGACCTTACGATGAGAGGCTGAGAGACATGGGACTCTTTAGCCTGGAAAAGCGCAGGCTCGGGCCGATCTGATGGCCATCTATAAGTTTATCGGGGTATCCAGGGGAGTGATTATTCACCAGAGCGCCCCAAGGGATGATGAGGTCGAAAGTTATAAACTTGGCAAGACCATTTCAGGCTGGACATAAGGAAGAATTTCTTTACTGTCCGAGCCCCCAAGGTCTGGAACAGCCTGCCATCGGGGGTGGTTCAAGCACCTACACTGAACATCTTCAAGAGAAATTTGGATGCTCATCTTGCTGGGATCCTATGACCCAGCTGAGTTCCTGCCCTTTGGGCAGGGGGCTGGACTCGATGATCTTCCGAGGTCCCTTCCAGCCCTAATGTCTATGAAATCTATGAAATGCCCTGACTTTGACCTTGAAGCAGTATATGAAGGCCCTGACTTGTCTTGTATGCCCTAACTTGACTTGAATGAAGCAGTGCAAAGCAGTTTTGCTGCCTCTGTATTGTGACACAATCCCATAGCTGTAACAGGCGCGTTTTACTAACTTAATATCATCATTCTTTGATCTCACTTTGATGTCACGCTTACCCAAACCCGTGATTGTAGAGATGTCAGAAATACCAAAGCTTGTTTTTGAAGCCATATATAAACACACACAAATTCAGTTTCTCTTTTCATATTAAAAATTACAAAGGACACAATTCCTAGGTTAAAAGTCAAGTGAGTAGGCCTCATCCTTATAACAAATTACTTGTAGTTACTCCCTTTTTAAGTATCCCTTTACTCTTTTTAGGTGCCATCCCTGTAGACAGTAACTACTTTTGGTCCAAAATAGGCCAAGTGGCACGGTGGTACAGAGGGTAGTACACTGTAGGGCAGGGGTAGGACTCAGGTGAGGCTCTGCTGTGTCCTCAGGGTAGAGTCCTGAATGTATCACTTCACCTTTCTGCCTCAGTTTCTCCTTCTGTAGACTATGGACTGTGATACTTAACCTCAGAAAAGCTTGTCAAATAAATTAGTTAACACACATATATTGTGCTTTGTACTTGTAAAATGTGATATAATTGCTAAGCATTGTTGACAACCAGTAGGGCTGGATTTGAACTGATGACCTGGAAGTAAAAAGCATTCCTGAATACATTCCTGAGAAGACAAGCCGCTTCCATTACTGAATAATGTAAAAATCCTTGAGGGAGCCCACTGATTACACTACTGAGATTTGTATGAACCAACTAGGGTAAATAATTAGACTATATTTTTAATTAATATAGCAGTGCCTGCTAGCACAATATAGTTAAGTTTGTGCCACTGTTGGAGCTGAAAGAAAGAAAATTGCCCTATTCCTGGTGAAATCACTATCGTGAACTTTAAACAAAAAAGCATTCTCCTCTCGGCTGACAAGAATTAGGGTTTTACTTTAGTCAAAAACTTTGTCACTCCATCAAGAGCCCCATGTTCATCTTTTCTTGCAAACCTGACTTTCCTGGCAAAAGTGTCCCTGGTGAAAAAAGAAATGAGACCCGCATACATTATATATGTGACACAGATCACAAAAGGAAGGCTAAAAATACAGCTCAATTATTTGAAGTGTATAATTTTTCCAGTTTGACCTTGTTATTACTTGCAAACAGCTCTGCATCACAGGGATACAGCCCCCTCCTCCCCCCGTGCAAATATGGTGTAAAAAGGTATGTGCTGGAATCCCCCAAGGCCGCTTTGTGAATACTGCTGCTCTTAGTGGGCATATACAGCTGTGCCCCTTACCCCCAAGGAGATGTAGCCAGTGGATTCAAATGTCCGTGGCTCAACCAGCCGTGCAGAAGTGCTCACTATCCTCCCTGGTTCCAGGGAGACTATTTAGCTAGGTTCATGATGACAGCAAAAGGATTTGCTCCCCACCATTCAAAAGAGTCGATGTGTGGCCTAATAAAACAGCTCCAAACAGATCCTTCCAGGAGCGCCCCATAGAAAGGGGGGGTAATTAATCCTTTGGGCATCTACACAAATGACCATCTTTTTTAAACAGGCCCGGGTCATGTTTCAAACACGGTGTTTTGTATTAAACACAGTGCATTGGAGGGGACACACCTGTGCCTTCCGGACTGAAAGGGCCGTGTACCATTAGCCTTTCTACAACAGACAGGGCATTCTGTAGCCCTGAATCCATTACAGGAGTACAAGCTTAGCATCCTGATTCTAAGGTGAAGGCTCAGTGTACTCCACTTCTCTGGGGATAAGCATGAGTGAAAGAGAAAGGGATGTGGAAGGTGTGCTTGCCAGCCGAAAGATGTAATGGTGTGTCCTTTAAAGCCGCCATTCTGCTGTAAGCTGAGAACCCCAGCGGTGCCGGGAATGGAGTTAAGTGCACAAGCTGTTTGACTGTGTGGCAGGCAGCCAAAATGACGCTGTTCTACTTTATTCCAGGCCCATTGCCTTGGTATCTAAGCATCTTACAGAATTCTGAAAGCGAGATTGAAAGGAGCACTGTCTCTCTCGGTCCTTCCCAGAGGAAATTCAACAACAGTGACAAGGACGCTGGGGCTCTGGTGCAGACTGACAACATACAAGGAGCTCCAGCCAAATAAAGTTGGGATGGGGAACCGCTAACTCAGCTGTTCCCAGGGACTGGTGTCCTCGCGCCGGAAAGAAAGCAGAAGTGATTTCAGGTGCTCCAAATGCAGGATGCCAAATTGAAATAAAGGGGGTTGGTTTTCAGAGGGTGGATGCGCCTCCTGAGAGCCAGGCCACGTTATGGTGTCACAGACTTGAGCGCCTGTGAGCATTAGTCATTTTGGAAGGTTAAGGCCAGATTGTCTGTTTAATGGGATGAGTTCACATGAGTGTCAAACACGTATGAAAAACCAGGGCTATTTCTTCTGAGCAGTCTTTATTTTTTAATCCTCCAATGAAAGTGTCACATTGACTTGGGGCATTTATACTCAAATTTCATGTGTTTTGGCCAGCCCTGGGGCACAGGCAATTCCTTCTCTAGTGCCTCCTCTCTTTGTCACCTATAGAAAAAATGAAGAGGGGACATGACACACAGCAGAAGTCATATTTAACATTAATCTTTCCAGTGACCTCTCATTACTTTGCCAATAAGATGATCTTCCTCCTACCACACTTCGATATATTTGACATCTGTCATAAAACTCAGGTCACACATATCTGTCTTCTGGTAAAATGAGTCATCCTACGGAGACCCATACTCTACTGTTAGGGTCTTGCCAGAAATAATTATTGACATATTGTCAACACATCCAGCCTACCGTATTAATAGGAGTCATAAATTACTAGCCTTTTTTTCTCCTCTATTGCTAGCAAAGAAATGAAGTGGCATACTTACAGCAGGAAAAGGAGAATAAGTATATGACAATGAAGTGGTAGATCAGTAGATCACATGCACAAAGTGACTGTTCTCTGAAAGATAATAAATATTAATTTTTTTTGCAGGCTGATATTTAAGTGGGTGACGACCACCTCCAGAAATCATTCACAACTAGAACATACTTCCCACTCCCTTGAAGGCCCCTTTTCCCTGCCTTATTGTTATACAGATTATTCTCCATCACTAAGGTGAAAAAACCCCACCCAATTACTGTAGCTGGCTTTCACAAAGGATTGTTAATGTTATGTTTATGACTAGTTTTGGTTAAATGATTCTTGCCGTAATACTATTGAGTCTGGGGCGGGGGGGATGATTTTGGCCTACCGTGGGTAGATACACAGACTGGTATAAGGGACATCTAACTTTGTGCTTCATCGTTGCAGAAAAAAATCAGAAAATTCTCACCTGCAAAGTATTACATGGTTGTCTTAGATCCATTTTAGGATGCTTATCAGTTTGGTTTCTGCTTGTCTTGCAAAGTTCAGGACTGGCCACTGTTAGGGGTAATTGAATAGACCAGTGGTAGGATCTAAAAGAGAAATCTTGTCTTCCTGTCTTGTTCTTCAGGTGTGTAATGCAAGAGGTAGCTAGATTGAACAGCCTTCAGGAACATAATGCTACTAAAGAAATAGCAGCAGGGATATCATCAGGAGTGAACATTGGTGTACATTCTCCCCTGCTTTGATCAAAATGATATTGCTTATGTGGACACCACTTCTACCTCTTGCCAGCTGAAGTTGGGACAGGATTCTCTGGCTCTATTTGTACAAGGTTTTCTTAGCAGTATGTAGAAGGAGGGTATGTCGAGATCAAGCCCTGCACTTAGTAGCTCCTCAGAGGCTTGCACTTCCACTTTTATGAGCAAAGATCCTTGACACGATCGGTTCACTAGAAGTTAATGCCAGTGAGAATGAAGTCATTATGGAAGGATGCTCCTTTTGCACAGGCAGTCACTGAGTGATTATCATACTGTAAAACATGAAGTACTTCTTGCAAGAAGACGTTGGAATGTGGATTTTCTAGCGGGAGGAGAGCTGGAGAGATGTTATGCCATTGGATTTTGTCCACAGGCAGCAGATGTGCTGTGGAAAAATATTCCACTTTTTTTAACAGGATCCAGCATGAAGCTAGATGCCCACTGTTCATGAGAACAAGTAGCTCTTTAAATATGGCACTGAATAAAGCTCCCATCTTGGAAAACTCTTACTCGATTCATTTGAAATATATGCCTTTTGAATCCAATGCAACTGCTTACCTACAGAAGGTTTGCACACTGGCAAAAGGTTTTGCAAGCCCTACGGTGACAGAAATTCTTTTCAAAGCACATAGATTTTGCATTTCCAGGGCCAGCATTGGCACCTGCATATATACAAGAGTGCTGAGTTTGCTCACACCATAGCAACAAGTCAGTGTGTTGCATCATCCTTTTCTCCCTTGGGTGTTCATATAAATGATTTGTATAAAAAAAAAGAGAAAGGAGTTTAATGGTTAAAACAAGGACTTGGAATCAGATACAGCAGGTCATCTCCTTGACCTGAACTCTCCCCCTCTGTATCAACCCCATACATGAAAATGAGCTTTAATGGGACAATGTCTTTTTATAGGGACTCTCTGGGTGGCATAAACTTGGAATCATGGGGCTGACTACCCCATCCCACATTGGCCAGAGGTGCTCAGGGACTGTGGCATACAGATATACACACCAGAGTGCTGAGCACTCTACCAAGGCCATTTCAATTGGTGCAAATTAAAGCAGTCCAAAGCTGCTCAGTCAGGGACCAAGTTGGTATTAACAAGAATAAGGATGCAGAAAAAGCAACCGATGACCTTCTGCATGGATGCAATGCCCAGAAAAGCTAGAGATCCTTTGTCACTGGTTCTTCCTTACTACTGAAGTAACTTGCTAGACTAGCAGAGAGAAGGGAGGGCCCTACAGAGGCGACGAGAATGTTTGGCCCTATAACTTTTTTTTTTTACTTGCATGGTCGTTGGTGGATTCCAAAGACAAAAGGTTGTTTCTTTAGAAGAAAAGATTTAAAAAGTCATTCCTGGCAATGCAGAACATGCAGAAGGAGAAAGCATTATCACCAAGAGCAGAGAAATCCTGTTCTGCTCCCTTCCCCCATCCCTCTCTCAGCTATGTGCTTGAGAAGTCTCTGCTCGCTTCATCTTCAAATATTTAAACACATTGAGGACCACACACCTACACGGGGTGTTTTTTTGCAGTTTTCTAAGCCTAAATCCAGTGTGCGTGCATATGTGTGCCTGTGGGTGGGAATGACTGGATAATGTTACCATGATGGCTGATGATAATATTTCTACCAATTGTTAAGCTTCCTAAGTCTCCACTTTGTGAATGCTTCAGCATATCATTTTCTGAAAAACTTAGTCTTCCCTGCCTAAAGAAAGGTGAGAGTCGATAATGTGTTCATGTGAGATTATCTCAGAGTCTCTGATTCTCTATAGAAAAGTCTCCCTATACAAATGCACTTTTAAAATGGTTCAGGGGTCATGAGATTCACTATATTCTTGTGTCAGTGCCTCTATAAAATAGTTACTGAGATGACAGTTAAAGTTGTCTTTAAAACAGAAGTGCAGCAGGTCTTACAAAAGTGTGTGGTATATACAGACCTGGTTAAAAATGATCATTTGTTTGCAACGATTCCACTTTTATTCAAAATAGGCAGCGTTTAGTAGATGCGGGAGGGTCAAATGAGTAGTTTCTTTTTCTGATGAAATTGTGTGGTAGCAAGGGCTAAAGTGAGAATAATCTGTATGCCTTTATTGAATCAAATGTGTCTGATTCTCTGTTGCATTGAAAAAAATCACTAAACTTCTTTACTTTCATCTTACTTCATGGGTGAAGCTGGAGGTCTGGGACAAGGTAAAGCTGAAAGAGAGAGGGTTGGAAATCAAAATAACAGAAATGAGCTCTGTCTTTATTTCTGAAAGTGGAGAGGTCCATCTTATCTTGTTTGTGAAAGAGTTCCCTAGTCTAGACACAGCTTCTTTGAAAGCGCCATCTCCCATGGTCACATGCCTGCCCATATTGGCTAACACTTGCATTGTTCCCGTGGAACCTAGCTGTCACGAGAGGTCATGAGAGATGTTTACATCGCAGCTCTTTCTGGAGGTGGAAGTTCATTCATATTATGCTCAGAGACTTTTTGATCAGTGGTCAGTACAAATCCACCCACATTTTATATAGTGTATGTATTACAATATCTAATATTACAGATAGATAGATAGATACACATACATACGTACATATACATGTACATACACACAGCAAAACTGTGTTAACCGGCACTTTATTAGCCGGAAGACTCTATTAACCGGCATCCGAGGGACGCGGCAAAAGTGAAACTGAAAGTACCACTTCTGGGTTTCGCCGCCACCATGAGCAGAGGTCTTGTCACTTCTTTGGCCCACGGCCCAGGGCAAAGCGGCTTGTGCGGGGCCCCCCTCCCTGTCCCCTGGCACACTGATGCTGGGGAATGCACCACACAGGGTACATTTGATTAACTGGAATATTTGATTAACTGGCATCCCCAATTCCCAGGGGATGCTGGATAAGAGAGCTTTTACTATATGTATATATGTGTGTGTGTCTGTCTGTATGTATATGTATATATATGTATGTATGTGCATGTATGCATATTATGTGTGTGTGTATGTGTATATATGTGTGTGTATATATATGTATACACACACACACATCTATATATATATATATACCCATACACACACACAGATATACACACACGTGCATATGCATACAAACACACACATATATATGCATACATACACATACATACATATATATACATATACAGACAGATGCACACACACACACCTGAGGAATTAAGATGTACAAAATATTTCCAAAGTCTTAAACCGTTTGGAACCAAGAGAGTCTACGTCTCATGAAAAACTCTGGTAGTTTGTAGCAGTTGGTAGCTTGGTTGTTTGTGTTTGTTTGTTTGTTTTTAATATTAGTTAAAGGAAGAACAACCAAAGATGCTCATTATGGGGAGCAGAGAGACTTGAAAGAACTGGGTTTTGATACTTGCCATATTGCACTTTACTTTTTCCTCAGCACAGGATGCCAGCTTGTTTCTTCAAATTAAGACAATATGCTTATAGTGATGAACCTTATTGGCCATCTATCTTCCTTTTGTAATCTGGCTCTCATCAAGCTGAAATGAAGCCATTTCTTCTGACTGTGGCTGATTAAACACAGAGTAAACCTAGATCTCTGAGGAGGCTCTAATGATTCTCTACAGACCTAATGTCAGCCCGGCACCTGCAGCATTCAGCTTCCCCATTTCCATCATAAAATGAAGCATCTGTTACAGAGAAGTGCTATCTTTTTATCATCGATAGTATCTTTCTGTTTGAATTCACCTACCCCATTTGGTATAAATTACAGCCATTTCATATGTAATGAATGGTCACACAGGATGCACTCTAGTTATTGGAGGTTAAAAGGGCACAACATCTGTTTACTAAACCTTTATTTCACTTGGTGAAAGTTAAGTTTCTGCAGTCTGTGTAAAAACCCTCTCCCTTACAACAAATGGAGGTAAAATGCTATTGCAGATGAATACTCATGCATAATGATATTGTTTATCTAAACATGGTGTGGGGAGGGGGTTCATTTTTGCATAAATGTTGGACAATTTCTGGGGAAATTTTAGAAGAGGCAGAAAATGGAAACAGAGAGACATTTGTGTCTTAGTAATTTAATAAAATAAAAGCCTGAAACGTAAAAACAGGTTAATCCTAGGCACTAAAAATAGGTGCCAACCCAGGGCTGGATGCTAACACCTCTGGTGCTTTCTATGGCTTCCCATGGGATTTGGAGCAGGCCAATAGAGTAGTTGCAGAGATGAGAGATGGCCATGCCATCCACTCCCTACTCTTCTCAATGCAGAAAGTGGAACCAGCGCTTTTCCAAGAATTTCCACATTACCTGCTAGTGTTATAAAGAGTGTCATGTCTGGAGCAGTTCAGAAAAAGGAACACTTCAAAACAGCTTAGATACATAAGAAAAGCTTTCTTTATTGTCTGTCTTATAGTACCTGGAAAATGTTTAGAAGAGACTAAATTTGTATATAGGAATACCAACAAATTTCCTCCACTGGCCTCTAGATACAGGAATGTCTGAGATGAAAGAACCTACTACATGGCATCTTCAACAGTCCCACGCATTTGTCAGTTTTACACTATTCTTATTATTTTCATTAGAGGCCTAACCAAACTCAGAGCCACTCTTGTTCAGTGCTGTATGTGTGGATAATAAGAAGCAACTGGTACCACCAAGAGCTGACATTTAAACAGACAAGGCAGAAAAAGAGGAGAAAACTAGGATGTTTCCCTGCATTTTACAGAATGAGGGGCTGTGGCACAGAATAGTTAAATAAGTTGGCCAAGGTCACACACAGTCTGTGATACAGTCAGGGACTGGACTCAAATCTCCCGAGTCTACAGTAGTTTTAATGCAAAACTGTCCTTCCTTCCTACCATCAATGCACAGGTGAGTGTACTGCCAAAAAAAAGTCAAGCAAATATACTTAAACAAAGAAAGAAATATCAATTGATTGATCTTATGATAGCTCTTGTTGGATAACCATGGCATCTACTCCTGTTAAGAAAGAATGTGGAAAATACAGCTCATCACCTAATTAGTACTTAACTAGATAAGGCAGATATTTCACCACATCTCACACATCACCAACTGGATTAATAGAAGTCATATCTTTAACAAAAGGTCAAGAACAAATATACTGTGACTTGTTGATTAAAGGTCTATGCAGGCATATTTAGCTAATAACATAGAGCCTTAACATACAAAAGATTAAACAGTTTGTTTCTCCCGTTTCAATGTCTGAATGAGGTATGACTGGATATTCATTTCATGTTCAGTTTGCTAAGGTCAATAAGCAGCTCCTAACAACTGAAGAAACAAGTGCAGCAGCCCAGGTGTATGCCCGAAGCAGCTGCTCAGTGCCCAGAGCTGCACCCGCTCCTGCCATGCTAACTGTGGCAATGAGCTGGAGCTGCAGAAGAAGCACCATACCTAGACTCTTGACAGCCCTGGGTGAGCTGTTAGCCTTGGGCCCCCCTTCGCCAGAAATAATGATAAGAATAATTTTAAAATTAGCATTTCGGGCCCCGTCTTTGTCTGGCCCCCAGGCAGCCGCCTGGTCCGCCCATGCCTGTGTCCGGCCCTGTACGAAGCAGCAGTTCTTGAGCCCCTGTCACTCCCCTCCCCCAGTTACACAATTGCAACCAAAAAAAATGTCTTTACAGTGAGTCATTTTTCACAGGGTTCAAAATGGAACCATTAGCCTATTATTTTCATGATTTTTTTTAAATAACAGTTCTGATTTTTGAATTTTCTTTTTTTCCTTCCCTTTTTGCTATCAGTTGCAATGAAAAATGAATGCTATCCAGACTTTTACTTTCTCTGGAAAAAAGTTACAGAGTGGCTGAAAGAAAATTGAAATTCTAGCTCAGATGTTCTGGAGAGTTACCGTTTCGTTTAGTCTTTTCTTGCCCTTCTCCCTTCACCCACCTCATGACTTTTCCAAAGTTTGTGATTAGAAAAGTTAAGGTAGGAAAAATGAGAAAAGAAAAAAGATAAAGCTGTATACATGACTTATTCTTTGGTACCTAGTGGAAAAAAAGGAAAATAGGGGAAAGATGGGGTAAAACAAGGGAGGCATTTCAAATAGTTTGGTTTTGATAAGAAATGGACGATTTGAAAATCAAAAACTTAAACATAAATATTTTTGATGAAGAAAAAGGTCATTTTTCATCAAAAAGTTATAGAGTAAATGTTTCTAAGCGTAGAGAAAAGCAAATTTCCTATCCACCTTTTGACAAAATATGCTTGGTGCTCAATGATCCCTGGACAAATGCTCCAACACCTACCTCATCACACCACAAGAAAGTATTTTTCCAAGGAAAAAAACCACATTGCTATCTTCAAAAGCTGCATAGAGAGGCCCTCTACAATCATCTGATTGCTTTTATCAATAGACTTGGTCCTATATCAGCTGGCCAGGAGCAAACAGAAGACATCAGGACGCAATAAGCAAATTAAGAGGGCCAGCTGCTTCTTCCATGGGCCAATTCTGGTTGAAACAAAAGGGGAAAAAGTGGAGCCACTCTATTTTAGCCCTTTTACGGGCCCAACTTTGACTACCTATTATAGCTGAATCAGTGAAAGATTGTTTTATGTAAAACCCAGGTGCTTGCCTTGAATGGGTTATCAAGTGACTGACTGCTGTAAAATTAAAGGTAATTTGCACCGTGTGACACTGCTGTTCAGCAAATGTGTGATAAACCTCAAATCAAACTCGACATAGAACAGATCAAACAAATGTAAATATAAATGAAAGAAAATAAAGTACATCTCCCCATAGATCCCCTCCAACATAATATATGAGCATGAGCTTAATCCTAACTATGGCTAGGTTCAGAAATAATACTTTTACTAGTATAAGTGATAGGAATCCGGTTTATGCCCATAACAGAGCAGAAGTTCGGCACACCAAACCAGTCTACACTCACAACAGAAGAGAAGTTCAGCACATAGAGACTAGTTTAAAAATGGCAAAGCCCAAACCCGATCTAAGATTTGCCCCCTCCCCCCGACCAAGGGCGAACGTGTGTTCTGTTTGCTACCCATCTAAACTACGACACTTAAAGGAAGACACGTAACTTAAATTGATTCTGCCTTGGGCTTTTTGAATGTCTGTACCTAGCCTATGTGACTTAAAGTCAATAGAACTAGTCATAGGCTCATAATTAAGTATGCAGTAAGTGCTTTTCTGGATCAGGATCCTACTGCATCATTTTAATTTGCTTTTTCCCCAGTCTGTTTTTCTCAGGCTCTGTTTTAAAAAATGATATCACTGTCACATCAATATTTGATTCAATCTTGAGGCAGAAATGCTATAATTCATGGTTTGGCATTGGTGTCTCCATTCCTTGATTCAAATCATCCAGACCTTTTCAAAGTTAATCAAAATCATTTTGTAGTTGGGCCTGGAAAAACCAAATGAAATGAAATATCAGAAGCGGGTCCCAATCTACATCATTGTGCCATAGCGAATATCAATATCTTAAATATGTGAAAAATGTTGTGATCACCACAGATGAGAGAACCTCAAGACAAAATTGATCTTTCATGGTAATATCAGCTCACTATATCAGCTGGACAATACATCAACAAGGCCATTGATTTTCACCACTTTAAAGGCCTTCACACTGATTATTACACAGCGAACAAAAGTTTTCCTGTCTAAGAACGCTCGCAGCCTGAGAAGGTTGATTACATGTACGTTACTGCCGAGAATGGAAGAGACAAGCAGTAAGTTATGAAAAGTGTAAGCATCGGAGAATAAAAGCATTCACTTTGCCTGAGTTATACAGTTTATCTTGTCAGACTGGATCATGGCTCTGGTCTTTTGCAACTCAAATAGCAAGACATAGATCAAGATGAGATAAAGACAACTGAGAATCCAAGATCAGGCTATAAAGAATCAGCAGTTGAAATGGAAGCTGACTCTGGTAAAAGACACTGCGAAACAATCCAAAAATATTATAGAAACAAAGGCTAAACCAGGTAGCAATGACAAGTAAGCATACTAAAGTCACTGCATCAAAAAGACAGGACCAGCTGGTATATTTTTTTTTAGGTTTTGGTACAATTTGCCTTGTGCAAAATGTCCAGCACAATGACGGGACATCGTTTAAGTTCATTTAAACACTAGTTTGTTAGCTCATGTGGAATGTGATCAGTCCTTATATGTTAGCCCTCTACACAGGACACTCCTTTTATTACTTTTGTTTTGAGCTTCGTTCAAAACTCAAAGAATAGTGCTTGGGGCTGGGGGGAAGTATCGGGAGAGTTCTGTTTCGCATAGTCTTTGTTCTTACCTACTTCTAAATTATTTCTGAATTATACTCCTTTACATAGTTTGTAGTTAAAATTAATTTTGTATTTGGATAAGCATATCAGAGCTAAAATATAAAGCATTTTATATTTGGATAAGCATGTCTGAGGGAAAAAGAAAGGCAGAACATAATAAGCAGAACTGCTAGTAATAATAGAGAAGAATCTAGCTGGACTAGTAGTAGAGTTAGTAGTGCAGTTGCTTAGAAAAAATATCCATTTTTATTTTAAAAACAGTACATTTGATTTGAAAACCACTGAGAGACAAATAAATGTGGATGCCATTGTGCCATTTCTTCCAAGCTGAACCAGAATTTTTTTTTTAAAAAAAGAGAGAAAGAAAGAACAAAAAGATCACTGTGACCTTAACCAGATTAATTCATTTACTATGTTGAAGGATATTTCCATAAAATAAAGATGCATGTATATTGTATTAAAGGGTAAGGCTGTGACAGAAGACAAAAAAGCAGTACAAAACATACAGATACTATTCAAAAAAGATAGTGTGGGTGGTAATATCCATTAAATGTTAAGATTTCAGGCAGCACAATAGCATTTATATTTATAAAGATATTCCCCTTGCTGAAAGAACAACTGATTGAACATTGTTGAATGAACTGAATGAGCTACAAGGCCAAAACATTCAAAAGTGGCCATTAGGCTGGGCTGTTCCAATTGTCTGATGCCCATATTGACATGCTGGTGGTGATGAACTCAACTCAATGGGAAATAGACCATTAAATTCTTTGGGACCCATAATATTCCCCAGATGTCTCAAAGTGAGCACCCAAAGACCCCCCTCAAATCAGTGCTCACTTTTGAAAAATGAGCTGCAAATACGCCTGCTGGACCAGGCAAGTATACAGATTTGTCAAATGTCCATGTTTTTATCCTTTTAAGGTTAAAGATGACCACGTCAGCAGAATGCTGTGCCAAAATAATAGTCTGACTTGGCTCACCTTGCCACCATTAGAAGCGTTAGCATTGATTTCAACAGCAGTAGGGTTGGTCCTAAGAGAGACCAGCAGAGCTTAATGTCTCAGTGCCTTCAACCTTATGGCAGAATTCACCTCCTGGCAAAAATGTTATCTTTATCGTTTTGTCATCTCTTTGCACAAGTGTAAATGATGAAGAGGCAAGAGGGAAGCTTATCTAATGGTTAGGACACCAGCCTAGAAACTGGGAGACCTGGTGCTAATCTTTCCTATGGCAGATGGCCAGTGTGCCTTTGGGCCAGTGGCTGGCTTAGCTGCTTTCTGCCACAGCTCCTGATCTGGAGAATGGTGGTATTAGCCTCTTCCTATCTCCCAGGGGTGTTGTAAAGAGTAACTACTATCAAGTGCTTAGATACTGCAGTAATGCCTATGATGGATTGAGGGATAGAAGTGTCAGGTGTTTATGGTTAAAAAATTTTAAAGCCTAAAAATAATCATAAAAACCGTATTATAATACATAGATGAACCTAAATGAAATAGCACAATGATTAGAACATTATTGAAATATATTAAGTCCCATGCAAAGTCATTCTCATGCAAAACCTTATTTGGGCAAATTTCCCATTGATTTCTTAGGAAGCTTGCAGATACAGTACACATTAATAGACAATGATGGTATGATTATCCCATGGCATCCACCAACTGTCTGGTATTCGGATATGCTTTACTACCCCCCAATTTTCCCAGAAAATCATGCCTATATATGAGGGTATGCATTGTTTAGACATCAAAAAGCCTCATACTAAAATGCTGTGGAATAACTGCCAACCCCCTTGCATTTGCTTCACAGCTATACATGTATTTTATGCCTTTAATTCTACACATAAGTCAATTTGCTAATTGATGTTTGTTAAAATTAATATTTTTGCCAGTCAGAATTAGTCACACATGAAGCATCACAAGCTTTTAGTAGGTTATCTTAATTAAAGTTTTATCAGTGCTCTAATGGAAGAATGATTATCAATTTTGATCACACAGTTTTTCTTTCTGATAACAGTAGCATTATATCATTCTACATATCCCTGAACAATAAACCAAATTTCATTTTAATTTCAAATGCCTCCTGGTTTTCTTTACAATGGATTTATTGCATCCTGTGCTCTCAATGGATACAATATTTATACTTAACAACACAGAAAGGTGTGTAATTGTGTAAACAGACCGAACAAGCTAACTGGAAGAAAGCATAATCTGCCTTTTTGTTTCCACGCATGCCAAATATTCTTCGGGGACTTAATACCATTTCCACACAAATTCGGTTTCATCAGAATTTTTCTGGTCTTTTGCCATTTTTGTAAATGTCCATTTTTCCCTGGAAATTAACAAAAGGTTCAGGAATTTCTCCAAAATAGTAGGTCAAATAGCCTTGCTTTCATTTGTGTAACTCTGAAGAACAACCTGACATTAGTGGAATTAATCTGGATTAATTCAGAGACAGATGAGATCTGTATCTGGTCAGCAAGTAACATTTTGTTCCAGGTCCCAGAATTTCTTGCAACGGTTTCTTGAAATACTATTTCAGTGAAGAATTTAAGCCAGGTGGTAGTGAAGTTGTAGGATAAACAGATGGGTATTCGTTTTATTTCTACCTTTACAAATAAGTTTGCCACTCTTTTTTAAATCACTATATAAATATGTTGTAGATTTAAATGATTCCAAAGATGTCAGCCCTAGGTCTGATCTCAGCCATACCAGTGTTCAGCAACCAGGCCTTCTTTATCCAAATTAAGTCAGGTGAATTGCACTGATATAAATATCACCCGAACTCAGAATCTGACCTGTTGACTTGAATGAAGTTGTTTTCAACTCATGTAATTTCCCTGACCTACAGAGCTGCTCCTGACTCTGCTCCCCCAAGGAAGAGAGAGGAGAATGAGATTTCCCAATAACAGTGAATGGCTGTGGGGCCTGATCCTCTTCACACATGCACGCAGAAAATATCACGTGGGGTTCAAGCTGACACAGAATAGAATAAGACAGAAGGAAAAGATCAGGGTCTTAATATTTTAATTAAGAATGATGGTCACAAAGCAAAGCACCAAGTCTTTTGTCTTAATGCTCCTATATGCAAAGGGCAGAAGTGAATTGCAGCAATGGGACTGCACCAGCATCAAGGAAACTGCACTGGTCAGGGGTGCCGCATAGTCTGCCCTGTGTACGTCTCTTTCTTGAGTGTTGACTTAGGAAAACACAGAACATCACATATTCTTTAAAGCAGTCTAGTAACATGTGAAGAAGCTGGAATAGGACCAGTCTTTTTATGACAGAGCACAGGATGCTGACTAATAATTTAGTTGCACTTTATGATTTCAAAGGCCTCTCCTTTGCTCCTACTTTCCAAAAGAGGTCTTCTTTATTCCTGGAGAACAGTGATCAGTGTTTCTGAATATGGCAAGCAGGGTTATTTTTGATTTAAAAAAAAAAAAAGCCCTACGAAACTCCTGGATTTCTGGAGTCAAAAGCAATGCTAGGGAGCACTTTATTTGGAATTTAAAGAAGGTACAAAGTCTGCACAACTGTTTACTGTAGCAATTTAATGGTGAGAGCTAAAGCAGAGTTTGTTACCATAATTACCTTTACCTTTATCTCTTTTCAAAAGAGATATTTTATTTAAACTAGAAAAGCACTTTCTACCTCCTTAATGTTTCAACTGAAGACAAATCGGCAAGAAATGGAAGGCTTATCATTCCATTTTCCATTCCTGAATTAGCTTCAAACTGTCCATATATCATTCTTCACTATAAAATGCTAGGTTTGGCACTGACCCTTGCTAAACATAAGTCTATGCCTAATTTTAAGCAGGTGAGTAGTCCCATCCATTTGGGTCCCATCCATTTGGCCTAATCTTAACCAGGTAAGTAGTCCCATCCATTTGTATACCTGAGCTCCAGTGCTTTGCTGCAACATGGTTAGTACCTTGTAGGACTAGACCCATCAAGTCAAGAAAATGATGGGCAAAGTATAATTGCACTGAGTTGCTTCAAGCCTCAGGGCTGTATATCACAGGTCAAACAGTTTCCTGTCTCTAGGACAATAAAAGGAATCTGGATGCATCTTGAGCACCAAAGTGTTCCAGGGCACTGACCATTAAATGCAGCGGCATCTAGGACTTTAAACATCTAAATGTCTCTGACCTCTTTCATGTCCAGAGTGTTTACTTATACGTTATCACCTGAAATGCCTACCTGGAGGACAGTGCAAGGCAGAAATAGTGCATCATATTTACATTGCAAACAAGATGAACTGATATCTCTCCCTTGGGATTTAAGCCTATAAATTCTAGGGGAGTTTACATTTTCAACCTTTTATGCTTATACTACCCATGCTTACCCCACCAGCCCTCATTACATGGTCAAGTTAGAGTCTAAGAGGAACCTAACCTTTTTCCCCCCGGCCGATTTTTCATTCCTTTCACCACTTTTCTGAAATATAGTGCTTCTCTAGAGGATTGGCTTCAGTTTATAAATAGGCAGTATATAATGACATGACATTCTGAGCATAGTTGCTGCATAGCTGAACTAGTCACATAAGAGAGATTGTCACTAAAGAGCAGAGTAGTTCATCTGCTATCCTGGGAAAAGGTGGGAGAGTAAATACATATTAATTGCACTTGGACAGCAAGTTGATTTTGTTGAGATTATTCTCCCCTGTTTGCCGACTCAGAAGTTAATGTAGTCCTCTCTCCTTTCAATGCCAACCTTCCCTAATATTATTCATACAACTTAACTCCAGCTTTGGGCTTCTCCTCATCTTCCCTTCTGCTTTGCCTCATGCCTCTCAAAAGGCATTTCTCTAAACGGCACATCAGAAACTAAAAATCTAAGTTGCTATCTTACTTCCAAACCAAGATGTTGTCAGCATTAAACCAACACAATGCATTACAATATAATCCATTTAGAGGGGACGTTATCATGCAAATAACTCAAGAAGCCTCACAATAAAATAAAAGGGGAAAAGGAACAAACCTCGGCCATTGGGAACTCCTAGAAAGGAAACCTTGAAATTTACTTTTAAAAAACACTAATGGACCTTTTTCCCAGTGAGGCATGAAGAGGACGGGGGGTGGGGGGTGCAGGGGATTCCTATTAGCATTCGATGGGACTTAACTGTGCAAATCCATGGCAAATCACTGGGAGAATAGACTTCTAAAAGGAAGAGCTTCCTTGAGATCTTGAAGAAAGGAGATTCAGAATGGCAGGAGTGTATCAAGAAAAGGCTTGAATGTCAGTAGATCAGCTTGTTGGCTTAGAACTAAAGGAGCCTGAGGTCTTAATGATCTGGCTGGAGTGTATAAGGCAAATCTCAAAAATACACAGATGCAGAAATACTATGCAATAGTAAGAGTCAAGCCAGTCTTGGCTGATGTTTTCTTGTGACTCAATACCAAAAATGGTTGTTTTAAATGAGGCTCAATGTTCAGGTTAGAAAGGGAGCATATAAGCAACTTCCCCTTGCAGCATTCACATTTGGGGGCACTTCCTGCAGTTACAAATGGGTATTTAGCGTGGCTGGGTCAGTATTTTGCCTCCTCAGAACTACAGCATGATGTTCCCATGAGTAGCTAGAGGAGGGCGAGGATCAAATTAACTCAGTGTCATAGCAATTAAGTTTGGTGCCCAGGGCAAAGCCCGCCGCAGCAGCCTGCCTTTGGCCTGTGCACAGATCCAGGGGCCACACGTCTCCCCCACCCCCCATGCTTGCCCTGGAGTGCAGGCAGCAGTGGAAGCTGCCCTCCCCTGTCCCTGCGCCCCCACAAACGAGCCGCTCATGGCTTTGTCCTGCACCCCACCCTGGCTGGGCAGCATCTGTTGGGCAAAATCACGGGTACTTCCCAGCCTTGGGACTTGTTGAGCTGAGTGTTTCTCTTCCTCCGCTTTCATTTTGAACTTTGAACATGTTCGTTATATTCGCTTCCGTGCCCAGGATGGTTGCCCCATTTTCCCCCACCTTGCTACAGCGCTGAGCGAACTCACAAAGGGTCCCCCTTTCTGAAGTGTTTTTTTGCAGAAAGATGTGGTTTTTTTCTCCCTGCTTCATGTTAGTCCTGCCATTTCGACTGATACAGTCAGAGGATGAAGCAGGGAAAAAAAGAAAAGTCCACTTTTCTCCACTTGCACACAAAGGAGGGGGAGCAGCAAGTCAGTGGTTGTTATTCGCCTGACTGTGGTCAAACTGTTTGACCTGTGACATACAGCCCTGAGGCTTGAAGCAACTCAGTGCAATTATACTTTGCCCATCATTTTCTTGACTTGATGGGCCTAGTCCTACAAGGTACTAACCATGTTCCAGGCAAGTCACTGAAAGCTCAGTAGACCTGTCCTCCATGCTTTATACCAGCTTTCCATTGACTTTTGTATCAAGTATGTGGGTGTGGTCCTTACCTTAATGGCACCCAGTAACCTGGGCCCATCGTCCACGGTGAAAATCCGTGGTCTCCTAATGGTCTTTTGAAAAATATTAAGTGAGCCCAAAGGTGCCCCTAAAGAGTTTTGGCCTTGACCCAGAATCATGGGAGCAAATTGCTCATGACCATCCATCCTGGGGGTCATCAGTCCAGAGCAGAGCACTGGCCTTCAAGCAGTGGCGCACAGCAGAGGCAGTGAGGAAGCGCGTGGCCAAGAAAACGAGGACCTCTTGCGTCCAGTCCTCATCACTCTCCTGCCCCTGCTGCAGCAGATTGTTCAGGGCAACGATCAGGCTCATAAGTCAACTACGTACCCACGCGACCTACCCCCGACTCCTCTCCTCTCTTGTTCTTCTCTCATCTTTCTCCTTTTTCTCTCTTTCCCCCTTTCTCTTTTCTCCCTCCTTTCTTCTTTCCCGCTTCCTTTCTGTCTTCTCCCCTCCACTGGATGTGGCCATCTTCACTCGCGAAGGACGAACAATGAACAAAGTCAGACTAGAATTTTAAAAACTCACCTGAAATTGGGATATTAGTTGCCTGGTGCCTTTCACTTGAAGCTAGAAAAGCCAGGTTGTTTGCAGTGTTAAAAGGAGGGGAGGGGGAAGTATTTTTGGCCAAAAATGTTATTCTTTCTACATCTCTCATACAGCTAGACATGTGTGGCAGCCATGTTTTCTAAGAGTCCTTGCTTGTGGACGATAGCTAATTTTACAAGAGACAGGGGAACGTGTATCAACTGCCTTTCTGAGATCAGAATCAGGTCTTCCTCGATAAGCTAAGCTTTAGCTTGGAGAGAATTTTTATGGCTGAGTTATAAAAGCCCTGGAAACAAGGGAGTTTATGATAGAAGTACTGACAGCCCCTTAACTATAGCAGTATACGCAGTTACCGCTACAAGAAAGACATTATGTTGGAGGGCAGTAAAGTAAAACCTGCCCATAGGGCACTCTGAAATGTTAACTGCTAGTGCATATACTTAGATTTTTAGCACAGGTGTATGCATCGAATAAGCCTGGCATCGAGAACCCTCCTCCTCTTCAAAAAAAAAAATGTTAGTTGGGTTTTTTTGTTTGTATTTGTCTGTGGCACTGGAAACATTTCTATAGTTGTGAACAACTACATTTGATTAAAATCTGTCAGATTTATCTTCTTAGCAGGAGGGAAGAAATATGTGCTTTCCCCAGAAAGGAAATCAATGTGTCTTTATGATAGATGCAGAGTGAGAAACTGGGATGGTGTCACTTTAAATGGTGCAGCAGGAAGGATGGGTAAGTCCACCAGATATTACCATTAGCTGCTGACATAATTGTTGGGAAGCTAAGCCCCAGTTTAAATCATATAGTCTGTGTTTATAGGATTGTTTTACAGTCACTGACCTAAATTGTTATTACTCAGATTTTCTCAGTGGCAACATCTTGAGTGTATAGCCTGTGAATTGCAATCTCTTTGTGTTTCTTAATGAACATACCTCCGTGAAACTTCAGAAATGTTGCCAACACTATTTAAAAGGGGGTTTTTCAATTATATATTTAATATTATAGTAATGGGGGCTTCTTAAAGTCAGCACAATAGAAGTAAATATTTTTCTCAAACAAATGTGGAGAGACCCATTTAAAATTAGTCTGATTGATTCATTGATCAAAATGGTTATTTAAGTTCATTTGCCATTTTTGTACATAATTTTAAAGCCTTCCAAAATAACAGAAGAGAAAAAATGAGAATGGTCTTGCATTGCTGATTTTAATCAAATGGACAAGCTTGTCATCACCATCCATGTGGATTACATTATTGTCGAAAATTGTATTAGAAGCAATGTATAGTCAAATCCAGTGTAAATTCAGTCCAAATCCCGAAAAGCTTACTATCTAAAGATAAGAGATAGAAAGTATTACCGCCCCAGTGAGGAACTAAGGCACAAAGGGATAAAGCGACTTCCCCAAATTCAAGTAAGGGATTTGAAGATGACAAATTAAAACACATACAAGCCTGAAACCAGGTAACTGGCATAAGCACCAGGCCAACTTTACCTCTGACCAAAAAGATGCTAGTCCTTACATAAAATCATAGCTATTAAATGCTCAGTAATTGGTATTACCCTTAAAAGGCAAATAGATCCAGGCTGGCACAATGGACTTTATTGTAATTATCTAATACAATATAGAATATCTGCTGTCAGGTTTTGCAGGTGACACCATGACTGGCAAGGTAGCAGACAAAGATGACAGATCATCACTAATCTGGGTTACTTGGGCATGACTGGGATGTATTCTAATACAGCTGGGAATGAAGACTATATGCTCCTGTTAGAGACTATGACCCAGGATTCAGGGGACATCACAGCGTAATGATGCTGGCAAAAAGGCTAATACCATATGTGGATATGTAAGAAGAACAAGTAGGGCAGTGAACTTGCCTCTGGTTCACAGCATTCGAGAGATCACTGCTAGCATATGTGCCAGTGCTGGAGCCTATACTTAATGAAATGCCAGCATTTGGAAGAGTTCAGAGGAAACCACAAAAAGCAATCTAGAGGCTGGAAAACAAAGTGTGACGTGAGGAACAATGTTTATTCAGTTATTGAATAAAAGGTTGAGAGGGTTTGATCATTCTATAGAGGTACTGACACATGGAAATGATGTTTGATAGTAAGGAACTTTTTGACCCTGCTGACAAGGATGTAACAAGAGTCAACAGCTAAAAATTGGAGTTAGGAAAAAAAAAATCAACCTTTGAAATAGGATGTTATTTCCTAAGAGCAAGTGATTACACATCAGAGTGTTTGACCAGGGGAGGCGGTGCACTTCCCATTGCCTGGAATCTTGTAGGGGAGATTGGAGATCTGCCTGACAGATATGATGTGTTTCGCCTTTTGAGAGAAGTTAGTCAGCCTGTATGAATGAGAGTTGAGCAAAATCACTGGTACTTTCCAGCCTTGGAACTTGTTGATCTGAGTGTTTCTCTTCCCCTCCTTTCATTTCAAACTTTGAACATGTTTGTTATAGTTTCAGTCATATTCAAACATGAATGAGCAACTCAGGCTTCAGCAGCTCCGCTGGTTAACTAGGAATCTAAGTAACCTTCTGTCATAATTTGAGTTTTGCACCCCCTGGGGGGAGTGGATGCATATGGGTGGGTGCAGCAGAGGGGGGGTGTTATCTCCACTTTCCTCTGAAGCATCAGAAATTGGCCAGAGCTGCATATGGGATACTGAACAGGGAGTCGAGACTTTTAGGTGATGTTGAGGTTTCATGGAAGGACCTTGCTTGTCTCACATTGACCATCAGATCTGACATCAAGAAAGACAGAACAGATTGACATGGCCTTGCATGGGGACAGGGGAAGTTCCTTTTTCTGCAGGTTTGGGAATGATTTATCTGCTAGGGTCCTCCAGGCATCTTTTCACCTAATCCAGGCTTGTCCAATATACGGCCCTCGGGCTGCTATGCAGCCCTCCAAGCTGTTTTCTGAGGCCCGCGGTGCTGTGATAGGAAATGAAAGTAAACACTGTACTTTCGTTTCAGGGGGGTGATATGATACCGCTTCCTGTGAGGTCTTTGAATATGGCTCGCCGGCCCACTGGGTGATAAAAAGTTCATGATCCGGCCCCACTTTCAAAAGGTTGGACCCCCCTGCCCTAATCTATTGACTGTGACTACCACCTTCAGGGGTGTTTGCCACTGGTAGTACCCATAGTCTTTCTTTTTCAAAGTGTAGTTCTTCTGGAAGTCTGAAATGTTTTGTGTAATTAAAGTCCTCAGGTTGTTACAAGGGATTTTGTGCGAAACACAAAAACAGTAGGGCTGTGCAAAACAGCATCGTTCTACTTCAGCTTCCGCTTCGACATTTCGACAGAACAATGTTTCGTTTCGAGTTTTGTTTTGCTTCGAAATCACTGTTTCACTTTGTTTCATTAAAACTCTTTCACTGTTTCAATGTTGTTTCACTGTTTTGCCCACAGGGTATAATGGGGAATCATAAAATGCAGCAGGCAGGCAGATCAGGGGCTTGTCTGCACCCCCGGGAGGGCTGCAGGAGCTCTGCCAGAGTCCTCCCGGGTGTGCACATCCATGATCTGCCTGCCAGATGACAGATTGATGCTGGCACCAGGAAAAATCGGTGCTGCCGCTGGCCCCAGGCAGTAGCATGCGGCTCCTGTCATCCTGCACACAGATCAGGGGCATGCACCCCCAGGAGGACACAGCCTCTGGCAGGCTGACAGGAGCCACATGCTGCTGCCTGGGGCCAGCGGCAGCACTGATCTTCCTGGCACTGGGTGTGGGCTGTGCCCAGCTCCAGTTTGTTATCTGGCAGGCAGATCCAGGGCACACACCCCAGGAGGACTCCAGCACGGCGCCCACAGCCCTCTTGGGGGTGCGGGTGAGCCCCCCGATCTGCCTGCCGGATAAGAGGAGCCAGGTGCTGCCAGCAGGGACCGATACTGAAGCCAGTAAGCCTGGCTTCGAAACTCAAAACATTTTGAAACTTTCATAACATTTTGAGTTCCCTTGTTTCATTCCAAAGCTGTTTTGAATGCTTCTGTTTCATTTTGATTTCACTGTTTTGAGCTTGAAACGCATCAAAATGAAACACCGAGTGAAATTTCGCACAGCCCTAAAGAACAGCTTGTGATATGGAAGAGGTCAGGCTAGCTGGTTGAATAGTCCCTTGTGGCCTTGGTTTCTAGGAATCAGTGATCACCTGGCAAAAGCAGGATCATGGTACTCCTCAGGTGGACCACCAACCTGGCAATGAGACTATGGCTAGCCTTTCCACTTGTGACTGGTCTCATTCAAACACCTGTTTCAAGATGGGTGTAAATTCAGACACAGCCATTGCTCCTACACAAGGCAAGGTAACTCTAATTTGCCTAAATTACAACACAGATAGTTATTGCCCAATGAAATCCCATCTGAGATATGCACATAGCCATCCATGAGAAGGACAAAGTTCAGAAGTCAGGATGAGTAAGTGCATACATGCAAGGAGCCAGGTCCTCAGTGGTATGTATGCTCCATCACCTTTCTTAGACAAGTGCTAATTTACATGATCTGAGAATCTGTCTGAAGAAGAACCATTTTGAACCACATCCCGAAATGCATAAGGAGCTGATGGACTAACCTCTGGAGCCCAGAAGAGTATATTTTATAGATTAAACAATATAAAGGTAAATAAAGCAGAAGACCTGCAGATCACAACCCTTTTTAGATGGCAATATGAAAAGTACAATCCCACTGGAAGTATGTTAAAGGGCTGTAGCCGGGAGAAACACTAATAAATAAATAAATAAATAAAGCAATGAAATGGTTCAATATCTTTCTGGGAACTTGAAAAATCTTGCCTGTCTACATTTGCAGGAGAAGCCTGAATTACCTGCCTATCCCTTTAAACATTTCTCAGATACAAATCAAACACAGATGGCCCATTATCTTTATGACCTCACTGTCAATTGCTCTAGATGGTGCATGCATTAATTATTGAAATATTTTCATAGTATACAACTTTTTAGTGTGCACATTGTCACAGATAATTTCAACTTTCTGATTAGGAGGTATAAACAATTTTATTTATGAGAATTAATCTCTTGAATATCATAAAAGCCACAAAACACAGTATTTTTTATCAGTCCAGCCTAAAAAAAAAATCCAAACCTGGCCTCAGTCCTGAAAGTCAACATTATGTTAACATTCCCTGCAATACATAAACGATGCCAAAGCCTATTACAATTGTAGTAAATTTTGATTACTGGAGTTGTTTGTTATTTATGTCTAGAAGATAAAGATAATATTGGGAATAGCCCTCTTCTTTTCCATGTATAAATTACATCCATAAAATATTGTGTTTTGCAAACAGTGCGGGGGGGATTGGGACAAATACTTGATTGAGGCTTTCAAGCTGTTTTATTTGTTTTGAGTAAATGAAGCCTCTGAAAAGTAGAAAGGTTTGGAGATTTTTTTAAACTCCCATTTATTTCTTTTAGCAAAAACCGAGCAGCATAAAGTGAATTAGCAAAAGCCAATCAAGTGGCAAAATCTAGATTGCCAGTAGTTGTTAGTAGGGAGGAAGGAACCCTTCTGAGGACAAGATTATGAAGGCATCTCAAGTGCCTGGCTGCCTTTGGAAGTTAAGTCAATGCAAGTTGAGAGGTTTTTCTTCCTTTTCTTCTTTTTAGAAAATCCAGTCAAGGAATAACCACACTACAGCCAGAGGAAGAGTGTACTAGGTCTTCAGATGCCTCAAGCCTGGATATACCAAAACTAGGACTCCCCTTACCCTTCGGAAATGGCCAGTGTTGTGCTCACTGCAAAACAAGAGACGATCAGAACAACATGGCTCCAAACTATGCTTATCCTTCCCTTCTCCCTCAACTCTACAATGTGATCTAAAGAGCTGAAGAAAAACCAGCCTAGGCCCAGAAAACATTTTTTCTTGATTCCTAGATTATATGCAAAGAGCAATTCAAATAGCTGGGTGGCAATGACCAACAGCATGTTCTAGTTCTGGCTAGTTAATGATTCACCATTGCCTTAATACCCACACTGACCACAGGAGCCCTGCTCCTGAGAATTCAGTTTCCATCCTCCAGCTAAAAGTGAAATAGAGCCCCAAGCATAATTTCTTATGTAGATGAGACAATTAAAGATCATGCCATTTGGCCTCCTGTGTAACACAGGCCAGAAAATGTCACCCAAAGATTCCTGTACCTCTAAAACAGTAATTTATGGCTGAGCCAAAAAAAAAAAAGAGTGCCCCTAAAAAACCTATAATCTGGTATTCAGAGTACTCAGATACAGGATTTGAGGTTTCAAACAATTTCAGGCAGAAAAAAGGAATTAAACCCTGGTCTTTTCACCTAATGGGGATGAGGTGACGAGTGCCTAGGGCTAGGGACAGACATTCAAAAAGCCTGAGCCTGAATTGATTCAATCTTTGTAGGTTCATCTAACCTGGGTAGGCTAAATCAGTGCGTAACTGTACAGACATCCCAGACATGCAGGCACATGCCTGCAGTGGTCCAGGCTAGAAGCCGGGGGCATTAGAACAGCCCTCCCTTCCTTTCCACAGGTTTGAGCTGAGCGGGGTGTGGCCAAGCCTGGGCAGGATTAGGGAGAGGTTCCCCCCTCCTTGATAACACAGCATTTTTCAGCTCTGTCATCAGTATTTATCACCCCATCAGAAAACAAACAGCGTCTCTTGTTAGTTCAAGCTCTTGTTAAACAAGAAGGAACAGAGAGACATTACCAGCTGAGCTGTTGATGAGCTCCAAAAAGCCCTAAACTGATGCTGCTGTCTGCCACAGCATGGACTGTAGCCAGTGTGTGGTCTGCTAGCTAATGCTGAGGTGTCTGCATAAGGCACAGAAGACAGGAGATCCCTGCTTAACAAAGCCTGAGGAGAAGAGGAGGAGAGCAGGAGGAAGCCAGGCAGATGCTGCTGTTCCTGCAAGTCTCTGCCAGAGCTGCATCCAGGGAGCAGAGGGGGAGCCCCACACAGCTCAGAGAGCACGCCAGGATGCGAGACTTTAAGAAGACCTTTGACACTGTCTCTTACCCCATCCTCATCAATAAATTAAGTGACTGTGGTATTGATGCCTGCACAGTTGGATGGGTAAAAAAATTGGCTGCTGGGGCACACCCAGAGAGTAGCAGTGGATGGGTCGTACTCGACCTGGCGGGATGTGAGTAGTGGAGTACCCCAGGGCTCGGTCCTTGGGCCCGCACTGTTCAACGTCTTCATCAGCGACTTGGACGAAGGGGTGGAAAGCACGCCATCCAAGTTTGCTGACGACACTAAGATGTGGGGCAAGGTGGACACACTTGAAGGGAGAGAGAGGCTGCAAATAGATTTAGACAGACTACAGAAGTGGGCAGATGAGAATAGGATGGGGTTCAATGTAGACAAATGCAGGGTGCTACACCTTGGGAGAAGGAATCCACAGCACACAGACAGGCTGGGGAGTTCCCTCTTGAAAGCACAGAGACAGAAAGGGATCTTGGAGTCATTACTGACTCCAAGATGAACATGAGCTGCCAATGCCAGACCGCAGCCAGCCAGGCCAGCCATACCTTATCAGGCATCCAAAGGTGCATCTCAAGTCAGTCCAGAGAGGTGATGCTCCCCCTCTATGCGACTTTGGTCAGGCCGCAGCTGGAGTACTGCATCCAGTACTGGGCGCCGCACTTCAAAAGGGATGTGACCAGCCTGGAGAGGGGCCACCTGCTTGGTGAGAGGGCAGCAGGACAGGCCCTACGAGGAGAGACTGAGGGACCTGAACCTGTTCAGTGTCAGCAAGAGGCTGCCTACAAACTCATCAGGGGAGATCAACAGCAAATAGGTAGAGCCCTTTTCTCCCCAGCACCACCTGGGGTGATGAGGAGCAATGGTAATCAGCTGATGGAGAATAGGTTTAGTTAGAGATCAGAAGGCAATATTTTACAGTTAGGGTGGCCAAAATCTTGAACCAACTTCCCAGGGAAGTGGTCCTCGCCCCTACCTTGGGCAAATCCAAGAGGAGGTTGGATGGTCATCTGCCTGGGGTCTTGTGAACCCAGCATTCATTCCTGCCTGTGGCAGGGGGTCAGGCTAGGTGATCTGTTCAGGTCCCTCCTGACCCTAGCTACTATGAAACTATGATGCTGGGGGAATCCGACTCAACTTAAACCAGCTAGGGATTTGGGACAAACATTGCATAAACCAGTTTGGCCCAAATCAGTTAAGTCTGATGCTACATTCGGCCAGATTTATCTCAAACCAGTTTCAGCCATTTTCAAACTGGTTTGTATGCACTGAACATCTGTTCTGTTACAGGTTTAAACCAGTTTCTGATCACTTAAACCAGTTTGTGTGTAATGTCTGTCCCTACCTTAGCTATTCAACATTGTCAATTCAGGTCTCCCACACTATGGTGTATGGTCAGGATTATTGACACTGAGGCACTTCTGGGCATAACAAAAAACAGAACTGTAGGTTCCCTAGCTGCTTAGATGCTTCCCTCTTTTAGATGCCTCTAGGGTTAAGCAGTACCTGTTTTAAAGGTCTACATCTTAGACTCTGACACCTAAATCCTATTTAGAAAGAGTTTGTGGACGTAGCCCTACATCCCTTGAAATCCTTTGATTTATAGGCTGATGGAAGTAGACCACTGGGTGGTAGCTATTGGTGGCAAATGGAGTTTTATGAATGAAGATGCTTGTGTAATAGGATCCACCAAATATTTTTAAAAGACTGGATTAAATATTTAGATTGCAGTCACAAAGTAGTGAAGTGCACCTACAAAAATAGCTCCAATAAAAACTGAACTGTAGAGCTCATATAATGGAAGTCACCTGGGGAAAAGCCAGTTCTGAATGGAAGAAGAGGAAGTGTTATTAGACACTCATTGGCAGGGTCAGGGACTATTTCAGGTCAGCAGGTGCCAGTCAGCCCCAAGACCTCCCCTTGGCTTCATAGTGAACCCAGCCTCTTCACTTCCTCAACAGAAGAAATGTATTTCAAGACAGCCCAGCCTAACACTTTCTAGCCCATGACTCTAAAGACTTTAAAAAACTTAATGCTTTTCTAGAAAGAAGAAGAGAGTCTAAGCTCAACACTTAAGTGAAAAATATCTCCAGGACTTTCTCTGTTGGAGGGAGGATTTCCCCCAGAAGTATCAGCAGCTCAGCCCTTGGTCCCCACTGACTAAGACCTTCCAGCAGCCTTGAAAAATAGAAATGAAGTTATTCTTTGTGCTTATACCTTTTCCCTGTAGGAGAGATGGTAAAGGAAGACAACATTACTTGGGGAAATGAACATAGATAACCTAATACATCCCATCTTGTTCCAAGTGGGGGGGGAAAAAAAGTTCTGCCCTTTGTATAGCACCCTTACCAGAAAATCCTTACTATGATTTGATGTTGTCCAAGAAGGAGGATTAAGAGAAAGGAAAAGACAAAGACATACTCATAGAAATAAGTAGTCTAAGGGATAAGTAAGCTCACAACTAACACATTTGCACTTTTATTAATTTATTTATGCCACAAAAAATGTAGCTGTTTCATTAACAAGCTTTTATAGTGATAGCATGCCAACTCCAGCTCCGTCTTCAGTAAAACAAGATCTGCTTCTGACTAAGAATTAGCCTTTCTTAGAAGAAGGGAAGAAAAAAACCTCTCACTTTCTTAACCTCCACTTTACATGCAATAAACATGTGCTTTAAAAAAGATAGATGCTCTAACCCTACCAGACCCTTCAAGCTAGCTATTAGTAACTACTCCCTGCTTTTTTCCAAGATATTCTTTGTCCCTTCCCCATGTGGGCTTTTAAAAGGACCACTTTTTCAGACGCACGCCTGAGGAAGAAACTACCATAAAAAGGGGGCTTTTTCTGTTCCTAGATCTAAGCCACCCCAAGTGAGTATACAATTCAGGATATTTTTCTCAAAAGCCCTGCAAAATTTTACTAATGTTATTATAGCTCAAAGCACAGAGAGAATAAAAAATAAACTCTACTTCTCACATACACCCTTTTTTCCCTCTATATGGAGCCTTCCAGATCCTCCAAGCTCTTAGCATACCACCTACACAGCCAGCAAAGCATGGGTGGAGTAGGGAGGCACACCTGCTGGCTCTGCTATAAATTAAGGCCAAAAGGGGAGCTACTCTCCCTAGGATAATTGCTATTGCTTTTACTATTGTTATAGCTATAGGGTGGGTGTAAATCATGCTTTTAGAATGAGAGAAACAAATCAAGGTCTGCTTAGGAATAGGAGCTGCTTCATTATGTAAGTAGTGAGGATGAGCTTTTGCTTGTGTGTTTACTTTTTTGGGGGGTGCAATGATAGGATCCTAGCTAAATCCAAACACTGCCACTATTGCTAACCCTAACTATTCAAAATCAGGAGGTAAAATAGAAAAGCTATATATTTGGGTGTATCTTATTTTTCATTCGGGTTTCTTAAGTGTTTATAGTTCATATTTCCAGACTTGCCTTCATAACCATGTGGGTTAGGAGCTGACTGATAAAAACACAAAATGGTTGTATATGTTAATCGTGTGGCCCTAGGAGCTGGAGATCTAAGTAAAGCAGTCATGAAGTTTTCTTATGAGACTGGGGGTAGGGAGGGGAAGGAGAAAGCAAAAACAAAAACAAAACTTCACCCCTGGATGTTTTTTCCTCTTTCCCCCCTGCCCCCCATCTGTAGTAGAAGAGCAGATGAGACCTCATTAAGGTTGGGTTGGTTGGGTTTTTTTTCTCTAGACCTTTTCATTAAAAATAGGCAAAGAGGGATTTCAAGGAAAAAGAGAATGTATACAGTTGCCTTTTTCCCCCGTGCTGCTTTTCATTCCACTTTTCCACAAGTAAAATTGAAGGTATAGACAATGACACACCCTTTAGCAGCATGTTAAGGGCAGGCAGAAGAGGGACTGGCTGTTCAACCAGATCTTTAGGAATTTATGATGATCATTTTTTCAGGCATTAGGAAAGCCTGAGAGCACATTACTTTTAAATGAGGTATATATTTAGCACTATCCCCGCTATTCTATCAGTTCTAATTTTAGAGGGCAAGGGACAACTCTGGCATTATCGAAGCCTCGTCTAAATTTAATATAGTTGAGCAGCGGATGATTATCAGAGAGAGATTGTCTTTTTGCTCCCTCAGGAGTTTTTCACTTTAAAAAAAAAAAAAAAAACCCAGCCCGCTGTATAGTATTCTGGATAGTGTTGTACAAGCTGTGGTAGTACACGAGCACAAGGCAAACGTGCTTGCTGGGTTAGAGCCTATCACCTGTTCAAGGTGGGGACTTCAGGTGCCAACATGGTGAATGGATGCCCCTGCTGGGGAGCAGGAAGGGGATCATAACTTACTATTGGCCTATTACTATCCGTACCACTACTTTCCCTAGACCTCCTATTTGTGATCACCTTCTATATAAAGAGAAGAGTAGGCAGTTGGTCCCATTACCCCGACGTGCCTGGTTTGGGTAGCCCATGTAGATTCCTAGACCTCAAAGCCAGAAGAGGTACCATTTTAACCACCTTGTCTGGATATGGTTTTACTGCTCTGTGTTATGCAGGAAGCCAGTGTTCCTCATCAAGTGGAGCAAGTGAGGATCTTGGGTTTTGGCTTAGGCTCATAGTCTGAGTCAGGATTTAGCCCTTATTTTTTAAAAATGTCACTGTAAGACTATGTCTCCTGAAAAAGTGTCTCTCTGAGTCTGCCCAGCGGTTCTTCTGCTGCTTGTACTTTGTGGAAACATGGAGGCTAATGTGATGCAGACAAGTTTAAAAAAAAAAAGTGTTTGTAAGTGATTAAAGGCACCCCACGCAAACACTTTAGTATTAGGGATGAGCTTAATCTGCATAACTCTATGCAGTGTCAAAGAGTCATTCTAGGCAAAGAGTCTTTAATAAATAACTTTGCAGTAAGAGGCCTTGCGACTTCCTATAAATATTAGACTTTCTGCCTTCCTTCTGAAATATATTAACAGCCTCAAAAAGGATTATTGATGCTGGCAACTAAGTTTAAACAGCCCTCAGAAGTTCCTGACATTTTGTGTACACCGTTAGATTTTTGCATATATTTTTTCCCCCCGCTTTAAGTGGCTGGAGCTGGGGGTGACTGCAGGTCTGCGGGAAAGGAAGATTGATAAAGCAAAGCAATCGGAGTTATTTCCTATGCATGAAATTGATTAAATGCTTCACTAAATGGCTTATAAATTTGGCTCTCATATTTCTGTCACCCACTGCAAAGATTACAGAAACTCCGTCTATAACCATGTTGTATACAATACCAAATTACAAAAGGTTGTAAAAACTAATGTTTTGTTTAAAGTTCTGAGCAGGACCATATGCCTTCAGTGACCTTGAGTAAGCTATTTTAATTCAAAACATTTCAAAGAGTAGAAAATCCATCTGCATAAGAAAACCGACACATACTGTTTAGACCATTGTACCATGCGGCATTCTGCACTTACTCGTTTTCAGACAGAACTATCCTGGATCCTCCCTACACTGGGGTATTATAACTTCATAGCTGCCACAGGCACGTGTTGTGAATCACAGTCAATATAATGCTTTGTCCTTCTGACAGTCGTAAACGCATGAAACCTCCCAGCATCTCTTTTATATGTTGCTGTCCCCATCTTATGGATGGGGAAACTGAGGTACAGCAAGCAAATTGATTTGCCCAATTTCGCATAGCATGTCCTCCAGCTGAGCCTGGAATTGGACTCAGGCTCTCCTATGGTGTTATGTACCAGACCATATTTTCTTCCTGGAGTCAAATAAATAACTGATGGGATTTAAATATTATTACTAAAGCAGAACTTAAAGCAGGCAAGGGTGGGTCTATCTGAAATTCAAATATATGCATGCAAAAATAATGCTATTTTCTTTAACAATAAATGCCGGCTTTCTCCGGGAAAATCTATATGCTCTTATAACATTTATAAGTCGTCATGTCCCCAGGAAGGATTAACATTTGGCATCAAAGTACTGAGCTGGCAGAGTTGCCAGTAACGTAATCTTTTTTACAACCAACAGCGTGCTTAAAGTCTTGACTGACTTAACCTTTGCCCATTGCTAATCCTTGGCTTTCTTGCCCGCTCAAATGCACGTCTTTGCAGGGGTGGCACCAAAACTTTAGCAAACATGGCTAGACTTTAGAGAGGAAACCAGAGCCCCCTATAGAAAAGTATCAGATGGAAGAATGGATTAGGGTTCCTTAACACTTAGTAGGCCATTGAAGTGTCTCTGTTCTGGAAGGAAGAGACATTTGCCCATTTCCATACCTGCAATGCATCCACTTCCTCATGGGGGTAGAAGCACATGCTTCTGTTGGGGTAGTTCAAATTGATTGGGAATCGTAACTGCGATCAGGCCCCATTGTGCTCAACACATGCAAGAGCCATGCTTCTAAGGCTGGGGTCAAAAAGCTCCAGATCTCAGACCCATTTTATCCAGCTTGTGGAGCCAGGTGTCTTCTGAGTGGCAGGGGGCTTTGCCTGTGCAGCAGGGAGAAGTGGCAGTGGCCTCACTGAAGGGGGAACAGGTGACTGCAGCTCCAGCAAGCAGCACAAACTGGGTTGGAAATGGCCTCCCAGGGGCGCTAAACCTCATTAAAGAGCCTCCACTGCGAAACATTGCCATCCAAGGTTTGACTTACAGGGTAGCTCAGCAGGGCTTAATCCTCCCCCCTGCCCCATAAGGCACGAGAGCTGCCCTGTAAGATATGAAAATCATAACCTGGGGAGGTTTCCAATTTTATTAGGGCATCAAGATGAGCAGCCCAGTTTTTTTTCAGACCGCCCCCAAGAGTCGACGTGTAATGCCAACCCTTCCTCCAAGGAGTTTGCAGGCCAAGTGGATAAGGCAAGAAAGGACTATCATCCCATTGTAACAGGTGTGCAAGACTGACACGCAGAAGCAGGGAGTCTGTGACGAGCCAAGAATGAATCGAGTCCCAATCTGGTGACTCGGCCAAAAGTCGAGAGCGGTGGCTTTACCCTGCCTTCATGGAGAATAGTCGTGCCAGTGACATCTCGGCTGGTTACTATCTACTATGGCAACCTGTCTTGGGATGCCTGCCAGTTTTTCAGAGCTCGTTTCACTGGAATCTGGTAGCCCTAACTGTCGGCACCCAGTTATTGCAACTCTTTTTTGGCACTGGGCATTTAATGTTGGCCTTCATTTGTGGGCATCACTCTGAAGTGTGATGCTATTTTGTTACATTTAGAAAGGTCCTCCACCTACTAAGCAGCCAGAACACTGAAATTCTGCTGGTCTTAAATACAGATGCAAATCCCAAGCTACAGCTGCGAGCAGTTAGGAAAGGGGATGAAAGTGATTTCAGACCACTTTGTACTTCTTCTCCAGTCACGAGCAAATATCGTCCCAAAGGGGAATCATCCAAGTGCAGAGATTGATCCCTATTTTTTCCTCTGTGCCATACTGTTTGTCATAAATTGGGAGAGGGAAAGGACTCTGCTTCATCCAGACATGCTGGAGAGTCCTCCAGTGGCCAGAGAAGCTTAGGTTTAGGGCTGTTTTACATCAGCAGACAAGCTTAAATACATCAGAGAGAGTAGGCCCAGAATGCTATAAACCATTATTGAGGAACGCTGCAGTATTAGCTTGCACACCCACCAGTTTAAAAAAAAAAAAATTAGCTAATCCAAATAATAGAAGTGGTCACATATATTGTAAACGTTTCGGACCGGATTCCACCTCGGATGCTTAGCCTGCTTCACAGCGCAGCTATAGCAACACACCACTGATGTGGAAGTATATACACAGCTGCCAATGTTTGGAGCAGCATAGGGTAAATGCTGCCTGTGAACGTTCTTGGAGAATATGGCACTCTCCGTCTGACATAGGCTTAAATAGGTTTCAGAATAATTCATTATGTATCAAGCGCCTAATTGACATAATTAATATTTTTAAGGAGAGCCATTTACATTGGAGGTTCCATGCGCGTTATTTACAGTTTCAACGCTAATAGTTAATGCTGTGTGACAAAGTATATTGTTCCCAGCTTGTTATCCATTCATAACAAGGTCAATCTATTACCATTATTTTTGTGAATGTGGCTTTTACCTTGAGGCAAAAAGTTAATTGTAAATTACGGAGGAAGGATTATTGAGATTTTTTTTTTATCAACTGTATTTACTGTACAGTAGTGCATGGAAATGGTACCATTTGATGAAGCATTTAGAGCTGAAAATGTTGTTGCTCACTTCTAGCCCATCCTAGTCAAATTCCCCTTCAAACTTTTAAACCTGTTTTTTTTTTTTCCCTGGGAAAGGAAGGGACACGCCGGTGTAACCAACTAAAAACTTCAGAAGTCTCGCCGGTTTGGGGTCAGATGGCTTTGCTATGTAGCTGAAGGGCAAACGCAGAAGGCCAGCTCTTTTTGTGTTCCCACAAGCCCTAAGGAGAGGCAACATATACGGCACAAGGGGAACAAAAACTCATCCGTGACTGAGTCACGCTTTGGTCCTGCTGTGATGAAAGGGCTCTGTGACGGAGCTAGGTTGTTACATGTACCTGCCTCCCCCTTGATCTAGGGGAGATGTGAGCTGTACCATCCCTCTGCTTCATGCATTGTGCTCCCTGCTTCCCACAGGGCTTAGCTGCACTGATCAACCCAGTGGTAGAGGAAGCCAGAGGTCCATGTCTCTGCCACCCTTACCCTGTCCTCCTCCCTTGTGCAGAGCCAGACATAGCAACTGTGCAGCAGCTACATGCCCTCCCACGCACAATATATGACTGGGATCCTCAGTGATTTTAAAGGGAGCAGGCTCTTTGTTAATTATCAAGGGCTACTTAGAGATCTGCCCTTATAAGCAGACACAGAAAGTAGAGAAGGCCACACAAAGACTCTCTTTCCCACGCACAGTAGCATGGTGTGTGCAAGGGCAACGCATAATAGCAGTGACTGCAAACAGGGACTTCTCAGTCTTTGCTGCCTTGAGGGAAACAAAGCAGCAGGCAAGAGGTGGGACCAGAGCTCTCTTTCCCCACTCCCCCGTGAGATCCCCTCCTGAGCTGGGGAAGTGCCAGCGCATTAGGAGAACTAGCTGGGCCATCCTGGTGGCTAGCACAGAGGGTGCACCAAGTCACCCCAGGACAGGCTCCAGCAGGGCCAGTAATGCTTCACAGCACCCTTCCACGGAGTGTGCAACTGGAAGAGTTAAGGCTCAAGCATATTTGTCATCTAAATATTTGACCTTTTGCAGTGACTCATTTTCACCCTGTTTGCTTCTGCCATGAATTATAACCTTGGCTTTGCATCTTTGCAATCACTTCCATAGTAACCGAGGATGACCTCATAAACATGGAATAGTCTGAGTAAAGTAACATATCTGGATGGCTGATGCTCACTGGACCGAAAGCAGGAGGACAGGCTTCTATAATACACCAGAACAATAGAAAAGTACATTTCTATGTCTGTTTTCCCTTACGCTTCCTAAGGAATGTAATAGACTGGGTTTGTTTGTTTGTTTCCTTTTGAACAACTATCTAGTGTGTAATACATTCACTTATCTCCTGCAGACCTCTATAGAACGCAACAGGAAAGAAATCCCTCTTTTTACATTCGATAGGAAATCAGGTAAAATCTGAATAGTCTCATGAAAAGCTAAGCCTCCCTTCCCTTAACGCCTAAACGACAGAGAAATGGATGGCAGGCCGTGTATCTGAAAGACTCAACACTCTCGATCCGCTCAGGTTTTTCCCTTTGCACGTGGTCTGGGAGACTTCAAGGCTCTGTCCGATTTTTAGCTTGCCTGGCTTGTGAGGGGTTAAGCCGCATTATTACCGTGGGTTTCCACTGCCGGTTGTACGTTCAAAGCGCACAAAGCTCGAGACATGTGCATTCTTCGTCCAATAACTTGTCCAGTAATTGGTATATTGATTGCTAATGTCATCATGTTTTAGTATATATAAACCCCCTCACTCTATCATACAGCCGCCAACAATCCAAGAAGTCATTGTTTATTCATTGTAACTCCCAAACTGGCCCGTGTCAGATTCTGCTTGAGGCCTTGCTGATAAAAATCAGCAGATGATTGGGTGCACACATTCTTAACATGGCTGACCCATGACATCTTAGGGGCAGCAGGGAGCCTGTCATTATGTGTACAATACTCTTCTTTCTTTCTCCTTATCTATCCCCAGATGACTTTGAGATTTTTATTAACTCATTAATGACTGAAGATGTCATTAAAGAAAGCAGCTAAGGTGGGGGGGGGAGGGGAAACCAGAGGTTTTGTTTGTTTGTTTGGAAGTATATTGGCTCCACTGATGGAAAATTTGAACAAAAACAAGAAAAGAAAAAAAAACCCCACTCAAAAATCAAAAGGAAAATAAAATTGTTTCTTAGAATTACCCGTGTGATTGGCTGGAATTGAGTTTTGAAGGGGAAACAACAGGGGAAACTGCAAGGTTCATTTTGTGAGGCCCTGTTCAAAGAAGGGGTAGATCTGTAGGTAAAAGAAACAGTAATGATACGGGGATCAGGGACTTGCGCTGTATGTTTGGCAGGTTTTACAGGTACAATTGTTAGCATTGATTCTCTTACTGTCTAGGTGTTCAAATATCTAAGTATTTCTTCACCATGAATGCAAACATGCATTTGTTTTGTCTGCTTTTAAGACCCAAGTTGTTTTTTTCCCCAGAGAAGTCTCTTCTTTTTTAATGCTTCTGTTCTGTTTTCTTTTAAATGCCTTCATTCACTAAATCGTGGATGCTGTTGTATATTTATGTAAATACACATACACGATCAGTATTATTTTTACACTTTTATCTTGAGCGTATGTCTGCAGAGGGGTCCCATGGAATTGCTTTTGCAAAAATTGAGGTTTTGGAGTGAGAGGTTTTGGAAGGCGTGTGGTGGGATATTGATATCAGAGCATATCAGATGTCTCCAGAAGCATGTCTTCTCCCACTTCAGATGCATGCTGTGGGCCACTCTGCATCAAATCGTGTCTCAATGTAGGGTGCTTGATCACTTGGGCTAGGAAGCCAAAGACAGCCAGATGTGATGAAAGCCAGTCGCTTCCTTGTGTAAATGCTGTTGGTTACAGACACTAGTACAACTCATGAAGGCTCCAGGGACACACTGTTGACAGTCTGTGTTTGATGGGTGAAGGCTGGATCTACACAGGATTCTTTATTAGCTTTTACAAGTAGACTTTTCAAATTAGCTTGGCGTTGGCCAACTTTGCTTCTTATTGCAACCAGGGGAAAACCCCCACTGACTTCAGGTGGGGATGGTCAATGCTGTGTGCTTTTTAAATCCCACCCATATTTCTTAAGCATAGTATCAGACAAGTATACAGAATAACAGTTTTCTAGAAGCTCACGTGAAACAGAACAAAGAAAGTTTTCTTCTTGCCCCATAATCTGGGTATGTCTGTTGCTATAACTGGAGAACTGATTTTTATATATTACTTTTAGATATTACTTTTTTAGAACTAGGAACTTACCGTATTATAAGGAATGTCCTCAATTAATTTTATTTTATTATTTTAATGATTGCCATTTGCAAATCAGATGAAAGGTAGGAGATACATTTCTGGCTCCGGGTTAAACAGCTACTCTCCAGACCAGTCTCCACCTAGAGAGTTGTGAGACGGTGCTATGTCTGATGTCAAGGTGATATAGAGCAAGGTGTCATCTGCCCAGGGCTGGTCTTTATTAGTCTATGATGCTTCAAAATTTCCCTTTTCAATGGCTTCTTACAGATAATGAAGATAATGTGGAACTCCACAGTCTTTGGAAGTAGTAGAAAAAGAGGGGCCCATCACAACTCTCTAGGTGGGACCTGTAAAGAATAAGTAAAACCATTCAAACAGGAAATCTCTTACCCCACCACATCTCTTAAACAACAGAACATAGTTAGCTATGTTCAATGTTTCATAGAGGTCCAGCAACATTATCATAATATGGGTACAGTGCCTCAGGAATGGACAACACCTTTTCATCATTGATTTCTACCCCAGTGCCACCTTCCAACACCACCTTGATGACTGTTCATAATTTTAACATAAAATAAATCTGAGAAAAAATGGGCCTGGAGGGGCCAAACTGGAATTAGGACTTATCAACTCTTATGAGAGTGTGTGTATTCCTTTTCAACCCCTTACTATTCCCTCTCCTCTTCTCCCTCCTCTCTTCTCCCAATACACGTTCCAAACCAAACCATATTTTATTGCTGCTATTCTTGGAGTTAATATTGCAGAGTTCCTCAGGGCTAGGAACTATTTGCCTCCCTAAATTGCTATGCACAACATGGAGTCAGTAAAGAATAGCTATTTACTATTTAGACTTTCAAAAGCCTCTTTGATTTCCCTTTTTACAACTGAAAATACAGACATAGCAACAGTACCAACATAGAGACTATCAGTCGTGTTATCAGTGGTCAGCTTGGTCAGTGATGATAAGTATAAAGTATGGCATGTCAATGTTGGCAATGATGAGCTTTGAGCCTTTTGCAAGAAGCAGGGAATAGAAGTAGGAGAGAAATGAATGCCATATGCATGACAAACTTGTGGATAAATGAGAGAATTAAATTGTAGGATTTTTTTTAATTGTTTCTCCTCATGAAGTTTATAATAGGAGATGAGGTATAGTATCTTTTTTTTTTAAAGGAGGGATGTGGCTTCATTTGATAGGAATGTTCAGTTGAAAATACAAAAAGATCAATCAGTTATGGCAAGAAGTGAGGAAAATCTGAGGTTTAAGAAGTCTGAGCATAATAGCAATTATTTGTGATGAATTAGGATTGCATAATGGGGGTATCATGACAGCACGGTATAACCTGGAAATTGGCTGTATTATAAGA